>NC_132849.1:14937976-15241006 GCF_048164855.1 Canis lupus baileyi
GCAAATCTGAGGGGAAAAAGTGACTAAAGAATATTGGCTCAGCTCCTCTTGTTTTTCCCCTGGTGTCCAGCATTTTGTTCCTTTAATTTCTGATTACCTTAGTGTATAAGTGTACTGAGAAGAGAGGGAGAAAAATCATACGGAATGAGGTAAGTCTGATCTGATTATAGCAGAAAGTAGATGATATATAAAATTATAAAAAGAAAGTAGCAGTATTATTATAGGTTTTACAGTTATCAGCTTAGCTCTAGAAAATTAAAACCAGAAACATTTCTAACAGTTTAAAGTGTTTTTTTTTTTTCCTGGAGAATTAGAATAGAAATCCAAAAAGCTTAGAAATCTTCAAACAACATAAACATAAGCAACAAAAGTACACCAAGGCACTTCACAAAGTAATGACAACAATAGCTGGACAGATGGGAAGGAGGAGGTATAGTCAATTAGTTAAAAAGAAAGCAGGAGGGCAGCCCTGGTGGGGTCTCACTAGGGAGACCCAGGATGAAGTGCCATGTCAGGCTCTCTGCATGGAGTCTGCTTCTCCCTCTGCCTGTGTCTCTGCCTCTTTCTCTCTCTGTGTGTCTCTATGAATAAATAAAAAATCTTATAAAATAAATAAGAATACATAAGTAGCATCACATTAGCCATTATATCAATGTTGTCTTCATAAATCATGTAGCCTCTGGCTATATTATACTATAGTCTCCTGCAGAAATGTGAGTAAAAGAAGTAAATAATATCTTAGTGACATTACGAAAAGTTTTGAAAAGCAAAAATAGTTTTGAACTTGTGACTCTCATGAAAGGAGTTTAGCCTTTCTGTAACAGGGCAGAAACAGTAGTCAACTATTTCCCAAAACTAATGAAAGACATCACTCCATAGTTTCAAGCCCTACAAACCAATGAATATGATTAATACAAAGAAAACTGTATCTCAGCACATCATAGTAAAACTGCAGAAAATCAAAAACAATGGAGAAAATATTAAAGGAACAAGAATAATATTAAGAGCTGACTTTTAAACAGAAAAAATAGTCAAATAACAACTGAATGATACCTTGGCAGTTCCTCAAAAAATTAAAAATGAAATTACCATGTGTTTCAGCAATTCCACTTAAAGGTATACAACTGAAGGCAGGGACTTGAAGAAATACTTCTACAGCTATGTTCATAGTAGCATTATTCAAAAGAGCCAAAAGGAAAAAGCAACCCAAGTGTTCACTGACAGATGAATGGATACACAAAGTGAGGTACACATATGATAAAATATTAACTCAGCCTTAAAAGGAAAGAAAATCCTGACACATGTTACAATATGGATGAACCCTAAAGACAATTATGCTAAGGAAATAAAACAGTCACAAAAGAACAAATAGTATATGATTCCACTTGTATGAAGTACCCAGAAGAGTCAGATTCATAGAGACAGAAAACAGAATGGTGGCTGCCAGGAGCAGTGGGGAAGGAGGAATGAGGGGTCATTGTTTAATGGTACAGTCTGAGAACATCAGGACAGTTCTGAAATGGATGATGGTGATGGCCATACAACAATGTAAATATACGTAATGCCACTAAACTGTACATTTGAAAATGGTTAAAATGGTAAACTTTATGTTACATGTTTTACCGTAATTTCAAAAGAACCAAGGTTTAAAAAAAGGACATTTTTCATGCAAACAAGCAAAAATACGAGAGAATGTGCTGGCACTAAAAGAATTGTTAAAGAGAGTTCTTCATGCAAAAACAAAGTAACCTCAGAATGAAGTTCAAAATGCTGGAAGAAATGAAAATCAACCAAAATGGGTAAACATTAATGAATGCTGACTCAACTAAATTATAAGGATAATGTCTTATGGGCACTAAATGACATATAAAATTAAAATCCATGGCAGCAATAGCTTAACAGGTAGGAGAAAATAAATGAAAGCAAAGTGTTCTATGGTCCTAACAGTGTCAAGAATGTAATCAGAGTAATAATTTATGTTACACTCTATGAGTCAAAGATACACAATGTAATCCTTAGAGTAATTCCTAAAGATTAAAAAAAGAAGAACCAATGAACAGAGGGGGGAGAAACTATTATCAAGAAAAGAAAATCCAAGATTTTTCTGCTCAACCCAGCTCCCTTTTTGAGTATAAAGTCTATAGAGTAGCCACTCTGAATATACAATTAACTGAAAACGTGGTTCACACAAGTCCTTCTTAAGGCTACTACTAGAGAAGGAGCTTCAACCAAACTAAATGACAGGAGAAACTACAACCACAAAGGCTGGGTGAACATATTTAACTGCAACTCTAAGACAAAAACAAGATCAGATTAAAAGTGACAAAACACAGTATATAAAAATTAGTTTGTAAAAATTATACAAGTAATAGGGGCACCTGGGTGGTACAGTCAGTTAAGCATCCAAGTCTTTGTTTCAGCTCAGGTCATGATCTCAGAGTCTTGAGACCAAACCTCACATCAGACTCCACCCTCAGCACAGAATCTGCTTAAGACACTCTCCCTCTCCCTCTGCTCATCCTTCCCACTCTCGCTCATTCTCTCTCTCTCAAACAAAATCTTTTTTAAAATTATACACTAATGAAAACAGAAAAGATGGAAAGTAGCATAAGCTAGTAGATTGCTTTATACCTAATAACTGGGAGTCAAAGCAAAGGAAATCAGGTACACGTCTACAATCCCTAACCTAAAAATCCTTGCAACAGAAATGTTTCATATTTCAGAATTTTGCAGATTTTAAAAAAGTAAATATAGTGTTTTTGATAACAACCCCAGCGAGATCCTAAAAAGCGTTCTCGAATCTCTAACAGTAGTATTACTGCAGCAAAACATAGGAATATTTACACAAAGGTAAATAAAAGACTATCACTGTCTCAACACCTGCCAAATAAATTTAGACAGTTTGATGACAAATGGTTTTCTGGGCCTTTGGATTATTTAACTACAAATGAGAAATTATAGCCTAGAAGAATTCTAAGCATACCAGACTATAAAGCAAAACACTACAATAGCATTATTGACTAACATTATGGACTAATAAAGAAAGAGAAAGAGTAAGAAAATATAGTAAGTTTTACTGTTTCTGCCATATGAGGAACCAATACACACTATCTTAGAGAGACAGGGAAAAAAGAGGAGATTGAGGATACATTTCAAAGGAACCTTAAGAACAAATTTTTTAATTCAAAGAAAAAGAGATCATGAGATATGGCTTCACAGTAGTATCTTCCCCCTGATCCCCTGCAAAAAAAACAACAAAAAAAAAAATCTTTTTACTTATTTTTTAAACCACAAATACATTTATTTCTCTAAGAACAGTATTAAATTTTTAAATTTAAAAAAATTATTATCAACTGTCTCTGCAGCTTCCTTGCTCTTATTAAACTGATTTTAAAAATCCCAGAGCAGAGCAACTGCTATTGTTAAGTGACTACAGTGCCCTAAATTTCCGTTATTGTACTTGCAGAGTAAATTGCTGATAAGCATAAAAGTCACTAGGGGGCAGCAGAGCACAAAGAGTGGCCCCTGAAAGTGGGAGAAACTTCAAAGTACTTACAAAGCTAGAGTACCAACAGCTCAAAACATTTTAGTCATTCTCTAACAGTAAAACACTCACCAATTAACCTGTAAAATCTGCTAAGTGATTCATTATATTACTGCATAATTTTTTAATTTTTATTTTTAAATAATTTCACATTGCATGTGTAGTACAGAGAACTCCAGTATACATAACTCCTTTATGTAGAATTCACCAATTTGTAAGTTTGTCACATTTGTTTTATCATTCTTTCTATATATATACACATGTATTTTTATTTTTCTAAATCATTTGAGAATATGCTGCACTGTGCCCTTGAAACTGCAATATGTATTTCTTCTCTTAACTAACTATAGCAGTTATCAAAGTCAAGAAATTTACATTGATAGAATTATAAGCTATGCCACAATCCATATTCCAATTTTGTCAACTGTCCCAATAATATTCTTTAGAGCATTCATTCTTTCTGGAGGGTGTCCAATCCAAGATCATGTATTAGATCCAGCTACCATGTCTCTTCAGTTTCCTTTCATCTAAACTAGCAGTTCTCAAACTTTTTAGACACAGAACCCCCTTACAGTATTAACAATTGAGAATGTTTGTTTATATGGATTATATGCATATGTGTGTGTGTGTGTGTGTACAGAGGCTGTATTAGAAATTAAAACTCAGTACAAAATATTAATTCATTTAAAATTAACCCATTATACACGTTAAAGAATATATTTTATGAGAAAAAATATTATATTCCAAAAAATAGAAGAGATTTTCTTCTCTTTAGTGCAAATCTCTTTACTGTCTAGCTTAAGGTAAGATATCTGGATTCTGTAAACTGCATCTGCATTCGAGCTATTGCAACGTAAAGTTTTGGTTGCAGGATATGAAGAAAACCCTTGCATATACGGAGTTGCAAAGATACAATGTACTTTTTTTAAAGATTATATTTATTTATTTATTTTCATGAGATACACAGAGAGAGAGGCAGAAACATAGGCAGGGGGAGAAGCTCCCTGTGGAGAGCCCGATGCAGGACTTGATCCCAGGACCCCAGGTTTACAATCTGAGCCAAAGGCAGACACTCAACCACTGAGCCACCCAGGTACCTCGAGGGTTAGAGACTTTAGCCCCATCCCTCAGCCCCTGGGGAGGGGTAAGAGGCTGGAGCTGGAATCCAATCATCAATGACCAGTGATTTGATCACAAAATTCCCTAAAGAACAGGATTTGTGAGCTTCTCAGTCAATAGACATATCAAAATGCTTGGGAAGGTGATGTGCCTCAGGAGCTCTGAGCTAGGAACCAGAAAGAAAGATCTAATATATATTTCATATGGTACCACAGCTAAGAAACTACAAACAGCCTAGATGTCCTTCTAACAAGTGAATGGTTTAACTGTGACACTACATCCATATCATACTACTCAGCAACAAAAAGAAATAAATTATTAATACACAGAACTACTTGGATGAATCTCCAGAGAATTACACTGAGCAAAAAGAAATTCCAATCCCAAAGGTAATTAACACATACTGTACAATTCCATTTATGTAACAATTTTGAAACAACAAAACAAAAATGGAGAGATTAGTGGTTACTAGAGGTGGGATGAGGCAGTAGGGAGGTGAATATAATAGTTAAAGGGTAATTCAAGGGATCCTTATGGCGATGAAATTCTTCAGTATATTGACTGCAGTGGTAAATATATCAACTTACATGAGATAAAATTGTGCAAAACTAAACATACATACATAGATGACTACATGTTAGAAAAATCTGACTAATACTGGTGAACTGTGTAACAAGTCAACATCTTAGTTGCAATACTGTACTACTGTTTTACAGAATATTACTACTGGCAAAAAATTGGGTAAAGAGTACCTGGGATCTTTCTGTTATTTTTTACAACTATGTGAACCTACAATGATGTTAACAAAAATATCAGTTAAAAATCAATACTATATACCTAACGAAAATTCAGAATACTTATAATTCTGATGTAAGAAAGGCCCTTTTAAGCAAGACATAACACTCAAAAGCCACAAAGAAGAAGACTGGTAGATTTTACTACAAAAATGTTAAAGTTCTATTTTAAAACTTATAACATAAATTAGGTCAAAAAACAAAATGAGGACATCCATTTATAAAACATAATATAATTTTTTTTTTATGATAGTCACACAGAGAGAGAGAGAGAGAGGCAGAGACACAGGCAGAGGGAGAAGCAGGCTCCATACACTGGGAGCCAGACGTGGGATTCGATCCCGGGTCTCCAGGATCGCGCCCTGGGCCAAAGGCAGGTGCTAAACCGCTGCGCCACCCAGGGTTCCCTACAAAACATAATATAATGTTAATATACATAACATATAAAGATTCCTACAAATCAGTAAATAAAAGCGAACAACCCAATAGAAAAAACTGGACAAAGTTTACGAGTTTCCAACTGATAGCAGAAGAAATAAAATTGTTCAACATACACAAGAAAAGATGCCCAACATCTCTGATCATTAGAATTGTAAATAAAACCAAAAATCAGATACTATATAATAGTGTTCACCAGCACCAGTAAATGTTAGTGAGCTTCCTATTCCTCTTGCCTTCAGCCTTTGCCAGGAAGGAAGCTCAGTATTTTGAATGCTGCATATGGGCAAGCCCCAGCAGTGTCTGGAATATAGCAGGGAACTCAATAAATATCAAATAAGTGAATAAATGCATGTGGTTCCTCAAAAGTCAGGGGCAAAAAATGGCAGGGTAAGAAACTCCAAAAGTCCATCCCTCCACAAAAGTAATGAATAAACTGGTAATGGTCAGAATCAACTCTCTTGGAACTCCTACTACTAATAAAAGGCTTGCTATGACCAAGAGAATGTTTAATCAATAAAAAACAGCTAAATCTCAGTATCTAAGAAAATCTCTATCAAATGATTAGCTGACCCTAAATAAAGGAACAGATGGATCAGTGACCACACTCAATAATACAGACTTAACAAAATTAGTTCTAAAAATTCACTAAACAAACAAGTACAACAAGCAGCAAAAACAAACACTGGAGAGTTATCACATGATGATATTTAAACTGTCTGGCTTTCAACAACAAATTATGAAGTATGCAAAGAAAAAATAAAGTATGGACCATATGCAGGGGAAAAAAGTAAATAATAAAAATTGTCCCTAAAGAAACTAAGACAGTGGATTCACTAACCAAAGATTTCCGTCAACTATTTTATATATGCTCAAAGAGCTAAAAGAAATCACAAAGGCCTAAAGGAACCAAGAGAATAATGCCTCACCAAACAGAGAATGTCAATAAAGAGATAAGACTTCCAAAAAATAAAATGGGAATTCTAGAGTTGAAAACTTTAATAACTGAAAGAAAAAATTTACTAGATGGGTTTAATAGCAGATTTAGGTAGACAAATAATTAACCGACTTTATGACAGATCAGCTGAAATTATCCAGCCAGAGGAACAGAAAGAAAAAACATTCTAAGGAGCAGAAAGAAAAAAGAAAAACAGCCTAAGACACTTATACCAACATATACAAGTCCCAGAAAGAAAGGAGAGACAAAAAGGAACAGAAAGAATATTTGAAGAAATAACAAAAATTTCCAAATCTTGATGAAAGATATGAAAATATTTATCCAAAAAGATCAACAAACCCCAAGCAGGGTAAACTTAAAAGAGATCCATCCAGATAAAAGCACATTATAATAAAACTGTCAAAAGACAGAATTTGAAAGTAGCAAGAAACATGATTTGTCGTGTACTGAGAAGTCTCAGTAAGATTAAAAGCTAATTTCTCATCAGAAACCATGGAGGCCAGAAGGTAGTAAGATGACATATTCAAAGTGCTAATACAGAAAAATGTCAACCAAGAATTAATTATCTGGTGAAATTGTCCTTCAAAATTGGGGAGAAATTACGACATTGTTGGCTAAATATAAAACCTAAGAGTCCATCAATCATAAAACTGCCCTACAAAAACACTAAAAATAATCCTTCAGGCTGAAATGAAAAGATAGTAACTCAAATGCGCATGAAAAAATAAAGAACACCAGTAAAGGCTAACTACATGGGTAAATATAAAAGTCAATATTAATGTACCTTTGGTTTGTAACTCTTCATTTTTCCCTACCTGATTTAAAAAACAGATGTACAAAACAATAACTCTAATTTGTTTTGGTAGGCACACAACGTATAAAGATATAATGGGGATCCCTGGGTGGCGCAGCGGTTTAGTGCCTGCCTTTGGCCCAGGGCGCGATCCTGGAGACCCGGGATCGAATCCCAAGTTGGGCTCCCGGTGCATGGAGCCTGCTTCTCCCTCTGCCTATGTCTCTGCCTCTCTCTCTTTCTCTCTGTGTGACTATCATAAATAAATAAAAATTTAAAAAAATTTAAAAAAAAAACAAAAGATGTAATGGATGACAACAGAAAGGCAGAAGGAAATTACTTAGGAGAAAAGTTTTTGTATACTATTTAATTCAAGTTGGTAGAATGCCATAAACTAATACTAATTGTAATCTCCAAGGGCGACAACTAAAAAAATAAATGTTTTATATATATATATATATATATATATATATATATATATATAGAGAGAGAGAGAGAGAGAGAGAGAGAGAGTAAAAGAAAAGAGAATGGAATCAAAGTATTAAAACTAGAAAATATTTATCTAATACAAAAGAATAATGGAGATATTGAGGAACAGAAAAAAATATAAGACATATAAAATACGAAAGATGAATGGATAAAGATGTGGTTTAAGTATACAATGGAATATTACTCAGCCATTAGAAACGACACCCACCATTTGCTTCGACGTGGATGGAACTGGAGGGTATTCTGCTGAGTGAAATAAGTCAATAGGAGAAGGACAAACATTATATGGTCTCATTCATTTGGGGAATATAAAAAATAGTGAAAGGAATAAAGGGGAAAGGAGAAAAAATAAGTGGGAAATATCGGAAAGGGAGACAGAACATGAAAGACTCCTAACTCTGGGAAACGAACTAGGGGTGTTGGAAGGGGAGGTGGGTGGGGGGTGGGGGTGACTGGGTGATGGGCACTGAGGTGGGCACTTGATAGGATGAGCACTGGGTGTTATTCTATATGTTGACAAATTGAACACAAATAAAAAATAAATTTATCTTAAAAAAGACATATAAAACAAATAACAAAATAGCAATAATTACAATAAATGAAAATGGACTTATTTTTCAAATTAAAAGGCTGAGATTAATGAAGTGGATTTAGAACAAATTAGGGTGCCTGGGTGACTCAGTTGAGCATCTGGCTCTTGGTCTTGACTCAGGTCATGATCTCAGCTTCATGGGATAGAGCTCTGTGTCAGGCTCCACACTCAGTGGGGAGCCTGCTTCTCTCTTTCCCTCTCCCTCGGCCCCTAATCCCACTCATAAAGTCTCAAAGAAATAAATAAATCTTTAAAAAATAATCAAATAAAAAAATCTAATAAAATGGAACAAAACAAAAAAATGTGATCCAACTATACACTATCTATAAGAGACTCATTTTAGATCAACCACACAAATAAATTGAAATCTAAAGGACAGAAAAAGTTATTTCATGCACACAGTAACCAAAAGATTAATAAAACAAGAGAGTTGAACTTAGACTAAAAAAAAACCTGAAGATAAAAACAGCTGCAAAAGAAAGAATAGGACATTATATAATGATAAAACAGACAATCCATCAAGAAGATACAATAATTATGAGATAAACACCATAATAGTAGATGTATTGTCATCTCTATTTTAGAGGTTCAGACAACTAGTACTCAAACACTAGTCTGCAGACTGCTTTTTCTACAATAATGTACTATCTACAACAGAAACAGAATTAACTCTTCAGTGCCTTAATAGGAATTAACATACAAATAATGAAAACACTGTCATTTTTTATACTTTATAGTCTCTGGTTGATCTTTAGCCTGTTTATGCCAGTCATCTTTTCAATTCAGTAAACGGATATACTAATCATACTAACCAACACACTGAAGCCAAAAACTGTAAATCATGACTAAGATTTGCCATTAGTCATCTCACATTCCTTCTGAACACGTCATATCTTTGAGTTAACAGCTATGGTACTCAAGCCATGTTTTTCCCCAAAATGCCATGTTTCAGAGGAAAGTTAAGATCACCAGTAAACTCAAAAGTTTATTTTCTTTAGGTTTGTGAGGTTTCTATAAAGTGTTGAAGTTTAAAACATAATATAAAAAAGAGATTAGTGAGAAAAGCAGGATACAAAATCCATAACACCTGTCTATATATTAACACAACAAATATATACAGTGTATATGTCCATAAATAGTATAATATAAGCATTACAGTATTCATAATAATAATATTCAGGGGCACCTGGGCAGCTCAGTCAGTAGACCATGTGACTCTTGATCTTGGGACTATAAATTCGAGCCCCACACTGGTTGTAGAGATTACTAAAAAAGTAAAATTTTTAAAAATTAGTGATAATAATAGTAATATTTATTACATGTTTACTACTTATAAAGGACTATTGTAAACACTTTTTATGTATTATCTTACTTTACCTGAAACCATCCCATGATATAGGGTAATAGTATTATCTTCATTTTACCTACATACATAAGGCAAAAACATGCTGGCAATAGTATTATCTTCATGTTCCTCTGAAATATTGCTTTAAATAAAAGAAACCGAGCCACAGAGGTTTGCCAAGTCACAGAGCTATGATTAAGATGTAGTAAGTAAAAAAAAGTAAAAAAAAAAAAAAAAAAAAAAAAAGATGTAGTAAGTATACTGACACAGAACACCACACTCATCTATTTCTCTATCTGCCCGTAAAATGTGTGTATGTATATATATATATATATATATATATGGTACATATTATAGCTTGTTGTCCCTACATAAAATACACATAACATTATATAACATTATAAATACACATTATATATACACAAAGAAATTTATTGCATATTTCCATGTATGTGTGTATTTTTCAACTACATAGAAAAAAAATTGTTAAAAATGTAAAACACAGGGATGCCTGGGTGGCTCAGCGGTTTAGCACCTGCCTTCAGCCCAGTGCATGATCCTAGAGACCCGGGATCGAGTCCCACGTCAGGCTCCCTGCATGGAGCCTGCTTCTCCCTCTGCCTGCGTCTCTGCCTCTCTCTCTCTCTCTCTCTCTCTCTCTCTCTGTGTGTCTCTTATGAATAAATAAATAAATCTTTTAAAAAAATGTAAAACACATTGGGATGCCTAGGTGGTTCACTCAGTTAAGTATTCAGTTCCTGATTTCAGCAGGGCTGTGGGACTGAGCCCCTCATCAGGCTCTTCACTCAGCAGGGAGTCTGCTTGAAATTCAGTGGCTTAAAACAACAAAAATACATTTCTTGCTGATGGTATATGTCCACTCTGAGTCAACTGGAGGCTGTATTCTACAGTGTCCTCATTCTAAGAAGCCAACATCTAGAGCAGTTGTCAGCAAAATTTTTCAGTAATTGGCCACATAGAAAATATTATCAGCTTTATGAGACATATGGTGTCTGTCACAACTATTCAACTTGGCTGTTATAATTCAAAAGTAGCAACAGACAATACATAAAGAAATGACTATGGCAGGAGCGCCTGCCTAGCTCAGTTGGTAGAACATGCAACTCTTGAACTCCAGGTTGTGATTTTGAGCACCATGTTGGAGGTAGAGATTACATTAAAAAATCTTTCAGAGTGCCTGGCTGGTTCAGTTGGTAGAGCAAACTACTCTTGATCTTGGGAGTTTGAGCCCCACACTGGTTGTAGAGATTACTTTATTTTTTTTTATTATTTTGGGATGCCTGGGTGGCTCAGGGATTGAGCATCTGCCTTTGGTCCAGGGCATGATTCTGGAGTCCCAGGATCGAGTCCCCCATCAGACTCCCTGCATGGAGCCTGCTTCTCTCTCTACCTATGTCTCTGCCTCTCTCTCTCTGTGTCTCTCATGAATAAATAAAATCTTTAAAAAAAAATTTTTTTTTAATTTAAGACAAATTAAGAAAAAAATTTTTTTTAAAAAAGAAAGAAATGACTATGGCTATGTTCCAATAAAATTTTATTTCCAAACACAGTCAAGAGACCATCTTTGCCCACATACCAATCAGAGCACTGCAGGTCACTGTGGCAGAGGAAAATAAAGTATAGGGATCCCTGGGTAGCACAGCGGTTTGGCTCCTGCCTTTGGCCCAGGGCGTGATCCTGGAGACCCGGGATCGAATCCCACGTCGGGCTCCCGGTGCATGGAGCCTGCTTCTCCCTCTGCCTGTGTCTCTGCCTCTCTCTCTCTCTCTCTGACTATCATAAATAAATAAAAAATTTTTTTAAAAAGTTTAAAAAAAAAGAAAATAAAGTATAGTGAATGTGTGGACTCTAAAACCTCTGCTTTGAAGTGACTCATACCACTTCCTCTCACATTTCATTGGTCAAAGCAACTCACATGGCCACAACTACCTTCCAATGGGCAAGGACATGTAATCATAACAAGTGCCTACATTAACAAATTCAATCACTTTGGGACAGATATTGTGTTATTTATCTCTGTGTATTCCATAGAACTTAATACTATGCTGTAAGAAGGGATTCAATGAAAGTACTGTTGGTTTCCCATCTCTCATTTGTTAGTTTATGGGTTTTTTAATATTATTTATTTGAGAGAAAGAGCACAAGTGGGAGGAACAGAGGGAGAGAGAATCTCAAGCAGATTCCATGCTGAGCATGGGGCTGGATGAGGGGTTCATTCTCGGATGAGGGGTTCATTCTCATGATCCTGAGATCACAACTTGAACTGAAACCAAGAATCAGATGCTCAACCACCCCTTAAACTAGGGGTGTCTGTACCACCCAGACACCCCTAGTTTAAGGATTTAAAATGGTATATAAAGATACAAATGATGTAACAATAAACAAACATAGGAGAGTAATCAGTACAAAGGACAGCGGCCTAAGACCATAAGTGAAGAGGGCACATAAGATGCCTATAACAAGAAATCATATCTTTTATGAAAGTAAGCCACAAATTTAGCTGTAAGTATTTTAGTAGGCAAACAAAAGCAAGATCTATCTTATCAATCACCACATCAATAAGATAAATAATTGTTTAGAATAGGTATGAAATTAAATAAGGCCCTTTAAATAAAATATTTGGACTTTTTCTTTAAATAAAGTAAGACAGGGGCACCCAGGTGGCTCGGCGATTTAGCACCGCCTTCAGCCCAGCGCCTGATTCTGAAGACCAGGGATCGAGTCCCACGTCGGGCTCCCTGCATGGAGCCTGCTTCTCCCTCTGCCTGTGTCTCTGCCTCTCTGCCTCTCTGTTTCTCATGAATAAGTAATTTTTTTAAAAAATTAAATAAAAATAAATAAAGTAAGTAAGTAAGTAAGTAAGACAGGGGTGCCTGAGTTCAGGTGGTTAAGCATCTGCTTTCAGCTCAGGTCATGATCTCTGGGTCCTGGGATCGAGCCCTGCATCAGGCTTCCTGCTCAACAGGGAGTCTGCTTTGCTTTCTCTCTCTCTCTCTCTCTCTCTCTCTCTCTCTCCCCCCCTCCCCAGAGCTCATTCCTTCTCTCAAATAAATAAAATCTTAAAATAAATAAAGATATTCTGCAAAACAACAGACCAAGAAATGTTTTCCTAAATAATAGAGCTAGTATGCAAGAGATACTGAAAGAACAATAATTGGGTAAATATTCATCTAAGGATATATTATGTTCTCTGCACAAGCCTGGATGTCAGAAGGAAAACAAAGAAATTATAAAACAATTTGTAACCTAGTAGTTGGGAGAACAACATAATACACATGATATGACAGCAAGTACTAAGATTATACCATAATTCAATCATTTATGCAGTATTTATATTCCAGATCCTATATTAGACTGAAGATAAAATAACCATTAAAATATTATCCCTAGGGAACCCTGGGTGGTGCAGCGGTTTAGCGCCTGCCTTTGGCACAGGGCGCGATCCTGGAGACCCGGGATCAAATCCCACGTCGGGCTCCCGGTGCATGGAGCCTGCTTCTCCCTCTGCCTATGTCTCTGCCTCTCTCTCTCTCTCTCTGTGTGACTATCATAAATAAAAATTTTTAAAAATATCCCTAATTTCAAGAAACTCACAAACTATCAAACGATACTGATACAAACAACTATAATACAGTATAATGAATACTCTGATGAAGATTTTTATAAAGTACCACGGGATAGGGACGCCTGGGTCACTCAGTGGTTGAGCACCTGCCTTCGGCCCAGGGCGTGATCCTGGAGTCCCCAGATCAAGTCCCACATTGGGCTCCCTGCATGGAGCCTGCTTCTCTCTCTGCCTGTGTGTGTCTCTGCCTCTCTCTCTGTGTCTCTCATGAATAAATTAATAAAATATATATTTTTTTAAAGTACCAGGGGAATCAGTATAAAAAAGTAATTGTTTTCTGCTCAGAAGAAAGCAAAAATGGCATCATTGCAAAAACCCTTTGAATGGGTAAGGTATGCTATAACTTAACTATGAAGAGCCTACAGTAGACAAAGATGGAAGGTAGATTTTAGAAAGTTTATGGCAATGATACAGAAAATGGACAGACCAGCAAACTATATACTCTGCTAGGGCAAGACCATATCTGTCTTGTTTATTGCTGACACTATTAGTGCTAAGCACAGCATCATACACACAATAAACCTTGTTGGGTGCATAGTTGTTGAAAAAAATGAAAAGAATGAAACAGAGATACCATCAAGTGGGTCTAAATTAGGCCAATGACACGTAAAGTGGGGACAACATCAACACTGAGTTAAGCCTTTATTAAAATGCTATATTTTATGGCTTATGAACCATTAGGAACTTAGAGAAAATAGCTATAGAGATTAGAGATACAATCTGGTCCACAAATCAGAAACACTATCTGACAACCATAAATTATTTACATATTGTTAGAAAGTAAGCCTTTCAACTAGTACTGACTGTGAATTCATCTCAGAAAATCTTTTAAAAGTTTATAGGCCAGGACACCTGGGCGCCTCAGCAGTTGAGCACCTGCCTTTGATTCAGGGCATGATCCTGGGGTCCTGGGATCAAGTCCCACATCGGGCTCCCTACATGGAGCCTGCTTCTCCCTCTATGTCTCTGCTTCTCTCTCTCTCTCTCTCTCTCTCTCTCTCTCTTTCTCTCTCTCTCTCAGGAATAAATAAAATCTTTTTTAAAAATAATAATAATAATTACAACACAAACTTCAAGAAGGTTCTAATTAAGACACAGAAAAAGAGTACTGCTTTAATTTCTGTGAAATGGCACTACAAATTCAAAAGACTAAAAGGAAGATACATCAAGCCATATGAGCTAGATACTTGAGACATGACTCAAGAGTTTTCTAATACTTATATTCACTTTTTTCTATTCAAGCATGACGTTAAAGAAATAACTTATAAAAGGGATGAGATGATACTTACAGCATTTTTCTAATATAGCATAATGGTTTTTGATAGAGCATAGCAGTCAAGGGCACAGACACTAGACTCCCTAGGTTCAAATTCCAGTTCTTTTGCCTAACCATGATCCCAGCATTATTCAAGCTCTCTGTGCTTGTTTCCTCACTTACCTCATAAGGCTGTTATATTATATGAGCTATTTTTACACATATTTAAATATTACACATATTTATATGTGTAAAACTGTTTAGAATAATGTCTAGTCAAAGTAAGTACTCAATAAATGTTAATGAGTCTTATCAAAAATAATATCTAATACAACTATAGGTATAAAGTTGAATGTGAATTCTAGTCATTTAGCCCATGTATGAGCCTAGCAAACTACCACGCATCAGCATTTCAATTGGCAATGATCTAGAATTCTCAACAGCATATAACCTCCAAAAACAAAAACTCCCCCAGACTCCTATCGATACCTCTGGCAGAACCCTGAGGAAATTGTGACTCCTTTTTTTGCTTGAGTTTTCTCCTTAGATGTTCATATCAGCTTTTTCCCAGGATTCTGAGATGAGTCACAACCTCTCCACTGAAACCCTGATTTAGGTTCTTCTACGGGCTGTGCCTGGCTGATTCTGGGTGTGGTGCTAGAGCTGGCACCATCCCTTCAGAGAATGCTGATGTGGTGAAAGGCAGCTGTATTTAGGCTGGTTTACCTTGTAATTTTCCACTGTTTCTTTACTAGGATGAGCAAAAGGATAAAACATAACTATCACTTATCACTATCAAGCCGCCTGAAGTCTCAAAGAATTAATTCCTTGGTCAACTATCCTCTAAGAAGCAGTATTGACAAGTCCCACCCAGATTGCCAATCATGCGAGATTTAAATAATTTACCCAATGATAAAAGAACCATTTTTCACCTGAGATCCCTAATTCAAATGTACCTCATATATTGTCATCACAGTGACCTGAAAAATAACACAAATTTGTTTTAATTCAAAAATACTCCTCCTTGGGGCACCTGGATGGCTCAGTGGTTGAGCGCCTGCTTTTGGGTCAGGTCATGATTCCAGAGTCCTGGGATCCAGTCCCACATCAGGCTCTCTGCGGAGAGCCTGTTTCTCCCTCTACCTATGTCTCTCCCTCTCTCTCTCTCCCTCTCTCTCTCTGTGTGTATCTCTCAGGAATAAAAAAATAAGAAGCCAGATGCCCCTGGACCCAATCCATTTCAATGGACTATGTTAGAGAGCAAGGGCATTATGTCTATTATTTATGGCTAATGCCTTTTCCAGTGAGTTCCTGTGCCATTCCTCCGAATGTGGCAGCCCCTAATGGAGTCTGTGAACAACCAGCTAGATTGGTATTAGACCTGGTAAAATTTATAAAGAGAAAACACAATCAGATTTTGCTTTCTAATGATTAATTAGGTGGTGTAAACAGTAATTATTTTTTCCTAGGCTCTAGGAATGTTAGTATACAAGTATGTCAAGTTCTATCACCAACTCTCTGCTGCTCAACTTTTTTTTAAGCAAAACTCCTAAAGCAAAAGGGAAAGAACCACCTAGATTCAATAATTAATTATTAACATTTGCCATATCTACTTTATGCACATTTTCCCATTTGGTCATCAAATTGGCTTTTCATTATATAGAAAAATTAGGTTTGGTGTCATCAGTTAGTAGTTCTGATTTTCACATTTGGCCTAAAAGGTAAAAAACACTTTGACTTTTGAGTCATAAAATGAATATTTTTGACTTAAACAGTAATGCTGATTTCTTAGTTTCAGGTAAGGTCATGATCTCAGGGTCGTGAGATTAAGCTCTGCCTTGGGCTCTGCACCCAGTATGGAATCTGCTTGAGACTCTCTCTCTCCCTCTGTCCCTACCCCTGTGTGCATGCACTCTCTCCCCCCACCTCTAAAATAAAATAAATCTTAAAAAAAAAAAATGGATTGGTCTGTTGAGTGTATTCCCAAGCCTTCACAATGAATAACACCTCTACTCCAAGGAAGTATTAGAAAACTTTACTGAGATAAATGTTTAAAATTTTAAATTCAAGAAGGAAAATATTGAATACAATCAAATAAACCTAGGAAAAACAAAACAGTGTGGTAAAAGCAGTAGGTGGTAAGTTTCTACAACCTAAGTAGTAAAAAAGAGGATGTTTTTCACCTAAACAGAAATAAGAAAAGAATTATATATTTAGGGGCAGCCAGAGTGGCTCAGCGGTTTGGCTCCTGGAGACCTGGGATCACATCCCACGTCGGGCTCCCTGCATGGAGCCTGCTTTTCCCTCTGCCTGTGTCTCTACCTCTCTCTCTCTCTCTCTCTGTGTGTCTCTCATGAATAAATAAACAAAATCTTAAAAAAAAAAAAAAAAGAATTGTATATTTAGTATCCCATCAATATTTCAACTGCAGGGGGCCCTAATCTATAATATCCTCTTTAATATGATAAAATATTTATAACTTAAAATATATAATATAATGAATATATAATATAAATAATATTATAAAACATAAAATAATAATAATGTTAAAATTGGAACTTTTTTAAAAGCTCAGGAATTAGCTTATTAAAAGGTCACTTAAATAGTTTCTGGGACCTAAAGCAGTCCCAAAAAAAGCTATACTTCCAGCTTGCTCTGGCTTCCTAAAATTTTAAAGCTAAATATAGTGAACAAACTGTTCATATCTCCTTTCTTAAGTAATGTAGGAGGCAAGACAAAAGTAGTCCATTTCAATCCAAAACAGCTCAGCAGAAAAAATAAGAGTCTAGCAAATTAGACTACAGGATTACTATTAGCACTAACAAGCAATCTGGAGCTGGGGATACACATCTTGATATCACTACAACCTCTCTGGGTGGTATTTAAAAGCCATTTTAATGTTATCTTATGCTTAAATTGAAAGCAATACTAACCATGCTTTCTGAACTGAAAATAGGCCTATTGAAAGTAAACTTAAAACTAAGGGCTATACAAATGTTTATTAACAAATAATAATGATGAGAGAACAAATACAGCTGGAAAGGAGTCAATACCCAAAAGATAGATAGATAGATAGATAGATAGATAGATAGATATCTTCAATACCTAGTGGATAAGCAATCCTTCATGAAATCATCTTTTTAAGCCTCTGTAAATCTAATTGCAAACTATCAAATCTGGCTTCACTGCAGCAAACATCAAAGATAGTGAGCACATCATAAATCAACATGCAATGTATTATAGCAACCAACCGTGTAAGTTTTTGTGTCATGCTGAATTCACTGAAATTTAGATTCCAAATAATTGCCCAAAATCCCAGCTTTAGCCTTTCAAATTAGACTCTGTTAAATTAGAATTAATCCTGGAGTCCTGGAATAAACTAATTAGTTTAACCAATTACTTTCAATTGCACAACCATGGAAAATGGGAGTCCTTCCCTGGAAATGGATATATTCTAGTGGTCTTCAATAGAACTTTTTCAGGGTATAAGTCGATTAAATACTTCTAAGAGCATTTATATGTACACTATATTTATATGTATTCACTGTATTTACTACATTTACATGTACAGTGAATGGACTAACAGCTATTTTCTGATAACTTTCACATCATCAGTAACAGCACAATGAAAACCGTTGACTCAAAGCTCAGCTCTACCACTTATTAGCCATAAAATGCTAAGAAACTTACCTAACTGACCTGTTGTAAGATGGTGATAATAACACATGGGTTAACTCTATCATAATTAAATCTGGTCTCAGGGTTATTTTAAAGATTTAATAAAAGAGTACGCCCAACTAGCAAGACATATAACACAAAGTAGCAATAGCATCCAAATACAAGTTTCCTTGTCTTTATCCTTATTTTTAGATTTTATTTCAATTTTATCAAATTTTTTTAACTTTATCCTCTCTACCAAAAGCCAATAGCATCGGCTTCAAGTCATGGTGAGAGATACAATATAAGAAAACATTATCATTAAGTTTTCTGTATTTACTATTAGCCAAACACTGAGCTAACTGCTTTATATAGTTTAATTCACCTAATCATTATTACTTTCATAAGGTAGTTATATCATTTCACTTTATAGTCAAAAACAGTAAGGCTAAGAGGTTAGATAACTGGCCCTGAATCACCTGCATACCAGAATCGTTGTTACTTTTGTCCTACCAAGTATTCCTTCCCAATCTCTACCTCATTCCTTCCCCCAGAGGTTACCATTAACCTGAGTTTATGATAAACATTTCCTTACTCTTCTTTAAATTTTACCATATATGTATGCATCTACAAATAATACCAGCTGGTTTTGACTATTCTTAAATATTATACAAAGGAAATACAGAACTGTATTCTTTTGTGCCCTGTTTCTTTCAATATCATATGAATAACTAGATGTCATTCTATCTTACCTATTGTTCATCCATTTTCTTTTTTAACTTCTTGATTTAATGCTAGTATAGTTAACATCTATTTTTTTCATAATTGTGTAATATTCTACCTTATGAACATACAGTGATTTGTTTATCAATCCTATTGTTTTTGGACATCTGAATTGTTTCCATGTTTTAGTTATTATGTACATTGGTGCTGTAACCATTTCCTTCACATGTAACCTGATGTACATGCACCAGGATTTCTTTAGGGCAGTGATCTTCAGACAGACTATAGACCTATACAAAGGGTACACAAAAACTTTCCAAACGGTAAGTAGGCATATAGGATCTCAAGAATCCAATTTTTGCCCCATAACTTCCATAGATACTCTTTCCTAAACTGGTCTGCGTAAAAACAGTAACTTTTATGATACAGTAACTTTTGCAAATAAAGGCCTACTCTCTACCCATCCCAAATTATTACTACAATGTTCTGGTTCTAATATAAAATTCACAGAAAAAGAAAAAACTCATAGAAAGGTAAAATGATTAATCTTGAGGGGAAGGAAAATTGACAAGTAAGAATAATGTGATAAATTCTATACTAGAGGTATGAGCAATCAACATTCTTTAGAAGCAAAGAAAATGAAGTACTTCACCCCCTGGAGGAGGCAGGAAAAAAAGAGATGACAGACCACTGAAGTGGGCCTTGGAGAGTGGGTATGGTTTTCAGGTGGGAAATCGCTGAAAAGATAATCTTTCAAACAGGACAATGAGGTGTAACAGGTAATTGTTGGGTAGCACTTAAAAAAAAATACTATTAAAGAAAGATAATTCAACTGGAAGATGAGCCCCTTTTAAGCACTGGGAAGCTTAAGATTTGAACTAGAAAGACTAAGGTATATAAGAAAGGAACATGATAGAATATTTTGTACCTAGCATAACAAATACTACATGGGCATATTGGTAGACAGTACATAACATTAATATTATATAATTATATTTAATAATATAATATATAATCAATAATTATATTAATAACATTAATAAAAGGAACATGAAGGGGATGCTCAGGGAAACTAAAACTCAGGCTTAATCCCCCCACTGGAGTCATGTCCAGCAGAAGCTGCCTGAAATCCCATTCCAAAAGGGAAGTGTCCACTGGTAAAGACTGTTCCTTGGTATTCGGGATGACAGATGAATACAACTTATGAGCAACTAACTGCCCTCCCACTAACTACTGCCATGTCCTCAGTAAACTTCTTTAAATATCATGTCAATTGAGAAACCATGTCACATGCTATATAGAGCTATCCTTGTCAGAAGCAGCTCAATTTTGATCAAACACAGGTAACCTGCCATTTGACTTTTTATTTGGAGTCTATATTTGAAACCACTATTCTTCTATCTATGGCATCTTATGTATGTATGACACGACTCTCCAAACTGCAGTCACATGGACCACTTAACCAAACTCACTATCAGCTACTCTAGAATGATAACTAAGTAGCTTTGAGGCTCCCTCTGGAGCTCCCCAAAGTGGATGTCAAACAATCCTAAATATAATCTTGAAATTTGGGGAATATCACCCAGACACTTTAGTGAGATGTGGAACAACAAACCAGAAAAGAAAGTTTAGTCACATAAAATCCACTAATAATCAAAAGCACTTTAATCAGTGCCTACCACTTTATAGATTTCTACTTCCTTTGTTCACTCCCTAGAAAAGGTGTTGACAGTTTATGACCTAATCGTAAGTACATGAATCATAAGTAACTGCTATTTGATAAGGGATCAAAATAAACACTGAATCCCCACCATGACTCATTTACTATAGTGGTGGTAGAAACAAGGAATTCATAACCTGTTCAGGAAATGAGTGTGAACAACTAAACAGTGTGAGCTAATTGCTATAAAAGAAATATAAAGTGTGAAATGTAAATAGAAAAGAAATAAGAGAGTAGTTCTACCAGATTGAGTCAGGAAAATATCACAGAAGAAATGCCATCTCACCTGGACTTTGAAGAAATACTAGGAATTCACACAGTGGAGGGAAGAAGAGAGAATATCCCCTAGTAATAACAGCCCAATGTGGCTACATTAGTGGTTCTCAACCCTGGTTGGGAAGTAGTATTGTCTTATACACATAACTGTATGCCATTTCACAGATATTTCTGTGGTACAGCCAGGTTTGAGAAGCACTGGGCTAGAAAACCAGATTACCATGTCGGGAGACGGGGCCAGGGAAAGAGGAGAGCTAGAAGCTAGGCTAGGGCTAGATGAAAAAACCTTATAAGCTAGGCTTTAAGAAGCCCTCCCAAGGGGCATCTGGCTGGCTCAGTCAGGGAGCTAGAGACTCTTGATTTCAGGGTTATGAGTTCAAGCCTCATATTGGGTATAGAGATTAGTAAAATAAAATAAATAAGCAGCCCTCTCAAAACCATTACAGAATTTCTTTTTGACCATTATTGTGGTGAAAGGAATCATATATTTTATCACGGAGGAAGGAAGCCACAAGCCAAGGAATGGAGATGGCCTCCAAAAGCTAGGAAAGGCAAGGAAACAGATGACTCTCCTAGAGTGTACAAAAAGGAACAGAGTCCTACTGACACTTCAATTTTAGCTCAGTGAGACTCATGTCAGACTTCTGAATTATAAAACTATATAATAATAAATCTGTATTAAGTCAATAACTTGTGGTAATTTGTCACAGCAGCCATAGAAAATTAATATATTTCCTTACTTAAAAATAGTTTTAAATTCATTATCTCAGGTCCAGTTCAAAAGGTACCTGTTCTTCAAAGAATTAATAACTGTTTTGTCTGTCCTTCCTTATAAATATATACACTCATTATATGATATCATAATTAGATGAGTATGTAATCCTCAACAATATGCTCTTCAAGAACAGGGAGCATATTTTATTCAACTTACTATCCTGAACACATATTAGGCATTAAGTTATTGTTTAAAAACTGAATCTCTCTCTTCACCCTCATTTCTATTCCCTTCCTCCTGGCACATGCTCAGAACCCTAATCCCCCCTCAAAAAATCCTCCACCCAATACATCTTGGTACTAGCAGTACACACAGGCCCTTTACCTGGCACAACCTACATGCCAGTCTACACAATTTGGAGGAATAAATCTCCCAGGCATCCTCACTGGCTCTACTGCCACAAGAGACAACTAGCTTAATTTGCAACCAGAGGCAATTTCACTTAGACCACAAGAGGAGAGGGATCCCTGGGTGGCAGAGCAGTTTAGCGTCTGCCTTTGGCCCAGGGCACGATCCTGGAGACCCAGGATCGAATCCCACGTCGGGCTCCCGGTGCATGGAGCCTGCTTCTCCCTCTGCCTGTGTCTCTGCCTCTCTCTGTGTGTGTGTGTGTGTGACTATCATAAATAAATAAATAAAAATTAAAAAAAAAATAAAGCAAAAAAAAAGACCACAAGAGGAGAGGACCCATAAAAGAGGAGATAATTTACCAAGAGGGAATAAGGTTATTCTGCAAAGTAAACTTCCCAAAAGAAGGTAATTACCTCTATGCAAATATACATCAGGCTACCATACTTCTCAGGAGGGGAGGTAAATAAGTAGATAAATTTCTGAGAGGACTTCTACTCAAGGGAGAAGACTTTAGATAGAAGAAACAGGAGTAAAGTGAGAGTCAAAGGAACAGCTGCCCCTGGAAATCCCAAAACTGAGATCATGATGCCTGAGGCCAATGGCATCACTGACCACTCTATCATTTTCTCTGGACAATCCTTTCTCATAATAACCAAGTAGCATTAGTCTCGTACTCTTACTCAGCAAGGGTGGGGATCTGAAGGGACAAGGGAAGACGTATTTATAAAGTATGTGTCTTGCTATCCTTCTGCCTGGTCCTGACAAAAATGTCCCTCTTTTCACTGACTCCTCAGAAAAAGAAGATATAATTGTCACTATTTTTTAGTCCAATGTGGGGTGAGAGGGGAGGGGAAGTTAACAAAAGTTAAGAGGTCTCTACATAGAAGAATATAAAAGCAGGATAAGGATGAAATGGCCTAGAATTTGGATCTTTTATAAGAGGAGGAGCATCTAAGCTGAAGGCAGATCAGAGGGAAAAGAATAAGTAAAAACAACAACAACACAAATTTAGGGACCCTCTCCAGGAATCAGTCCATTATAGCATCACTAGGAAAAATTACCATAAACTCAAAGTCATACAAAGTACAGCTTTGTACTTTTTCCATAACAAAATTAAGAAGAGTCACCAGATTTGGATTAGAGAATCTATTTTAAATCCAAACAGCCCAACTAAATTTTGTGATCTCAAACAATTCACCTCACCTCTCTGGGCCTCAGTTCACTCTCTCATATGAAATGCAGAGTTTGAAATGAGCTTCAAGGATATTACATTCCACCTTTGCCTTTATTAAGTTTTCAATGTCTCTGAACAGCCCTTTTGCCACTTATTATGTATTACCTAATAAGATCATCAAGTTGATGGTCTGCATTACCTCCCTGAACATTTGCACAGTCTAGAAAAATTAATCCAGACTACCCTTCACCTCCTTTAAATAAATGCAATGTAGATGGTAGGGATTTATAATACTAGTCTCTCTACTTCTGTGCATGTTTAACATTTTCAACAATGGAAAATTTATTACCTAAAAAACACTAGAAGAAACCTTAAAATACTCTGTATTTTAGAAAGAGAAAAACATACTTAATTATAAGTAATATACTATTTCTATGTTGATTCTTAGTAATCAATTTTCCCATTTCAGTATTCAATTCATCTAAAACTAAATATCAATTTTATTGAAACACAAACTGAATCAAATGCTAAATCAAAAAGAAAAAATTTATCACAAATTAGATTTATGTATTTTCTAGAAATACTAAACTAGATCAAAATATCTACCAAAACAATATTTTATTTAAGTCCTAGATTAACTGAATCTCCCACCATGTACCAATCATACAGCTTCAGAAATTATCAGTATATGGAGAATCTTGTTTATCCTTATCCCCACCCCCAAAACAAAAAAAAACTAACCACTCACTGAAAAGAATGATACAACTAATTTCACTTCTCATATTTCTAGTATTTTGTGAATAGTTGTTTTCCCTGAAAAAAATCTGACATTATGGAGAAATTACTCAAACATAAATGCTCAATTATAAGAATCTGAGGATACTGCCAAAGAAATTCTTGATAATCCATGTCCTCCTAATTTTATCTTCAAGTATAATTGAGAAAGTAGATATTTAGGAAATGTTTATAAACCAAACAATTCAATGAACAAGAATAGCTCTAGAGACAGTAAAAGTAAATTTAGTCATTGTCTATCACAAACATTTACATGCTGTAAGAGACAAACATAAAAGGTGAAAATCCATTTTGTGTAACTCTATAAAGGAAAGAAAAATAATTATATCTGATTTTTACAATTCTTAAGCTTTCACAAACTCATGTTAACTTTACCCAAATTCGAATTGAAAAAGTATATGTATATGAAGGACGCCTGGATGGCTCAGTGGTTGAGCATCTGCCTTTGGCTCAGGTCGTGATCCTGGGGTCCTAGGATTGAATGCCACATTGGGCTCCCTGCAGGGAGCCTGCTTCTCCCTCTGCCTATGTCTCTGCCTCTCTGTGTGTCTCTCATGAATAAATAAATAAAATCCTTCAAAAGAAGAAAAAAACATGAAAATTGAACACGTTTTTCTTTAAATTTAAACTCAGATCTGCAACATGCTAACTTACAATAGCAACAAGCTAGATATTATAATCACTAATCAAAAAACACTACTTAGAGCTCCAAACTGCTGAATGCCTAAATACCAAACATTTATGATATACCAAAATAGGTTCTAACATTTAAGGAGAAAAGAATTATATATATATACAGTGATCACAAAGTTTAGATTTTCTCACTTAGACATTTTCACATACTTGATCTCAAGAGTTCTCATAAACCTTAACAGATGGAGACTGGCAAGATGGTGGAAGAGTAGGGGTCCGCAATTCAGCTGGTCCCACAACCTTACCTAGATAACCTTCAGAACATCCCGAACACCTACAAATTTGACCTGAGAACAGCTGGAATGCTATAGAGAGGAAAGTTTTTGGTACTAACATGATAGAAAGGCAAAAAAACTAAAAAAGAAATAAAGTTGGGGAGGGGAACCACGACAAGCAGGGCTAAAGCTGAAAGGCAAAAGCCTCCAAGGTATGAAAGCCCACCCTAGACAAGTGGGAACTTTAAAAATCCGCACTTGAGTTTTCCCTGATGGAAAAGTGCTTAGCAGGGAAATCAAGCAAAATCGAAGGAGGGGAAGTGAAGCATCAAGATTCCTAGAGTCACTATAAGAGGAGGAGTGCCTGGGAGAAAGCTCACTGCAAATCACGGTGCAATCTTGGTAAAGGGCAAGAGAGCCACAAACCTCCAGGGCATTTGGGAGAAGCCAGCTGATTATGTGGGGTGGCTCCGGAGCTGCCTTTACCCTAGAGCCCGGCAACAGATTGAGGTGGATGTCCTCCATCCCCTTTGGGAGAGGCAGGTCCCCCAGGAGCATGGGTCCATCGGTGGAGGGCCATGAATCCAAAGATGCCAAAGCAGACAGAGCCAGCTATCCTCCATTCCCCCTAGGACAAGAGGAAGCAAAGAGGGCACAAGAAAGCAAGAACCCTCCTGCCATTGGGTATCCTGCAAGCTGTGCAGAGCAGAGCACCCCCGCCTGCCTCAGGAGCATCTAGGCCAGTTGGACTGGGAGACTGTGGTTAGTTACTCGTGGGGAGCCAAACTGCAGAGCTAGAAACCTGGCCCACCACCATTTTTTTTTCCTCTCTTCGGTTCACCTTGCACCTGACAGAGGCGGAGCCTCTAAGGGAACAAAGGCCTCACAGGATAAACAGCTCAAGCTGAACCCAGCACCTGGCAAGGGGGGTGACATCTCCGCCCAAGCACATATACTTAAGAATCAGTGCAGCAGACCCGTCCCCAAAGAAAATTGTTGGAAGAACAAGGGAAAAGCAAGTTTACTGAAAAAGAAGCAGTGGTAAGCTACAGGACAGAGGGAAAATAGTATATAGAACTAGAGGGTCCTTTTTTTATTTTTCATTACAATTCGTTTTGATATCAGACTACAAATTTCCAATATTTTCTCTTTTCCCACCTTGACTATGATATTTTACCAACTCTTTGTTTTTAAGGTTTTTCATTTTTGACTTTCACATTTCTACAATTACATATCTTAGATATATTTTTCGCTTCTGGATTCTCTTCAACGTATTCAATCTAATTTTGGTAGATATATAAGGGTTTTTGTTTTTTGGTTATTCTGTATTGTTTTATTTTACAATGCTGGAAGTTAGGACATTCTAACAGATGACCAAAATACACACAGAACCAAGTGGAACATCATGTTGGTTCATTCTGTGAGATTATATTCTCTCTTCCTTCCCATTCTGCCCCCTCTTTTATCTTGTTTATGTTTTTGTGGTTGCTGTTGGGTCTTTTCTATAAATACTGTTGGTTTATATAAATTTGGGACTCAGCATCGTTTAACATACAGAACAAAATACACTCAGAACCAAGAGGAGGGCAGCCCGGGTGGCTCAGCGGTTTAGCGCCTGCCTTCAGTCCAAGGCATGATCCTGGAGACCCAGGATCGAGTCCCACATCAGGCTCCCTGCATGGAGCCTGCTTCTCCCTCTGCCTGTTTCTCTGCCTCTGTGTGTGTGTGTGTGTGTGTGTGTGTGTGTGTCTGTGTCTGTGTGTGTGTGTCTCATGAATAAATAAACTCTTAAAAAAAAAAAAAAACAACCAAGAGGAACACCCTCTAGGGTCGCTCAGGGAGACTGCATTATTTCTCCATTATAAATTCCTCACCACCACCGACCCCCCTTTACTTTTCTGTCTTGTTTTTCTTCTTCTTCTTTGTTTTGGTTTTTGGTTTTCTTTTATTTTTACTACTTTGTTTTAAAACTTGTTTTACATTTTAGTGGTCCTTTTATTTTCTTCTGTTCTTCTTTAACTTTTATTTTCTGCTCTCTGACCTCTTCAGAATCACCTACGGTGTATTCTACTTAGGTCATGGTTGGTATTTTTGACTCAGCCCGCTCATACAGCCACTCAGCACTGCACAAAATGACTTGAAGGAAAAATTCACCACAAAACAAAAAACCAGAAGCAATACTCTGCTACAGAGTTACAGAATGACATAAATACAATGTCAGAAATTCAATTCAGAAGCACAATTATAAAGTTACTGGTAGCTCTGGAAAAAAGGTAAAGGACTCGAGAGACTTTGTTACTGCAGAATTGAGATCTAATCAGGCCAAAATTAAAAACAGGTTAACTGAGATGTAATCCAAACTAGATGCTCCTAACTGCTAGGGTTAATGAGGTGGAACAGAGATTGAGTGACACAGAAGACAAGTTGATGGAAAGGACAGAAGCTGAGGAAAAAAGAGAAAAACAATTAAGAGCCCATGAGGAAAGGCTTATGGAAATAAATGACAGCTTGAGAAGGAAGAATATATGTCTGACTGGGATACCAGAAGAGGCTGAGAGATGGAGGGGGAGAGAGAGAGAGAGAGAGAGAGAGAGAGAGAGAGATAGGACCACAAAGTATATTAGGACAAATCATAGCTGAGAACTTCCCAAATCTGGGGAGGGAAACAGGCATTCAGATCCAAGAGCTAGAGAGGTCCCCAAAAAAATCAATAAAAACCATTCAACACCTCGACATTTAATAGTGAAACTTGCAAATTTCAAAGATAAAGAGAACATTTTTAAAGCAGTGACAGACAAGAGATTCTTAACTTATATGGGGAGAAATAGCAGATTAACAGCAGACCTCTCACAGAGACCTGGCAGGCCAGAAAGGGCTGGCATGATATATTCAGGGTACTAAATGAGAAGAACATGCAGCCAAGAATACTTTACCCAGCAACACTGTCATTCAGAATAGAAGGAAAGATAAAGAGCTTCCAGGATAGACAGAAACTGAAAGAATATTTGGCCACCAAACCAGCTCTGCAAGAAATATTAGGGGGACCCTGTAAAAAACAATCCACAAAAACAGGGACTGTATAGATAATACAATGAAACTAAATTCATATATTTCAACAGTTACTCTGAATGTGAATGGGTTAAATGATCCATCCCATCAAAACGCAGGATATCAGACTGCATAAAAAAGCAAGACCTATCTATATGCTGTCTACAAGAGATTCATTTTAGACCTAAGGACACCTCCAGTCTGAAAATGAAGGAGTGGAGAACCATTTACCATTCAAAGTGTCCTCAAAAAAAAAACAAAAAAAAAAAACAAAAAAAAAAAACAAAAAAACAAAAAAAACTGAGGTAGCAATCCTCATACCAGATGAATTAAAGTTTATACCAAAGACTGTAGTAAGAGATGAAGAGGGACAGTATATCATACTTAAAGGGTCTAGCAACAAGAACTAACAATCACGAATACTTATGCCCTTAATGTGGGAGCTGCCAAGTATATCAATCCATTAATAACCAAAGTAAAGAATTACTTAGATAATAATACACTAATACTAGGAGACTTCAACATGGCACTTTCTGCAAATGACAGATATTCTAAGCAGAACATCACCGAAGAAACAAGGGCTTTGAATGATATACCAGACCAAATAGATTTCACAGATATATAGAACTTTCCATCTGATCACAAATAAATACACATTCTTCTCAGGTGCACATGGAACTTTCTCCAGAATAAACCACATACTGGGTCACAAATGAGGTCTCAACAACACCAAAAGACTGGGATTGTCCCCTGTATATTTTCAGACCACAATGCTTTGAAAGTACAATTGAATCACAAGAAGAAATTTGGAAGAAACTCAAACATATGTAAGTTAAAGAGCATCCTACTAAAAGATGCATGGGTCAATCAGGAAATTAGAGAATTTTTTATTAATCATGGAAACTAATGAAAATGAAGATAAACTAATTCAAAATATTTAAGATACAGCAGAAGTTCTATTTCCCTCCCTAAGGGGGAAATACATCTCAATACAAGCCACCCTCAAAAAATTGGAAAAACCTCAAATACACAAGCTAACCTCACATCTAAAGGAACTGGAGAAAGAACAGCAAATAAAGCCTAAACCAAGCAGAAGAAGAGAGATAATAAAGATTCAAGCAGAACACAATGAAACAGAGACCAGAAGAACTGTAGAACAGATCGACAAAACCAGGAGTTGGTTCTTTGAAAGAATTAATAAGATAGATAAAGCCCTGGCCAGCCTTATTAAAAAGGAAAGAGAAAAGACTCAAATTAATAAAATCATGAACCAAAGAGGAGAGATCACAACCAATACCAAGGAAATACAAACGATTTTAAAAACGTAATTATGCAGGACACCTGGGTGGCTCAGCAGTTAAGTGCCTGCCTTCGGCTCAGGGCATGATCCCAGTGTTCCGGGATCGGGTCCCACATCCAACTCCCTGCATGGTCCCTGCTTCTCCCTCTGCCTATGTCTCTGCCTCTCTCTATGTCTCTCATGAATAAATAAATAAAATCTTTAAAAAATAAAATAAAATAAAATCGTATTATGAGGGTCACCTGGGTGGCTCAGCAGTTGAGCATCTGCCTTTGGCTCAGGGCGTGATCCCGAAGTCCCAGGATGGAGTCCCACATCCAGCTCCCTGCATGGAGCCTATTTCTCCCTCTTCCTCTGTCTCTGCCTCTGTGAGTGTGTGTGTGTCTCTCATGAATAAATAAATAAAATCTTTAAAAATAAATAAATAAATAAAAATGTATTATGAAGAACCATCTGCCAACAAATTAGGCAATCTAGAGGAAATGGATGCATTTCTGGAAACTCACAAATTACCAAAACTGGAACAGGAAGAAATAGAAAACCTGAACAGGCCAATAACCAGTGAGAAAATTGAAGCAGTCATCAAAAACCTCCCTAGACACAAAAGTCCAGGGCCAGATGGTTTCCCAGGGAAGTTCTCCCAAATATTGAAAGAAGAAATAATATCTATTCTACTAAAGCTGTTTCAAAGGACAGAAAGGGAGGGAATACTTCTAAACTTGTTTTATGAGGCCTGCACTACCTTGATTCCATAATCAAAGATCCCACCGAAAAGGAGAATTATAGACCAATATCCTTGACGAACATGGATGCAAAAATTCTCACCAAAATAGTAGCAAATAGGATCCAAAAGAACATTAAGAGGATTATTCACAATGACCAAGTAGGCTTTATCCCCAGGATGCAAGGGTGGTTCCACACTCATAAAACAATCAACGTGATAGATCACATCTGTTAAGAGAAAAAACAAGAACCATATGGTCTTCAACAGATGCAGAAAAAGCATTTGACAAAATACAGCATCCATTCCTGATTAAAACTCTTCAAAGTGTAGGGATAGAGGGAACTTTCCTTAAAAGCCATTTATGAAAAGCCCACAGCGAATATAATTCTCAATGGGGAAAAACTGAGAGCCTTTCCCCTAAGTTCAGGAACATGACAGGGATGTCCACACTCACAACTGTTAATCAACATAGTACTAGAAGTCCTAGCCCCAGCAATCAGACAACAAAAAGAAATGAAAGGCATTCAAATTGGCCAAGAGGAAGTCAAACTCTCCCTCTTCGCAGATGACATGATACTGTATATAGAAAAACCAACAGACTCCACCCCAAGATTGCTAGAATGCATACAGCAATTCAGCAATGTGCCAGGATACAAAATCAGTGCCCAGAAATCAGTGACATTTCTATACACTAACAATGAGAGGAAGAAAGAAAAATTAAGGAAGCAATCCCATTTGCAATTGCACTCAAAACCATAAGGTACCTAGGAATAAACCTAACCAAAGAGGTAAAGGATCTATACCTCTATACCCTAAAAATTACACAACAATCCTGAAAGAATTTGAAGAAGACACAAAGAGATGGAAAAACATTCCATGCTCATGGATTGGAAGAATAAATATTGTGAAAATGTCTATGCTACCAAGGGCAATTTACACGTTCAATACAATCCCTATCAAAATACCAGGGCAGCCCTGGTGGCGCAGCAGTTTAGTGCCGCCTGCAGCCTAGGGTGTGATCCTGGAGACCCCGGATCGAGTCCCACATCAGGCTATCTGCATGGTGCCTGCTTCTCCCTCTGCCTGTGTCTCTGCCTCTCTCTCTCTCTCTCTCTCTCTCTCTCTGTGTGTGTGTGCGTGTCTCTATGAATAAATAAATAAATAACCTTAAAAAAAATAAATCTTTAAAGAAAAAATACCACGGACTTTCTTCACAGAGTTGGAACAAATAATCTCAAGATTTGTATGGAATCAGAAAAGATCCGGAACAGCCAGAGGAATATTGAAAAAGAAAACCAATGCCAGGGGCATCACAATGCAGGATTTCAAGCTGTATTACAAAGCTGTGATCATCAAGATGGTGTTTCACTGGCACAAAACAGTCACATAGATCAAGGGAACGGAACAGAGAACTCAGAAATGGGCACAGAACTCTATGGTCAACTAATATTTGACAAAGAGAAAAGAATATCCACTGGAAAAAAGACAGTCTATTCAATAAATGGTGTTGGGAAAATTGTGGACAGCCACGTGCAGAAGAATGAAATTAGACCATTCTCTTACACCGTACACAAAGATAAACTCAAAATGGTTGAAAGATCTAAATGTGAGACAAGAATCAATCAAAATCCTAGAGGAGAACACAAGCAACACCCTTTTTGAACTTGGCCAGAGCAACTTCTTGCAAGATACATCTATAAAGGCAAGGGAAACAAAACCAAAAATGAACTACTGGGACTTAATCAAGATAAAAAGCTTCTGCACAGCAAAAGAAACAGTCAACAAAACTAAAAGACAATCTACACAATGGGAGAAGATATTGGCAAACGACCTATCAGATAAAGGGCTAGTATCCAAGATCTATAAAGAACTTATTATTAATCTCAACAGCAAAGAAACAATCCAATCATGAAATGGGTAAAAGATATGAACAGAAATCTCACAGAGAAAGACATAGACATGGCCAACAAGCACATGAGAAAATGCTCCGCATCACTTGCCATCAGAGAAATACAAATCAAAACCACAATGAGATACCACCTCACACCAGTGAAAATGGGAAAAATTAACAACAAATGTTGGAGAGAATGTGGAAAAGGAAGAACCCTCTTGCACTACTGGTGGGAATGCAAACTCGTGCAGCCACTCTGGAAAACAGTGTGGAGGTTCCTCAAAGAGTTAAAAAATGCTACCCTATGACCCAGCAATTGCACTACTGGGTATTTACCCCAAAGATACTGATGTAGTGAAACATCAGGACACCTTCACCCCAACATTCATAGCAGCAATGTCCACAATAGCCAAACTGTGGAAGGAGCCTTGATGTCCTTCGACAGATGAATGGATAAAGAAGATGTGAGATATATAAATACACACACACACACACACACACAATGGAATATTATTCAGCCATCAGAAAGGACAAATATCGACCATATGCTTCGATGTGGATGGAACCGGAGGGTATTATGCTGAGTGAAGTAAGTCAATCAGAGAAGGACAATCATATGGTTTCATCATACAGGGAATATAAGAAATAGTGAAAGGGATTATAAGGGAAAGGAGGGGAACTGAGTGGGAAAAAATTAAAGAGGGAGACAAACCATGAGAGACCCTAACTCTGGGAAACAAACAAAGGGTTGCAGAAGGGGGGGTGGATAGGGTGATAGAGTAACTGGGTGACGGGCACTGAGGAGGGCACTTGATGGGATGAACACTTGGTGTTATACTATATGTTGACAAATTGAATTTAAGTGAAAAAATATAAAAAATGTATTTCACAAAAAACTAAATATATAAAATGGGGGGAAAAAGACCATAACAAATCCCAGTATTTCAGCAAATACTAATTAAATAAAATAGTTCCCATTACATATACTTCTACATCTTAAATACTGGACACAAAAGATTCAGAACACTGGCCAAGGCAACCATGATATTCATGAAAACATGTAGATGAGGGGTCTATATTGTGTACATGTACATACAGAGTTCACTAACAGCCCAGTAACACAAAAGCAATTGGGTAAACAAGAAAAAGGAATATGAGATAATAATAGTAATGGATTTATTGCCAGATAATAATTATTCTATGTGGTCATTTGGTCAGAAGTTCAACATTGTTTGAAATGTGTTTTAAATTAAATTTTTAAATTGTATTTTAGGAACGCCTGAGTGGCTCAGCAGTTGAGGCCTGCCTTCGGCCAAGGACATGATCCTGGAGTCCAGGGATCAAGCCCCAACATCAGGTTCTCTGCATGGAGCCTGCTTCTCTCTCTGCCTGTGTCTCTGCCTTTCTCTCTCTGTGTCTCTCATGAATAAATAAATAAAATCTTTAAAATAAATAAATTAAATATTTAAAATAAATAAATTGTATTTTAATTTCAAAATATATGCCAAACAAATACATTTTTGAAATGTTTATTAAAAGAATAAACTTTTCATTGAAGAAATGGGACAGGCAAAACAAAACACCTTATTTCTAACACAGAAGCTAGATAATTATTTTTTAGGGTTCATAATATCTCAAAATAATAGAATATTACAGAAACATTAAATATTATGAACACAGCCAGGGCACCTGGGTAGTACAGTCCATTGAGCATCTGACTCTTGGTTCAGCTGAGGTCATGATCTCACGGTCATGGGATTGAGTCCCACATAAGGGTCCATGCTCAGCACAGAGTCTGCTTGAGACTCTCCCACTCCCTGTCCCCCTCCCCACCCTCACTGTCTCTGTCTCAAATATTTTTAAAAAATTATGAATACAGCAAAAATAAGAATATGAAAAGATTTTATTAAATAATTTATTCAACAAATTAAATTTATAAATTTTATTTTTTGTTATCTGTAAGGAATAAAACATATATTTTTTATTGATTGCTTATAACACTCTGGCATTTTTTCTAAGCACTATACAAGTAATAATCCACTTAATTTTTATAACAATTTAATGGGATAGGCACTATTGTTATCATTCATTTAAATAATGAGTAACCTGAAGCAAACCTAAGCTGATTCAACCAAGGTGACTTGGCTAGTAACTAATAAAGCCAGGATTCAAACTCAAGCAGAAGGACTCCAGAAAGACATGCCATTCTGCTTGTCATAAATTTTCCTTTTTTATAGTACTTTGAAGTTAATTTCATAATAATGAATGAAGAGTAGTAATAATAGCAAATATTTAGTAAAAGCATTGACTACAAGATAGATCATTTCTCGCAAGAACCTTGGAAGACAGATGCTCTCATTAGCCCCATTCTATGGATGAGGAGTAAAGCATAGAAAGGGAAAGTAACTCACCAAAGATCAGTCAGTGAATAGGTACAGAGCCAGAAACTGAATCCAAGTGGTCTAACTCCAGAATCTAGGATTGGGCTCTTTTTTTTTTTTTTTTTTTTTTTAAGATTTTATTCATCCATTTGACAGAGAGAGAGAGAGCATGCACAAGCAGGGGGAGCAGGAGAGGGAAAAGCAGGCTTCCCACTGAGCAGGGAGTCTGATGTGAGGTAATCCCAGGGCCTTGAGACCATGACCCTAACCCAATGCAGATGCTTAACAGATTGAGCCATCCAGACATCCTTAGGAGTGGGCTCTTAACCACTACACTATACTAAAAGGTAATAAAGAGAAATGAGACAAAATGATTTCCACTATACCTTTTATAAACTCCATGGTTCTAAATAGAACTAGATCTAAAGTCAAAGTAATACATACTCTATCAAGGTTGTTAAGTAGAATTTTACCAACTACCTAAAGATACCCTCTTCCTCCTCATTCTCTACTACTACAATTATAAATAACTTTAGTTTTTCAGAAGTTGATAAAGAAACATAAAGTGCATTAAAGTGTTCAGAAACAAATGATCCAAACAGGTATTTGGGTTGTGATAGGTATAAAAGTTCAGTTCAAGTATATGCCTCAAAATAGGAGGCTCCTTTTCTCTGTAGAAAATGATGCTTAAGAAATAAACCCTGCAAAGAATGGCACTTTCTACTGAAGTACAGAAAGAAAATTAGCATCTTTACTATTAATATCTTAATCTCACCCTTTTAAATCTCTATCTTCCTGCGTATGTTTTATAATATATTTAATATTTTAGTACTTGAATATAATTTATAAATAAATACACTTAAAGAGGGTTAGGGTGCTCATTGTTTACTGTAAGAATGCATGGTCAAAAAAGATACAACTAACAACAACAAAAAAAAAAAAAAAAAAACAGTACAACACTGAAAAGATAGTTTGACTTTTAAAGGTTTCCTTTTACACCCTAAAGTTTCAGGATATTTTTAGTTGTTTAACTGGTCACCAGATGATTCCTAAAGCACTATGTTGACTGTTCCTACCCTGCAATAGGACCTTTCCAGAAACTTTCCACAAAGCTTAAATGAAGGACAAATAACAGTTGTCATCTGAGGTCCTTTCTATATCATGAATCTGAAGAGGTGGGAAAGTGTTTTGAAGCTCACCAAGATTAAATAATCTTAGAATTTGAGGACTTTCCATCCCAGAACTACTAGAATATTGATATGTCCATCTTAAATAAAACATTTTCTAATGTTTCTAACATAAGAAGATTAAAGAAATTTGCTCTTAAAAATCATATCAGTTTATAGATAAAGTTAGGCATTGTTAGTGGAAGTGTTCATTCACATTACCTTTTCTAGAGGCAATATGGCAATATTTATCAAAATTTTAAATGTATATCTCTTTTGACCTAGCAATATTATTTTTTGGAATTCACAATAAAATGATTAGACATATGTATAAAGATATAAGAGCTTGTGACTACTAGAAAATTGGAGACCATATATTTACACTGTCATTGGTTTAATAAATTGTGCAATCTACATAACAGAATACTAATTTGTTATATATCTATATCTATTGCATTGCTGAATTTGAGAAGTAGGTTACAAAACATCAGGCATAAATGAAACCATCTTTTAATGAGATCATAAATTTATATAAATACATACAAAAATATCTGGAATGAAGTTTACCAAAACTGGTTTACTGTATTGACAATGGGATTTTAAGTAATGTTTAGTTTCATCTCTAAGCTTTCTTTTTGTTTTGACTTTTTTACCCTATACATATATTTTCAAATTCAGGAAAATTAAAACCTATCCATCTTGGAAAAAAAAAAGAATTCTAAGACTGATAGTTTACTCAAAGACTTGAATCTATAAAATTAGAGAAGAATAAGGTAAATTTATCTTAGTGCGGTGGTCCTCAAGGTATGGTACCTTGAACCAGCAGCATCAACTGTCACCTGAAATTCGTTGGAAAAGCAAATTCTCAGGCCCCACTCCAGACCTACATGAATTAGAAACTCTGGGAATGGAGCTCATAATCTGTACTAGAGTCATCCAGGTGATTCTGATCCACACTCCAGTTTGATAACAATTAAGATGAACTGGAAACCTTGCGACCTGAAAGACCGATTTAAACTCCTCATATCGTGTGCCACATAAATCCAAACAAGTGCAAGTGATGTCCTCACCAGGAGAGCCTGCTTCTGAGTAAACTTTGGGGATACAGACCTTAAAAAATATCTGAAATATCAGAAGTAAAACTAAGACTAATCTTGATGCAAAAGAAACAAATAACAAGACTCTCAAACCCAACTTTAGAAACAAAAGCCCCAGACAGTGAATACTATCAAAAGTCAGATGCTACTCGGGGCAACCTTCCGGAAATTCTGAGAAATAACAAATGAACTTGGAATCCCAGCTGACCACATACTGATAGAATCACAACTGAGTAATACCCAAACCTCTGGCAAAGATGTGAGGTTTATTCAACATACAATGGAGCTATTAACTGGATCCAAGCATTAGGTCATCTCAACATGGCAGAAACATCCATATTAAGGCTTCAGAGTTGCTAAACTGTGAACAAACGCAACAAAAATAAAAATCCAAAACACTTTCATAGCAAATCCCCTTAAGAGCTCATTTCCCCAAGGAGGTTAAAAAAAAAAAAAAAAACACTGTCAGTATTAAGGAAAATGTGGGAGAAATAATAAATACAGGACACGGGGGATAAATATATGGACCGTGCACTTAAAATTATTGCATCTATAAATACAACTAAAAAGAGTTCTTATTTACAGTTCCGTAGGGTCTACACTTGCCCATAAAGTATCTTTCTGCTCTTAAAGATATCTGCCTGCCATCTGCTGGAAAATTGTCCCTAAGAAATATATAAATGTACCTTATCTATGCTATAAATGGCATCGCCTTAAATACAGCCCAGCTATACACTATATAACCTGCACAACTGTGCAAAGCAACCAAGCTTAAAAATTAACCTAATTTAAAACACACCTACACCTCCATACTGAGTTTGAAGTCTTTAAGATGTCAGACTATATAGAGTTCATAGAGGTCACGCTGACAGGAGCCTCCCAACTATGTACATAACTTATAACCTACTCTTTCCAAGTAATTACTGATAAAGCTCTGGGGCTCCAACTTCAATTAGATAAAGAATTGTAGTTGTTCTCTGACCTTTGGCTTTCCATCAAATAGGATGAAGCTGCTTCAACTATGAATTCTAATATATAGGAAAACAAGACTAGTTTGAGAATTTTACTGGACTCATTTTCTTCATTTCCTTGAATCAGTTTAATTTTTACTTAATTATTTTCAAAAGTTTGGCTGCCTATTTTGTCTGTTATAACTCTGAGAATAAGAACACTACAATACACGGGTCTGATGCAGCCCATCCTAGAACCATTAAGAAATGAATAGTGTGGTGACTAGTAAATATTTTAGTGACAACATACTGATTTGAATGATTCTTTAAAATTTATATTTGATGAACAGAACCTAATAGTGCAAAATGGTAGCACCAGAAATAAATCTGCTCAAGTATACAGCAACCTGGATTTGCAGGCTTTCTTCAGTTCTGGACCAGATAGATGACCATTTCTCCTTCATTTAACTCTCAAAAAGAACTGTTCTACATGAGAGACACCTAACTCTGGGAAACGAACAAGGGGTAGTGGAAGGGGAGGTGGGCGGGGGGTTGGGGTGACTGGGTGACAGGCACTGAGGGGGGCACTTGACGGGATAAGCACCGGGTGATATGCTATATGTTGGCAAATTGAATTCCAATTAAAAAAATAAAAAATAGGGATCCCTGGGTGGCGCAGCGGTTTGGCGCCTGCCTTTGGCCCAGGGCGCGATCCTGGAGACCCAGGATCGAATCCCACGTCAGGCTCCCGGTGCATGGAGCCTGCTTCTCCCTCTGCCTGTGTCTCTGCCTCTCTCTCTCTCTCTGTGTGACTATCATAAATAAATAAAAATTTAAAAAATAATAAAATAAAATAAAAATAAAAATAAAAAATAAAAAAACTGTTCTAAAAAAATTTTTAATTAAAAAAAAGAAAAAAGGACTACTCTAGAGGCAATCTCCATGCATTATCACCTCTAGCGGACTAGCAAATTTAGGAAAACAAAAAGATTGAGGAATTTCAAAGTCTTTCTAGTAACTTCATGTAATGAAATGAAACCTTTACAATTCTGCTTCAAGCAACTTGAGAAATTTCTCCCTGCTTCTCCTTTCAACAAACTGTTGTAATTTAGAACTGATTCTAAGTTAAATGGGATTTGTCCTTTTAGTCTGTCAAAGACTGCCAGAAGCCAAAAATAAAACTCCTGACCAACTTTGCGTAGTGACATGGGAAATAAAACCACAAAAAGGACACCTGAGTTTTTGGCTTTGTGGAGGGGTTTTGGTTTGTTCGGGGTTTTTTGTTTTGTTTTGTTTTGTTTTGTTGTTTCTTTTAGAATAAACTGATTATAGGCTTCTGACTTTTTAAAATAAATCTGGCTAACAAGGGCAAATTCTGGGTCACGCTGTCCAAAGTTGGTAAGTGAGACAATGACAGTTTAATGCTGGTATACCTTTGGGAGACCGTTTTCCCAGATTTCTATACTGCCAGAACTTTGTATATTGAAAAGAGGCCACTTTCTAAGTTCTGGTCACAGGCTCCCATATTACATAGCTGATTTAAAAGTTCAAGCTAATAAAGTCCTTAGAAAGATTTTCTTCCTCCAAAACTATCCAATAACCACTTTGCCAAATTATCTACTTCACATGAATGGTCTGTTCTGAATGGAGAGAAGAGCCTAAGGAATTATTTTAAAGGACAACATTTTGCTTGTCCTCAAAAAAAAAAAAAAGTAGTGCCTTATTAAATAATCCATTATAATTACATGCTAGCATACTCAATAAATGCAGTCTTAGGCTTTTCCAGTCAACATCATTCAAGGAGCTGACAAGCTTGATGCAGAGCTGTTCTAACACTGATCAAAAGAAATAATTAGAAAGAGTATCAATTGCATGAGGCTTTTACTGACCCTTATCAGCTTAAGACTCTGGGTAAAAATTGTATAAGCTTAGGAGCACTTGAGTGATGCAGTCAGTTAAGCATCCAACTCTTGGGTTTCAGCTCAGGTCATGATCTCAGGGTCCTGTGATCAAGCCCCTTGTTGGGCTCCATGCTCAATGTGGAATCTGATTAAGACTCTCTCTCCCTCTCCCCCTACCTATCCCCTGTACATGCATGCTTGTATGCATTCTCTCTCTCTCTCTTAAAAATAAGTAAATAAGGGGCACCTGGTCTGCCTTTGGATAGAGCCCGGAGTCCGGGAGCCTGCTTCTTCTTCCTCTGCCCCTCCCCTACTTGTACCCTCTCTCTCTGTCAAATAAATAAAAATCTAAAAAAAAAACAAAAAAAAAAAAAGGTGTTGGGAACTGTAGACACTTTTCTAAAAGATCCAAAAATCATTTTCAGTGAGACAAACAAGGATTTTTGTTGTTGTTCTTTAGTATTATACCCTATGGATATGATAACTATTTGGTCAAGCTGAATGTATGCCCTTCTTCCCCTCCCTCATGCCATCCCCACACAGAATGGAAAGAAAAGCTAAATATTCCATATGCTGATTACATGATTTTAGGTGTGATCTTTGAAAATTGGTTTTTTTGTTTAATTGTTGCCAAAATGAACAATTTCAAACCAACTACACATAGTCCTTGATTCACTCATTGATTAAGTTCCTGAGAGCCTATTTATGAAGCAAAAATCTCTAAGTCAAAGCAAAATCTCCCAGAAGTAATATGGGTAACCCTGAGGTGTTTATAGATGAAATGATATGATGCTTAGGAAATACTTCAAAATTAGCCAATGTAGAGATGGAGGGAAATGAGTAGCAGGAAGAGAATTAGATGAAACAAGATTTGTTATGTGTTTATAATTGCTAAGGCTATAAGAAGGGTACATGGGGATTTATTATACCATTTTCTCAACTTCTGTGTTTTAAATTTTCCACAGTCAATTAACTCGGAAAGAAAAAAGAATGGGATGGGAATTAGTTGTATTTATCAAAGTTTTAAATTTACCAAGCTTATTCTCAGCAATTCCACCTTTAAGTATCCTACAGAAATACCACTATCAACATGTAAAGAAACATTTATCAGAATACAGAATTGTTTGTAAGAATAATGTGGAGAGGGAAAAGAAGACCACCTAAATGTCCATCAACAAAGAAGCATGTAATTCCATAACAGAATACTCCACAGTCATTAAAAAGAATGAAGTAGAGCTAGAAGTTTCAACTCATAAAAGATATGATATACTTATATATTGTTAAGTAGAAAAAAACAGACATGTATCGAAATGTATATGATAATACCCATTTTAATAGAAAACTTGGGCACCTGGGTGGCTCAGTCGGCTAAGTGTCCAACTCCTGATTTCAGCTCAGGTCATAATCTCAAGATCATGAGAGTGAACCCTACTTAAGATTCTTTCTTTCCTCCCTCTTCCCCCCCTCCCTTCTCCTCTGTGTGTTTGTGTGTGTGTGTCTCAAAAATAAATAAATAGTAAAAGAAAACTGTAAGACTATATATATATAAATGAATGTATGTATATATACATGCTTATTAGGCATAGGAAAAAAGTCTAGAAAATTACACATCAAACTACCAATAATGCTTTGAATAGGTGAGCTTAGAGCAAGGAAGAGAAGGAATGTTTACTCATGTACTTGCAAATTGTTTTTTATTTTAACAATAAACTTATAAAACTTTGAAGCATTGAAAAGCCACTATAGTATAAAAATAGAGTACCTGGTACAAAAAGGTACACAATTAACAAAAGGAAATATTAAATGAATCAACTAGAAATTGTCACAGGCTCACAGGGAGGACATAAAGTAATTTCACATAAAATGGAAAATAATAAAATTTAAAGGCAAATCATGTAAGCCAATATAGTCTTTACAAAATATGAAATAAAAAGTAGATGCACCAACAGGGACACGTGTATGAATGAGTCTGCAAGCCTGCTGCTGTGGTGGGGGTGGGGGAAGGGGTTTATGCACAGAGAGAACTGCGGCAGACTGTATGAGAAATGACTGGCTATGTACAAGTGAGGGGAGAAAGAGACTGCGAAAAAACATGTGGGAGGAAAATGAGGAGGAAGTGAGAGAGTCACATAAATGGGAAAGTCTTCACATTGTACAAAGAGTATTGAAAAATGGGGAGTGGGGGATGGGACAGGGCAGTTAGTGGTTATAGAAAATCCTTGGAGTTTTCCTTCATTAAACAAAAAAAAAAAAGTCTAGTGACTATCTACTATTTAATGTATCCTGGCTTCCCTAGAGTACAACAAGCCAGCATGAGTAACTCTGGCTTCCAGACTTCCATGTCAATGCAATCAGACAACCATGTGCATTTACCTTCCTCCCTCCTAAGACCCCATTAAAGGAAAAGGTATAAACCTATTACTCCATGAACAGAAACAAGGAAAAGGACCTGCAACCAACAAGAAATAGCAACAAATTTCTGCTAGGTAAAAGCTTATAAACAACAGTAAGGATGAAGTAGAATAGTATAAAAAGAGCTTAGAGTATTTGCCAAAGGAAAGAAATCCAAAAAGGAGTCAGAGTACCAGCCATAAACCATGGAGAAGGTCAGGATTCAGAATGCCAAGAATAACAGAAGCACCAAAAACAAACAGATTAATTAAAAGATTGAATACAGCAATATCCACAAATGGATATTCCAGCAGCCAAATACTTAACCCTAGGCAAGGTATCAGAGGACTTTCCTCTGGAGAAATTATGTAGCCTGAGAATATACTAAAAACCATGGAACTGGGACGCCTTGGTGACTCATTGGTTGAGCATCTGCCTTCGGCTCCTGGGATCAAGTCCCACATTGGGTTCCTCACAGGGAGCCTGCTTCTCCCTCTGCTGATGTCTGCCTCTCTGTGTCTCTCATGAATAAATATATAAAACCTTTAAAGAAAAAAAATGGAATTGTACGGTATATAAATTATATTCACTAAAGCTATTTTGAAAAAAGAAAAAGCACTAATTTTCCTTTTCTTCCACAGTGGGAAATCAATTAATATTGCCTAAAACTGAATGTGAGGGTTTTTTTTTTTAATTACAAAGATAGAAACGGACTTTTTACCTTCTTAAGAGATTGTAAAAAGTGAATATCATTTGTGATAAAAAAAAATTTACCTGAAAATCAGTAATTTCCTAAGTTGCATTTCAGTTTCTTCTTCAAATAAGATTATATTTAATACTTTTTGTTAGAAATAGCATTATAGCATATCCAGTTTTTTATGAAAATTATTTTCTTCTACTCACCCAGTTTGTATATTTGTGTGAATTAATGTTGATCTGGAATGATGATCACCTAAAGTTAATGACAGTTAGTTCTCAGAAACAGATTTTTGCCTGCTATATTTGTGTCATCTTTATAACCTTCTATACTGCTTGATTTTATTTTTACTACTAAATATATACCACATTTATAAAAAGAAAAATAATTTGAAAGTTTAAAAATATATATTGGAACTTCCACTTCATGGAAGATGGAGCAAACATAGTTTTTCCTATTCCTCCCACTACTAAGTATAACTAAAAACTCCAGATATTATATATAAAACAAACATTGAAGAATCTGAAAGATGGAAAGGAGAAGGCAGATTGGCTTGGAACCCCAGGACCAAAGGAACAACAGTGCCAAGTTTCCTGCATCTTCTTTTTGGCCTCATATCCCAGACTTCAAACTAAATAGACTAACAATCCAGAAACACAAATAAGTGCAAATAAAACAAAAGCCTGCTCTCTCTAGCCAAAAAAGGTAGTCTACCAAGACAGAAAATGTTCACATAGTCACTGTTCTATTCCAGACAAACACCACAGAAAAGAACTATGGCAACATGCACACCAGCACAAGCAGAGAGTAAGTCTAGACTTGCACCCCACAATATGATAACAAAGTACCCAACATTCCAGTTGGGGTGTCAGAGAAGGCCAAGAAAAGAGGTGGGACTTTCTTCACTACCAGATGCTTACAACCTCTCTCCCACACTATGGTGTCAGTACAGACCGTGTATGGAGCCAAAACTCCTATCTCCAGCAGTAATTAGGAGTCCCCCTCAGGTGTCAACAAAAGCCAAATGGGAAACATGAGCATCCACCTCCATCTAGCAGTAGTAAAGCAGTAATCCACACCCTCTCCCACCAGAGGAGTGTCAAAGAAAGATAAAAGAATAGTTTAAATGAGACAGCCAGAGTCTCATAACATAATATGAAAATGTACAGGTTTAAATTAAAAATCAATCTTCAGGGCACCCGGGGGGCTCAGCGGTTTGGCGCCGCCTTCAGCCCAGGGTGATCCTGGAGACCCAGGATCAAGTCCCACATGAGGCTCCCTGCATGGAGCCTGCTTCTCTCTCTGCCTGTGTCTCTGCCCCTCTCCCTCTCTCTCTCTCTCTCTGTGTCTCTCATGAATAAAGAAATAAAATCTTTTAAAAAATTAAAAAAATAAAATAAAAATCAATCTTCATATCAAGAATATGAAGAATCAATCTTCATATTCGTTTGAAGTCATCAAATGAATGAAAAAGGACAATCATTAAATGTCAAAACCAAGGTGACATGATGTTAGAATTCTCTGATGAAAATTTTAAAGCAGTCATAATGAAAATGTTTCACAAATAATTATGAACATGTTTCAAACAAAGAGATTGAAAGCCTCAGCAAAAAAAGAGGAAAATATAACCAATGGAAAGTACAGAACTGAAAAATACAAAAACATATAAAAACTCAGTGTACAGGCTCAAGAGCAGAATGGAACAGAGGAAAGAGTTAGTGAACCAAAACACAGAGCAAAAGAAATTATATTATCTGAACAAATGTGGGGGGGAAATCCTGAAAGAAATGAACAGAGCCTCAGGGGCTGTTGGGGTGTAATACACAACTAACACTGGTATCACCAGAGTCCCAGAAGGAGAACAGGAAAAAAGTGGGGTGAGAAAGTACAGTAAGGACTGAAAACCCCAAGTTGGCAAGAGATGTAAACCAACAGATTGAAGAAGTTCAGTGAATCCCAAACAGAATAAACCTGAAGGGGATCCCTGGGTGGCGCAGCGGTTTGGCGCCTGCCTTTGGCCCAGGGCGCGATCCTGGAGACCCGGGATCGAATCCCACATCGGGCTCCCGGTGCATGGAGCCTGCTTCTCCCTCTGCCTGTGTCTCTGCCTCTCTCTCTCTCTCTCTGTAACTACCATAAATAAATAAAAATTAAAAAAAAAAAAGAATAAACCTGAAGAAATCCACACCAAGCCACATCATAATTAAACTCCTGAAAACTAAGGACAAAGAAAAAATACTATAAGTAGCCTTAGAAAAATGACACCTTTCCTACAGAGGACAAACAACTTGAATGATAGCAAGTTCTCACTGGAAACCATGGAGGCCAGGAAAAAATCACACAGCGCTTGCTGAAATAAAAGAACCGTCAAACCAGAATCTTACACCCAAAAGAAATATCCTCCAGGAATAAAGGGGAAATCAAGACATTTTCATGTGGAGGAAAACTAAGCCATTCTCACGTAAAAAGAATTTGTTGTGGGACACCTGGGTGGCTCAGCAGTTGAGCATCTGCCTTTGGCTCAGGACATGATTCCAGAGTTCCAAGATTGAGTCCCACATTGGGCTCCTGCACAGAGCCTGCTTCTTCTCCCTCTGCCAATGTCTCTGTCTCTCTCTGTGTCTCTCATAAATAAATAAATAAAAACTTTAAAAAAGAGAGAGAGAATTTGTTGCCAGCAGGCCTTCCAGAAGAATGTCTACAGGAAGCGCTCTAAACAGAAAGGAAGTGACTTTTTAAAAAAATCTTGGAACATCAGAAAGGAAAAAACACAGTAAGCAAAAATATGGGTAAATACAATAGGCTTTACTTCTGTTAAGGTTACTAAATTAGGTTTGCTGCTTGAAGCAAAAATGAAAACACTAATGTGGCTCTACATATTTGTAGAGGCAATATTTAAGAGAATTATAAATAAAGAAAGATAAAGGGATATACAGAGAGGTAAAATTTCTAGACTTCACTTAAACTGGTAACACGATGTCACTAGTAAACTATAATAAGTTATATATAATGTTAACATCTACAGAAGCCACTAAAAAAGCTATACAAAAAGGTACACTCAAAAAACTATTGATAGGGATATCTGGGTGGCTCAGCGGTTGAGCATCTGCCTTTGGCTCAGGGCGTGATCCCGGAGTCCCAGGATCGAGTCCCACATCGGGCTTCCCGCATGGAACCTGCTTCTCCCTCTGCCTATGTCTCTCTCTCTCAGTGTCTCTCATGAAATAAATAAATAAAATCTTAAAAAAAAACTATTGATAAATCAAAATGGAATTCTATAAAAATATTCAAGTAACTCAAAGGAAGGCATAAAAGCAAAGAAACAAAAAAGGAGAGAATAAACAGAAAACAACAAATAAAACAATAATTAAGCCTTACCATGTTAATAATACATAAAATGTAAATGTTCTAAATATGCCAGGCAGAAACTCATAGAGTGAATTTAAAAACACAACAGAACCGTATGCTATCAATACAAAACCCACTTCAAATATAATGATAGAGGCCAGTTAAAAAGAAAAGGATAAAAAATAACATATCATTCAAACATTCAAACAATTGTAACTATATTATCATCAAATAAAGTAGACTTCATAACAAAGAAAATTATCAGAGATGAAAAGTTCATTATATAATGAAATATTAAATTCACTAAGAATGGGGTGCCTAGGTGGCTCAGTCGGTTAAGCGTCTGACTCTTGATTTCAGTTCAGGTCATGATCTCAGGGTTGTGGGATTGAGCCCTACATAGGGCTCAGTGTGAAGTCTGCTCCTCCCCCACCACTCACTTGTTCTCTCTCTCTCTCTCTCTCAGACAAATAAATAAAATCTTTTTAAGAAGGAAGGAGAGAAAGAAAGAAAGAAAGAAAGAAAGAAAGAAAGAAAGAAAGAAAGAAAGAAAGAGAGTCAATCCACTAAGAAGACATAGCACTCCTAAATGTGTATGTATCAAACAACAGAGCTGCTAAATATATGAAGGAAAAAATGACAGATCTCAACGAAGAAAGAGACAATTTCACAATTCTACTTACAGACTTCAACATCCCTCTCAACAACTAACAGAAATAGACAAAAAAAATCAGCAAGGATATTTAGAACATAAAACACCATCAACTAATGCAATATAATGAAGGTTTGTAAAACACTCTATTCAACAGCAGCAGAATGCACATTCTCTTAAAGTGTGCAAAGAACGCATACCAAAAAAGACCATACTATGGGCCATAAAACAAACCCAACAAATTCAAAAGAACTGAAATCAAATACAATATGTTCTCCAACCAAAATGGAATCAAGCTAGAAATCAATAACAGGATAACAGGAAATGTCCAAACCCTTGGAAAGTAAATAATACACTTCTAAATAATTGATGGGCCAAATAACTGAAGTCTAAAAAATCAAAAAATACACTAAACTGAGTGAAAATGAAAATACAACCTACCAAAATTTACAAGACAAAGGTAAAGCAATGCTGAGAGGGAAATCTACAAAGCTAAATGCATACATGAGAAACGAGGAAGGGGCACCTGCGAGGCTCAGTCAGTCGAGTGTCTGCCTTTAGCTCAGGTCATGATCCCAGGTCCTGGGATTGAGCCCCGAATCAGGCTCCTTGCTCGGTGAGGAGCCTGCTTCTCCCTCTGCCTCTGCCTGCTGCTCCCACTGCTTGTGCTCTCTCTCTTTCAAATAAATAAAATATTAAAAAAAAAAGAAACAAGGGAAATCTCACATCAATAATCTAAGCTCCTATACCAAAAGAACCTAAAGAGAAAGAGCAGATCTAAAAACCAAGCAGCAGGAAGGAAATAATAAAGGGCAGAAATCAATAAAATTAAAACCAGAAAAATAGAAAAAAATCAATGAAAAAATCTGGTTCTTTGAAAAGGTAAATAAAATTAACAATTATGTAACAGAAAAAAAAAAAGAGAAGATACAAATTACCAACATAAAGAATGAAACTAGAGATAACACTACACACCTTGTAACATCAAAAAGATAATAAAAGAGAACTCTTTTTTTTAAGATTTTATTTATTTATTTGAGAGTGAGCAAGTGAAAGAGAGAACATGGGGGAAGGAGGCAGAGAGGCAGAGAGAACAGCAGACTCCCCGCTGAGCAGGGAGACCAATGCAGGGGCTCAATGCCAGGCCTCTGGGATCATAACCTGAGCCAAAGGCAGATGCTTAATCAACTGAGCCACCCAGGCACCCCAAGAGAACTCTTTTAATATAAATTTAACAACTTACATAAAATAAACAATTCCTAGAAAATCACAAACTATCACAATTCACTCAATACAAAATAGTTAATTTATATAGCCTTATGAAGAAAAATGAATTTGTAACTTAAAATATTCCAAAAAAGAAATCTCCAGGCCTATATAGCTTCACTGGAGAATTATACAAAATGTTTAAGGAAGTAACATCAATTATAAAATTTCTTCCAGAAAATAGAAGAGGGAGGAAACACTTCCCAATTAATTTTATGGAGCTAGTATTACCCTATCATCAAAACCAAAAGAAAGAAAAGAAAAGAAAAGAAAAGAAAAGAAAAGAAAGGAAAGGAAAGGAAAGGAAAGGAAAGGAAAGGAAAGGAAAGGAAAGGAGGAAGAAGGAAGGAAAGAAGAAAGAAAGAAAGAAAGAAAGAAAGAAAGAAAGAAAGAAAGAAAGAAAGAAAGAAAGATCTACAGATCAATGACCCTCATAAACACAAAAATCCCTAAAAAATAGAGAAAGTACAATTTTTCAGCTTTACTCATAGTGCGAAACAGTATGTATTCATTAGAAACCATACTTTAAATTTTGAATTTTGATCTTTTCCTAGGCAAGTGATGCTGTACAATACTTACTCATGGATGCTGGGCAAAGAGTGAATTGCAGCTCTCAGTCAACCATGCAATTACAAGGATAAACAACCAATACACTTACAACCACTCTGAACCCATACAACCATTCTATTTCTCACATTCAGTATATTATTTAATAAATTACGTCAGATATTCAACACTTTATTAAAATAGACTGTGTGCTAAGTACTAATGTTAAGTTTTCTGAGCATAGTTAAGGTAGGTTAGCTAGCCTAAGCTATGATGTTAGGTAAGTTAGGTATACTAAATGCATTTTCAACTTACAGTATTTTCAACTTATGATGGATTTATCAGGACATAGCCATCATAAGTCAAGGAAGATTTGTACTGGCAAGTAGAATTCAGTAAAACATAAAAAGAAATATACACAATGACTAAGTTAGGGTTTATTTCAGGAAGGCAGGCTCATTCAATATTCAAAAATCAGTCAATGTAATCTACCAAGGTAAAGGTGAAAAATCACATGAACATATAACCAATGCAGTAAAAGCACTGAACAAAATTCAATATTCTTTTATGATAAAATTCTCAGAAAATAGGAATAGAAAGGTACTTTCTCAACTTTATAAAAAGCATCTGCAAAAAAAAAAAACAAAAAAACAAAAAAAAACAAAACAAAAAACATCTGCATGGGACGCCTGGGTGGCTTAGCAGTTGCACATCTGCCTTCAGCTCAGGGCATGATCCCGGGATCCAGGATCGAGTCCCACATCAGGCTCCTTGCAGGGAGCCTGCTTCTCCCTCTGCCTGTGTCTCTGCCTCTCTCTCTCCCTCTTTCCCTCTCTCTCTCTCATGAATAAATAAAACCTTAAAAAAAAAAAAGCACCTGTAAAAAACCTTAAAATGCTATATTGAGTGGGGGGAATCTAAATGCTTTGTCTCTAAGATCAGGAAAAAAGCAAAGATGTCCACTTTCACCAGTCTTATTCAACATAGTTCTAGAAATTCTAACCAGTGAAAGAAAATGAAAGAAAAGGCATACAGATCAGAAAAGAAAAACTAAAACTGTCCCTATTTGTAGATTACACTATCATCTCCATAGAAAACTCTAAGAAATCTAAAAAACAACAAACTCCTATACCAGTGAGTCCAGCAGTCACAAAGATATAAAATAAACATACAAAAAATAATGTCTATATAGTAGCAACACAGTGACACCAAAATTTTAAATATAATACCATTTATGATCACTTTTCGAACAAAACACATACTTACTTTGTAGTTAACCACTACATAAGCTGATGAGAAGCCTAATGAGAGCTAAATATACTGAGAGACATTCCATGCTGTAGATTGGAAGACTCATGAAGTAAAGATGTCAATTCTCTATAAAAGGATGTACAGGCTTAATCCAATTCCTATCAAAATCCCAGCAAGATATTTTGCAGATAATAGACAAGAGTATTCTAAATTTTAAACGGGAAAACAAAGGAACGAAATGAGCTAAAACTTTTGAAAAAGAAGATTAAAGTGGGAGGGACTGGTCTACCCGATATCAAGACAGTAATCAAGACTAATATTGGCAAAGGAACAGACACATAGATCAACACGAAAGAGAGAACCTAGAAACAGATCCACACCAATATGCCCAAGAAATTTGTTATTGTTGTTGTTTTAGAGAGAGAGGAAACATGAGTGAGGAGGGAGGACTGAGGGAGAGAGAGAGAGAGAGAGAGAATCTTAAGCAAGCTCCATGCCCAATGCAGAGCCCAATACAGAGCTGGACCTCACCATCCTGAGATCATGACCTGAGCCAAAATCAAGAGCAAAATGCTTAGAAGTACCTGGGTGATGCAATTGGTTAAGTGGTAGACTCTTTTTTTTTTTTTTTAGTGGTAGACTCTTGATTTTAGCTCAGGTCATGATCTCGTGGTTATGGTGGTATTAAGCTCCATGCTGGGATCCACACTCAGCACAGGGCAGATTGCAACTCTCTCTCCCTCTCCCTCTGCCTTTCCAACCCGTGCTATCTGTCTGTCTCTCTCTCTCTCTCTCTCTAAAAATAAAGAGATAAATCTTAAAAAAAAAAAAAAAAGAAAAAGACAACCCACTGAGCCACCCAGGCACCCCACAAAATATTTTTGAAAGGTGCAAAAGCTGGTTGGTAGGGGAAAAACAGCCCTTTCAATAAATGTTACTAGAGCAATTGGACATTCACAGGCAAAAACAAAATCTTCAAAGTCTCACTTCTTATACAAATATTACAAAGATTAACTCCAAATGGATCATAGATGTTACATTTTAGTAAAACTATAAAACTTTTAGAGAAAAAAAAAACAGGAGAAAATCTTTAAAATCTAGGGCTGGGCAGAGTTGTCAGAATTGACACCAAAAGCATGATTCATACAAGGAAAAATTGATAAATCAGACCTCAACAAAAATTAAAAACTTCTGATCTGCAAAAGACCCTGTTAAGAGAGCGAAAAGACAAACAGAATAAACTACCTGCAAACCACATATCAACAAAAAAACTAGAATCTATAACACATCAAGAATTCTCAAAAACTCAACACTTAAAAAAAAATCTAATTAGAAAATGGGCAAAAGACATGAAGAGGCAGTTCAACAAAGCAGATATACATATGGCAAATAAGTATATGAAAATATGTTCAACATAATTAGCAATTAGGGAAATGCAAATTTAAACCACAATGAGATATTACTATACACGTTATCAGAATAGCTAAAATAAAACAGTGACAATACCAAATGCTAGCAAGGATCTGGAAAAACTCGAACCCTCACACACACTGCTGGTGGGAATATAAAATGGTACAGACATTTTGGAAAATAAGTTTGGCAGTTCCTCAAAAAGTTAAACATAGAGTTACCATATGCCCCAGCAATTCCACGCCTAGGTATACACCCAAGAGAAATGAAAACATATGTGCACACAAAAACCTTTACAAAAATGTTTATAACAGCTTTACTTTTAATAGTCAAAAACTGGAAACAACCCAGATCTTAAGTGGGTGAATGACTAAACAAACTGTGGTGCAGCTATCCCGTGGAATACTATTCAGCAATAAAAAGGAACAAACTATAGATACACTAGCCTGGATGAATCTCCGGGGAATTAATGCTCAGTGAGAAGCACCAATTCTAAAAAGTTACATACTGTATGATTCCATTTATATAACATTCTTGAAATGAGGAACTGGAAATTATAGAACTGGAGGACAGATTACTTGTTGTCAAGGGATAAAGAGGGGATGGAGACAAAAAGAGAGGGGTTGTATCCATTAAAAGGCAATGTGACTGGGCAGCCCCGGTGGCACAGCAGTTTAGCGCCGCCTGCAGCCCGGGGTGTGATCCTGGAGACCCAGGATCGAGTCCCACATCGGGCTTCCTGCATGGAGCCTGCTTCTCCCTCTGCCTGTGTCTCTGCCTCTCTCTTCGCTCTCTCTGAATGAATAAATAAATAAATCTTTAAAAAAAAAAAAAAAAGGCAATTTGACTGATCCCTATAGTGATGGAAGTATTCTGAATCTTGACCTTGAAGACACAATGTCCATATCTTGGTCATGATACAGTGATACATGATACAGTTTTGCCCGATGCTACCATTGTAGGAAACTGTAAAGGTACAAGGAATCTATATATTATTTCTTACAACTGCACCTGAATCTACAATTATCGCAAAATGAAAATTTTAATTTTTTAAAAAAGCAAATAATGTATATAGTCACATGACATTACCATTTAAGATGCTTCTAATAACCTATTTTTCTTTGGATTTCAAGAGCTCTTCTCATTTCACTTTCCTCTTACTTTTGCTACTTCAATGCCAAAAGATCTTCATTGTACACTTCTTCCTTACAAATGTGAAGAAATTCTTCTACCTCATCAAAACAATATTGCTTGGCTAGCTCCCTTATTTCTTTCCTTTTTTTTTAATATGTTACACAAACATGTCTTTCCCAAAAATCAAACGCCAAACCAAAAATGTTTCATAACATAGATTCAGTCAACCTCAATGTCTATTGTTTTCACTCATTCTTAATGCCTGATAAGATCACATTATATATCAATACCTTTCAAATCTTAATGTTTATAGAGCTATCCCAGCAAGTGGAAGTTAGCTGTACTCTGATAATTCTTGCCTACTTAGATGTTTCACTGAATAATGTGTGTTTTAAAGTTCTAAATTACAGGAAATAGAAGGGGGGTACAAAAACAAAAGCAAGTACAAATATGAGGAAAGAAACAAAGGTACAATTTGCAAAGAGAAAAACATAAAGAAACAAGTTCCAAAAATAGAGATATTGAGAACAATAGGAGCAAAGACACCTGGCTTACAACATACTGTAAGATGTCAGTGCTCCATCAGACAATATAGTGCCAAAAGATGTGCTTTTGTCACAGTTTGTCATGTTCCAAGTATATAAAAGCACAATCAAAATTAGAAGCCTGTGTTACTTAATCAAAACAAATATAGCGAAAGAGCTGGTATTTTAAGCCAAATCGTTATATTTGACAAATGGCCTTCATCATTTTATCTAACATACAAGAGAATATTTATCTAACATTCTAAATACCAGAAGCAACCAAATGCTAAAAAAAATGATAGAATTGTTCTTAAAAAAAAAAAAAGTAAAAAAAAATAAAAATAAATAAAATAAATAAATAAAAAGTTCACCACTGGTGTCATTTTTTTTACTTTTGCTTTTATCCACTGATCTGATTATCAAACCACGGTAGTGACTGAAGATAAATTCACTACAGTGCAAGGCACATATTAATGTGATTATCTTCAAAACTGTGAAAGGCAAGCAGGTATTTGTAAGAGTTCCAATCCATACATATCATCATAAATCACATTAAGGTAATCTAGTTGGTTGCACTGTGAGAGTTCTTGTTCACTTAGATGTTTCACCACATAATGTGTTTCAAAGTTCTAAATTTTAGTTATACAAATATATATATGTTTAAATTTCTTTTATCAATCAGGTGCTGGGGTGGCTCAGTCAATGACGAGTCATCTGCCTTCATCTCAGGTCATGATCCCAGGGTTCTGGGATAGAGCCCCACGTTGGGCTCCAAGCACAGAGTCTGCTTCCCCCTCTTTCTCTCTCCCAGCTTTTGTTCTCTTTCTCACTCACTTTCTCAAATAAATAAATAAAATCTTTTTTAAAAATTCTTTTATCAGGGATGCCTGGGTGGCTCAGTAGTTGAGCGTCTGTCTGCCTTTGACTCAGGGCATGATCCCAGATTCCCAAGATCAAGTCCCACCCACATCAGGCTCCTTGCATAGAGCCTACTTCTCCCTCTGCCTGTGTCTCTCTGCCTCTCTTTCTGTGTCTCTCATGAGTAAATAAATAAAATCTTTTTTAAAAATTCTTTTATCAATCATTATGCTCTTGGAGTTATATATCTCAATTTTTTTAAATTTATAAACCTAGAACAGGATAGGTTCCAGGTAAATAACCTCCTTAATAAGGAATACATTTTCCAGACAATATATTCCAAATAGCTTAAGGCAAATATCTATGGTTACTTTATCTATTGGCAATTCAATTTTTCAAGTGATCAAGGTGGATTGGTTATTCTTTAACATCAAATTTAACATTGTTTCAAATAAAATCATTGTGGATTTAATAGCATTTACTTGAGTGCTAGAACACATCCCAAATTACTTCTAAAGAAAAATCTTAGCCCTATCATTGGATACTCTCACTCCACTTCTTCTGGAAGAATAAGATGACTTGTATCAGCCACTTCAACTTTCATATAAAGGTATTAATCCAACCCATATCTGGTTTATTTGCTTTTAAGGTATATGTAGCTCTGTACTTAATTAAGAATACAGGCAAGTGTATTTCCTATTCAGAAAAATATGACAAAAATTACATAATCTTGAACTTAATGATATTATTTAGTTATCAAAAACCTTGCCTATTAAAAGTAGTACTTACGAAGAATTAACCAGTGTACATGCAATGCATATAGTCTTCCATATCAGAAATCATGGAGACTGGATACATATGCATTTTACTAAGGAAAGGGACATAGAGTTCATAAGATTCTCAAAGTGATCAATGATCAAAAAATAAAATGGCCAGGGGGAAGGGGGGTGGTGCAGATAATGCACTTTTTAACTTTCGCTATAGGTATTATAAAACCTATGCCTTTATTAAGCCAAGACCAGCAGAGAACTGAATTCCTTTGGCTCCCTGCAGATCTGCCTTTACTAAATTGTATTTTGGTTATGCCATATGCTTTCACTAAAGGACAATATAAGAAACAGCCTGTCACATATTGCTGCATTTACTGTATGGATATTAAAGTTACATTATACAGGGCCTTCTTCGTGAAGACATATGGGAGAAACAGTTCTCTGGTTTTACTCAGAACCAAGAATAGCTGTGCTTCTCCTTAAGTAACTACTTTTTAATTTTACAACACCATAACTCAAATAACAGAGTATGTCTCTCTTTCGCACTAGCTGCTGGAAAGCCTAGAACCAAACTGATAGCCTACCTTAAGAATATATACAGGCCTTCAAATATGAGTCTTTTCATTGCTCTCACTCTTGATTTCATAGTCTTCCTACCTTTGTTTTCTCATACTCCAATTTCTTCACCATTTTTTTATATATCTATTATGTGTACTTTTTAAATCATGTAGATTTTTTGAAATTATCTAATTCCTTTCTAGAACAAGACAAGGGGAAAAATCAGAAAAAAGAAAAAAAGAGACAAAGAACAGTCAACTGTCATTTAACCAGAATAAAAGAAGACTAATCAGATGTGGCAGAAATTTTAAGTTACCTGCAGTTTAAGGGAAAACATTAACCATTCTGCAGACATCCAGAAATGGAAAATATAAATATAACTTATAGATACACATCACAAATTGCTTTTTAAAAATAGCCAAAGTAGGGCAGCCTGGGTAGCTCAGTGGTTTAGCGCTGCCCTCGATCCAGGGCGTGATCCTGGAGACCCAGGATCAAGTCCCACGCTGGGCTCCCTACATGGAGCCTGTTTCTCCCTCTGCCTGTTTGTGTCTCTGCCTCTCTCTCTTTCTTTCTCTCTCTCTCTCTGCCTCTCATGAATAAACAAATTTTGTTTTAAAAAATCTTAAAAAAAAAAAGCAGCTCTCTCCCCTTCCTCGCCTGCCTGCAAACCCAACCCCACACGCTGTCTTCAATCGCTAAACAAAAGCATTATAAAAAAAAAAATAGCCAAAGTATTAAAATACTTCATTATTATTGTCACTGAATTCTCCTTCATTCAAATACTGAAACAAAGTCTGTGCAATACTGGTGAGTCTTTGAGTAAACTGTCATATACTTGTGACATCTTTACTCTTTAACATCAAATTTAACATTGTTTCAAATAAAATCATTGTGGATTTAATAGCATTTACTTGAGTGCTAGAACACATCCCAAATTACTTCTAAAGAAAAATCTTAGCCCTATCATTGGATACTCTCACTCCACTTCTTCTGGAAGAATAAGATGACTTGTATCAGCCACTTCAACTTTCATATAAAGGTATTAATCCAACCCATATCTGGTTTATTTGCTTTTAAGGTAAATACTCTGGCAGATACTACTAAATCACTAAAATGGCTTTACTCTTTTCCTTCCCACTGCCACACCACAAATCTCTAAGAAATAACCTATTATGTCCATCAAAAGATGAATGGATAAAGAAGATGTGGTATATGTATACAATGGAATATTACTCAGCCATTAGAAACGACAAATACCCACTATTTGCTTCGATGTGGATGGACCTGGAGGGTATTATGCTGAGTGAAATATGTCAATCGGAGAAGGACAAACATTATATGGTCTCATTCATTTGGGGAATATAAAAATTAGTGAAAGGGAATAAAGGGAAAGGAGAGAAAATGAGTGAAAATATCAGTGAGGGTGACAAAACATGAGAGACACCTAACTCTGGGAAATGAACAAGGGGTAGTGGAAGGGGAGGTGGGCCGGGGGGTTGGGATGACTGGGTGATGGGCACTGAGGGGGACATTTGGCAGGATGAGCACTGGGTATTATGCTATATGTTGGAAAATTGAACTCCAATTAAAAAAAATTTTTTAAAGAAATAACCTATTAATAAGCACCCTGGGTCTCATGTGTTTAAGCTCAGCTCTGTAACTCAGTTTTGATTTTTAGTAACTCTTCCCCCCCTCAACTATTTCTGCTATTTCCCTAAGCAAATTTACAGTGTCATCATTGCTCAGCATCTCAACCCCAAATCATACATTTCATAGATAAGCCACTCACTAATGTTATTTATTCAAGTTGCCTTCAGCTGAAAGCTTGATTATGGTATATAATTAAATCAATTATTATATCATTAGAAAATATTGCAAATTATCAACTGCAATGATGTAAAAAATCAGAAATCTTTGCTTTCCTCAATTACCTAATTAATATTCATATACATCATATTCCAAACTAAAACTATGTCATAAAAATCATCTAAAATTCCAAACTGATGGGGATCCCTGGGTGGCTCAGTGGTTTAGCGCCCGCCTTCGGCCCAGGGCGTGATCGGGCTCCCTGCATGGAGCCTGCTTCTCCCTCTGCCTGTGTCTCTGCCTCTCTCTCTCTCTCTCTCCCCCCACCCCATGTCTCTCATGAATAAATAAATTAAATCTTTAAAAAAAAAAATTCCAAACTGCTTCCAAAACCATACTAAATTGTCCTTATCAATAACTTTTTGCAACAAATTCATATACTAGTTGTATTGATGCCAGAAATTATATAAACAAGAATTTGTTAAAATATTGACAACTTCTGATTCATTAATATTCCTTATATAATTATTGTATTCCCCAAAAAATATGATTTTAAATTTTCAATCTCATAAGATTTTTTTTAATTCCTTTAAAATGTCTGCTTATTCATATCCCTTTATGACTAAAATAATGAAAAGACAAGTTTGAAGCTTTCATTTCTTAAAAAACAATGGTTTCTTTCTTTTAGTAATCAAAACTCATTGCGTTCTGTATACTCCTGGTATATACTCCTGGTGTATTTCAGCAAAGCATAACAATGAAAGGTTCTTTACTGATGCTCTGAAATCAAAGAAAAAAATACCACCTTTATAGAAAAATAAGCAAAGCATATCGACAGTACACACAAACATGCATACGCATACACACACACGCACAGATATACAAAAAGCCTTTAAACATATGCATATTCAGCCTGACTCACAATAAAAGTGCAAATGAAAACTACACTGAAATACCATTTATCGTTTATTATATTGGCAAAAAAGCGTAATACACACACTTTGTTGAAAAAACCATGGAGAAATGAGCAATATCAAACTCCTAGAGGAAGAGCAAAATGGTCCAACCTCTAAAGAGTGTATTACCTTCCAAATTACATATACATTAATGTACCAATTGACCCAGCAATCATTCTTTTTCTTAATAGAATTTTAAGATTTCATTTATTTATTTGAGAGAGAGAGAGAGAGCAAACATCAGTTTGGGGGGGGGGGGATGGTGGCAGAGGGAGCAGGAGAGGAAGAAGGCGATTCCCGGCTGAGTGCAGACGCCAAGGCAGGGCTTGATCCCAGGACCCTGAAATCATGACCTAAGCCAAAGTCAGATGTCCCCGCCCAGCAATAACTCTTCCGGGAATCTACCCTAAAGTATAAAGTATGAAAAGTACAGTAAGAAATAACAAATGGGGACGCCTGGGTGGCTCAACTGTTGAGCGTCTACCTTTGGCTCAGGGTGTGATCCCAGAGTACCAGGATGGAGTCTCACATCGGGCTCTCAGCATGGAGCCTGCTTCTCCCTCTGCCTATGTCTCTGCCTCTCTCTCTGAATAAATAAAATCTTTTAAAAAAAAAGACATAACAAATGGGGGACATCTAGGTGGCTCAGTTGGTTGAACATCTGAGTCTTGATTTTGGCATAGGTCATGATTTCAAGGGTTGTGAGATCAAGCCCCATGTTGGGCTCCATGCTGAACTGGAGCCTGCTTAAGATTTTCTCTCTCCCCTTCCTCTGTCCCTCCGCTCTCTTTACACATGCACACATTCTCTCTTTAAAAAAAAAAAAATGCTCAAGGTTAATCCTTGCTGCATTATTTTGTCTAGTATTAGACTAGAAATAACCCAGCTATACAGAAAAAGGGTACTGGCTGAATAAACCATGATAGATTCACATAATGGAATACTATGTAGCTGTAAAAAAAAAAATAAGGAAAATCTCTGTATACAGATATGAAGAGCTCTCCAAAATATACTGATGAGTAAAAAACAAAGCTGCAAGGCTGTATATTCAGCACATTACTTATTGTGTAAAAGGGGGAGAAAATAAAAGTATAAATGCTTACGTTTGCATTAAAGACACAATAGAAGAATAAACAACAAACTAATTGAATGGGGAAACAGAGGGAATGGGAGAAAAATATGTTTATTAGATCTATGATTACTATCCTTTTCTTTCCATTTTTTAAATAAAATATTTCAAATCCAGACAAATAAAGATAATTGATCTATTTACCTTTTATTTTCAACATTATATTTCCAGGAGATCAGTTTCACCAGCATTATATATTGGATCTGATAACTAATATACTCTTGGTATTCAGCAAAAGAATGACTGCCAAATACTCTCCTCCCATTTATTTTCTCTCTGTGACTACTAATGTTTATGCAGTTTGAATCTAATCAGATGACACACCAGAATAATCTTCCACTGGAAGAACTTCAATGAAAATTTTTGTTTATATAGTTCAAATAAAATCAGACACAGAGTCCATTGCTAATTGAACCAAATGAGTATTGTCTTATTAGCTATAAGAGGGTTTTTTCAGTTTTTCATTTTTCCAATTTGCTCAACAATTCAATGATGTTATTAAAATAAAACCTAACTTTTTATCAAATCACAAAAAAGTCATTTTCCTATTCCATATGATAATGAAATTTATTTAATGCTACCCACTCCCCTTCCCCCCACAAATGTACAATTCTATTTTTCCGAATGCTAAGCTTTATTTATACAATGTACACTTAAATTATAACATTTTAATCACTAGATTTATCATACTTAAATTTGCAAACTTTTAACAACATGACACAAAATATTAGATGACAGGTTTTAGGGGCCAATTTTTTTAGATTATACTTTTGACTGATGAAGAGAAACAGGAGGGACGCCTGGGTGGCTCAGTGGTTGGGCGCCTGCCTTCAGCTCAAGTCATGATCCCGGGATCCGGGATCGAGTCCTGCATCAGGCTCCCTGTGAGGAGCCTGCTTCTCCCTCTGCCTGTGTCTCTGCCTCCCTCTCTCAGTCGGTGTCTCTCATGAATAAATAAATAAATCTTACCAAAACAAAAAGAGAGAGAGAGAGAGAGGATCAATAAAATTATATATAATTCCAAAAAATAAACACATCTCATATGTTGAAGTTTTCCAGATTTTCAGCAGTTTTATTTTTTCTCAAAAGCCTAGTCATATTCTTTTAAGACAGTTAATCTACAAATCAGTTAATCAATCTTCAGATAATTTACAGTTAGTGGTACAATTCTTGTATTCTATTCATTCATTAATATTTACTAACTACCAACTATATACCAAGCACTCTTTTAGATTCCTAGGAAACAGCAGCAAACAAAAAAAACAAAATCTCTCTCCTCCTGGAAAACCAATTTTAGTGGAGGAGTCTATATGTCAAGCAGCAGTTTAAGTGCCATAAAGAAAAATAAAGTTCCTCGCCTTTATTCCCTATCCCACTAAATGGCAACCACATTCACCCAGCGACTTAATACTTAAGCAAGAGCCTTGGAATCATCCTTGATTCTTTTTCTTTAACCCTCATAATTAATTCAACATTTTGGCTCTACTTTCAAAATATATTTGAAATCCAGCTATTTATCACCACCTCTTCCCAACACTTTATTGTATGCCACAGCCACCTCTTGCCTCTCATTACTGCAAATATCCCGATTGACTTTCCTGTTTCCTCTCTTATTCCATCTCCACACAGCACCCAGAATGTTCCTTGTTTAACCTAAGTTAGAGCATGTCACTGCTGCTCAAAACTCTTCTGTACCTCTTAGTCTATATGACATGGACCCAGACTGATCTCCTACCATCACCTCCACCATTATGCTATTCTTGAGGGCTTTCTCTGTCTGTGCCTTCCGTCTGGAAGACTTCTGGAGAGTCACATCCTTGCTCCTTCACTCTAGTCAAACCTTTGCCAGAGCAACTTTTTCTAAACACAATGGAAAACAACACCTGATCATATGTAACACTAATCACTTAATAGTATTACTTTATGTATCTGTTTGTTCATTTGTGTGTTCCACCAGAATGTAAGGTCCATAAGGGCAGGAACATATCTATTTTGTTCCTGTTGTACCCAAGAGTCGGGAATAATATCTGGTGCATAAAAGTTGCTCAATAAATGTTCACTGAATGAATAAATTCGTGAATAAAGCTACTAAAATACATAACAATGTATGAAACTGTATGTAAGAAAGTAACTGAAAAACAAAGATAAAACATGATAGTACTCTTCTAATACCTAATATAATAAAATGCATATGGAAAAAGTTAAAAAGTAATATGCAAATATAAGAGTTTTGACAGGGTGGTAGGATTAAGTTTTTGTTGTTTGTTTCTTCTATCTTTTTAAAAGTCATATACCATTTAGAATTAAAATATAAAAATGTTACTTTTTAAGGGGAGCTATTATTAAAAATAAGCAATCAGGGCAACCCCGGTGGCCCAGCGGTTTAGCACCGCCTTCAGCCCAGGGTGTGATCCTTGAGTCCCGGGATTGAGTCCCACGTCGGGCTCCCTGCATGGAGCCTGCTTCTCCTTCTGCCTGTGTCTCTGCCTCTCTCTCTCTCTCTCTCTCTGTGTCTCTCATGAATGAATAAATTTTAAAAATCTTTAAAAAAAAAAAAGCAAAAAAGCAATCAACATGAGAAATCATTTCTTTCCCCTCACTGTCATGGAGGATTATGTCGGAATTGCTGGAGGGGCTTTTTTTTTTTTTAAAGATTTTTATTTATTTATTCATGAGAGAGAGAGAGAGAGAGAGAGAGAGGCAGAGACACAGGCAGAGAGAGAAGCAGGCTCCATGCAGGAAACCCGATGTGGGACTCAATCCCGGATCTCCAGGATCAGGCCCTGGGCTGAAGGCGATCCTAAACCGCTGAGCCACCCGGGCTGCCCTGGAAGGGCTTTTATAACTGTTTCCTATATCCTCTTCCATTCTCCATCCCAAAATATTTTGATGAGTCTTGATTACAGATGAATATTATATCCCTCAAATAGGTGAGAACAAGCCAAAAAAAAAAAAGGCAAAGAACCACTAAACTAACATAACTCCCAAAACAGAAATACTTAAGTTCACATAGCAAACTCAAAGATAACAGGCAGAAGATGACTCACGCTAACTACTACACAAGTACCATGAAGAATGTTTTGTCTCCCTTTTTTTTAAATACTGTTCCTGCAGTAGACATGGTATCATCCCCATGTTAACAGAAGAGAAAAATCTGCCCACTCAGGTGGTAAGTTGTTTATAAAAATAACTAATTGCTTAAAGAAGTCCATGCGTGTGCCAATAATAACACATCATGAACCAAGGATTATGCTTAACTGGTTTCTGTACAACTTAGGTAATAGAGGACAGCAGAAGATGGAAAACAAAGCCATGCAGCCAAAGGCACATAAGTAGTAAATGGGGAAAACAGGTCCTCATATTTAATTATCAAATGACATTGAGCAAAACAACAGAACATAAAGACTCCTAACTCTGGGAAATGAACTAGGGGTGGTGGGAGGAGGGCGGGGGTGGGGGTGAATATGTGACCGGCACTGAGGGGGGCACTTGACGGGATGAGCACTGGGTGTTATTCTGTATGTTGGCAAATTGAACACCAATAAAAAATAAATTTATTATAAAAAAGAAAAAGAAAAAGAAAACATCCTCCCGGGCAGCCCCCCGAGGCACAGCAGTTTAGCGCCGCCTGCAGCCTGAGGCATGATCCTGGAGACCCAGGATCGAGTCCCACGTCCGGCTCCCTGCATGGAGCCTGCTTCTCCCTCTGCCTGTGTCTGCCTCTCTCTCTCTCTCTCTCTCTCTGTCTCTGTCTCTATGAATAAATAAATAAAAGCTTTAAAAAAAGAGAAAAGAAATCCTCCCAATTTGTTTTCTATAAGAGACAGCTTTACAAACAACTCGGTTAAATAAGCAAGATAAAACATCGTCTCTACACTGGAACACCTGGGTGGCTCAGTGAAGCGTCTACCTTGGGCTCAGGTCATGATCCCAGGGTCCCGGGATGAAGCCCCATGTAGGGTTCCCTGCTCAGTGGGGAGCCTGCTTCTCCCTCTCCTCCACCTGTCAGCCCCCCTGCTTATGCTCACTTTGTCAAATAAATAAATAAAATATTTTTTAAAACTGTCCCTTCACCAATACTATAGCTTTGTAACAATAAAATATATATAAAGCAACAATCTAGAAGGAAAGCACAGGTAAAAAAAAAAAAATTAAATATACACTGAACTACATCAAAACTAAACTTCTGTGCAGAAAATGATACCATCAGGAAAATGAAAAGACAACTCACAGAATGGAAGAAAGTATTTGCAAATCAGATATCTGATAAGAGACTTATATCCAGAATATATAAAGAACTCCTAAAACTCAACAATAGAAAGACAACCCAATTAAAAACTGACTAAAAGATCTGAATAGACTTTTCTCCAAAGATAAATGACTAATAAGCACACAAAAAGATTAGCCATTAGGTAATTGCAAATCAAAACGACAGTGAATTGCCACTTCAAACCCACTAGGATAGCTAACATAAAAAAAAAAAAATCACAACAAGTGCTGACAAGAATGTGGAGAAACTGGAATCCTCGTGCATTGCTGGTAGAAGTGCAAAATGGTACCCATATTTTAGAAAACAGTTTAGGAGGGGCTCCTGCATCCAACTCTTGGTTTTGGTTCAGGTCATGATCTCACGGTCATGAGATCAAGCCCACAGAGGGATCCGTGCTGGGTGGAGGCTGGCTATTTAAAATTCTCTCTCTCTTCCTCCGCTCCCCTGCCCCACCCCCATGCCCTGCCCCCTCCCCTGCCTCACTCTCTTTCTTCAGAAAAAGAAAAATTTCAGAAAAGAACAGTTTGGCAGTTTCTCAAAATGTTAAATGTAGTTATCATATGACCTAGAAATTCTACTCCTAGGTATATACCCAAGAGAAATGAAAACATATGTCCACTCAAAAATTAATACACTCAAAAAAAAAGTAATATACTCATGTTCATAGAAGCATTGTTCTAACAGTCTCCAAATGGCAACAATCCAAATATCAATCAACTGATGAATAAATAAAATGTGGTATACCCATACAATGGAATACTACTCAGCAATTAAAAAAAAAAAATACCAATACAAGCTACCACATGGATGAGCCCTGAAAATATTATGGTGTCACACACACACAAAAGAAACCCCATATTGTACAGTTCTATTTATATTAAATGTCCAGAAGAGGTAAATGCATAAAGGCAGAAGGTTGTTTTTGCCTAGGGAGTGGGGACAGAATAGAGAATCACTACAAATAGATGTTGAGATGAAAATATTCTAAAATTAAATTGTGGTCATGGTTATACACCCTGTGAATATACTAAAAACCAGTGAATTGTACACTTTAAATGGGTGAACTGTTTGATGTATTAATCATATCTCAAAAAAGCTATATTTTTAAAGGCTGTGTATTTTACTGTTAAATTTAAGAGCTTAAAAACAAAATCTTAAATAGCAATTAAGGCTAAATGTTAATTGCTAAAACCAAAGAGTAAAATGAGGAAATGACTTCTACTGAATAGCAATATGAAAGATGATTAGAAATACAGAAATGAGGGGACACCTGGGTGACTCAGTGGTTGAACATCTGCCTTTGGCTCAGGGCATGATCCCATGGTCCCGGGATTAAGTCCCACATCAGGCTCCCTGCATGGAGCCTGCTTCTCCCTCTGCCTATGTCTCTGCCTCTCTCTCTCTCTGTGTGTCTCTCATGAATAAATAAATAAAATCTTAAAAAATATATATAGAAATGGGATTTGAAAAATGAAAATATAGAGCTATTGTTCATGAGTGATTTCTGATCAATATTTTAGTATTAGCACTACAGAGCAGGAATCATTATTATTTTAAAAACAAGACAAGCCCTGGGGTGCCTGTGGCACAGTGGGTTGAGTGTCTGACTCTTGATTTCAGCTCAGGTCATGATCTCAGGGTTGTGAAATTGAGCCCCAAGATGGGCTTAGCACTCAGCACGGAGTCTGCTTGAGTTTCTCTCCCTCTGCCCCTCCTCCAGCTTGTACTCATGCTTTCTCTCAAATAAATAAAAATTTTTTTCAATTAATTAGTTAATTTAAAGTTAACTTTTTAATTAAAATCTAAAAAAAGACAGGCCCTAATATGTTATAGGCCTCTTTCCTCATCTGCAAAATTAAGACTTGCAGCTAACAAAATTTTTAAGATGAAGTCAGAGAAGAAAGAGATGGCTGCTTTCCCAAAAAAATTTTTTAGGCAACAGCCTCTATATGCATGGATATGCTTGGGCCTTTCAGAATACAATGAAAAAGGAGAGGCACTCCCTTACGATATATGAGAATTGAGTACCACTGCATGCACTGTTCGAGATTAAGATAAGGATAGTTATACAATGAGAAAATCAAGCCATTTTTGTGGCTCCTCAAACAAAAAGGCGTAAGACTGGAAGAATAATTTCGTAACACCAAAGGAAAAGAAAGCAAGCAATGATTCACAAGCAATGGATGGCAAAGGAAAGAGTCTGATTAGGCAATGTAACTATGTGGATTTTTGTGAAGAGCAGGAATTGTGGGGATAGGTACGCTAATCTTATATTTAATGCAACTTACTGTGATTCTCTTCCTTAGTTCCCCTTCAGTTACAAAACCTAGCTCAGGAACAGCTAAGAATCCGGTGCTTTAGAAATGCTATGTCAAAAGATAGAAGGCATTCAGAGGAGTATGAAAAAGGGTAGAGGAATTTGAGATTTACAGTTGAGGGGAAGACAGGCTACTGCCCTAATCAAACCTATGTAATCACTGTGATGGAAGAACAGAGGAGATAATAATGCTGAAGGGGCATCCAGGGTAAGGCATGGACTCAGAAACATCAAGTTTGTGCATGCTGCTGCCTCTGAGTGAGATAAGGAATCCTGCCCGATGAATATGGGTAGAAATCATCAAGACCAGGGACAAAAAACAGTGGATACTAGTACTTGCATTATATGATGTTCAACTGATTGAATCTTGGGGATTTGGAGTTACCTGCCCAAGACAGGATGAGGCCAAAAATGAAGAGCCCCTAATAATCATCCAGGGAGTCAGGAAAAGCAACTAAAACTGGTAGAATACCGCAGTAGTTCTCAAATGTCCTTTTTTTTTTTTACCATGTCCCCTTAGGGCAAAAGATCCCTTAATCCACCTACCCCAACAAAACCCACTTTCTAGGGTAAAAAGAACTTGGTAACAACAATGAAGCAAATTTTAGGGAGGATGGGTAACATATTTTAATCATAAAGCATATTAAGTCAAGACACTAGAAAATTATAGGCCAAAATTCAGTTGAAGATATGCATTATGATTCAGTGGAGGGGTAACATAATAAATCACAACAAACTACACTGATAACACTAAATTAATATAAACCAAGACTGACAGCAATTGAAAACCACAACCAACTCAAGACAATATTGAGGGTATTCTGATAAAGAACCCTTCCTAAAAACTCTGGTAATCCCAACTACTCCAGTGAGAACTTTGCTTGGCTGCGAACTGCAGCTCAGTAGCCAAATTTCTTAGTAAAATACTGAAACAGCATCCTCAGTAACTCCAGTAACATTTTGTGCTATAAAAACCCAATGTTGGGACACCTGGGTGGCTCAGCGGTTGAGCATCTGCCTCTGGCTCAGGATCGAGTCCCTCGGCAGGTTCCCTGCATGGAGCCTGCTTCTCTTTCTGCCTAATATCTCTGCCTCTCTCTGTGAGAATAGATAAATGCCTCTCTCATGAATAGATAAATAGAATCTTTAAAAAAAAAAAAAAAAACCCGATGTCAATAACCATTAGAACTGCACTTAGAATACTAGTAAGCAGTCTGTAGTTTTTATAAAGTAAAGATAATGAAGGGTGCCTGGGTGGCTCAAGGCAGATCAAACGTGTGCCTTCAACTCAGGTCATGATCTCCGGGTCCTGGGACCCAACCACATATCTGGGCTCCCTGCTCAGCGGGGAGCCTGCTTGTCCCTCTGCCCTTCCCTCCCACTCCTGCTCTCCCTCTCTCAAATAAAATTTTTAAAATCTTAAAAAATAATAAAGATAATGAAAGAAGGAACATTCATCCTTAAGAGCTCAAGAAAATGAAAAAAGAAAGGAATATGATAGTCATGATCCCAGTGCCATAAGGGACAAAGGCAAACTACTTAGAATGGTCTTGACAGAGAAGGCACAGAGGGAAGTAGGCTAACAAGGTGACCCAGAGAAGAAAGATGTGCAGTGGAGATGAGGAGTAAAGTCTCCGCCTCCTCCTCCTTCAAACACTCTTTCATAAGGCAACTCTCCCTATGGGAAGAAAAAAAAAAAAGGCAGTGATTTATAACTTCTTTTTTAAGGGAGGAACAGTCCGCCAAGACTGTTTTTAAGGGAGGAACAGTCCGCCAAGGTAGGTAGGAGAATTATCTATCTACTGACTGCATGAAGAAGATCAGGATGTACAACAGGAAAGATGAAGATGAGTTAGTTTCAGGGCCTCAGTAAAGTGAGGGGAAAGGGAAAGGTGGTTTGAAATTGAATTTGGTGAGTAATTAACAGGAAGTACAGAGAGATGATAATCACCAATTGAGACATAACAGAGGTTAAGAATTAAGACTATGAGGAGCAAGCGGTAGTGGAAGGGGAGGTGGGCGGGGATTGGGGTGACTGGGTGACGGGCACTGAGGGGGGCACTTGGCGGGATGAGCACTGGGTGTTATCCTCTATGTTGGCAAACCAAACTCCAATAAAAGAATATGAAAAAAAAAAAATTAAGACCGTGGATCCAGACAGCCTGAGTAGGACTCACTACTCCCCCACTTTCTCTGTGACCTTGAGCAAATCACTTAAAGTCTCTGTGCCTCATCTATAAACTGAGGGTAGTAATAGCATCCACCTAATAGGACTACTCTGCCTTTTAAGTTTTTTAAGTTCCATTTGTCAATTGCTTAACACAATGTCTTGCAATTTCCTAGTAAGGGGTGCCTAAGTTTTTGATAAATGCATGAAGTCGAAGAAAGTGGAGGTTTGTTTTGACATCTACAAACTAAATGAGGGTGAAGGGGGGGCGCATGGATGGCCCAGTGCTTGAGCCTCTTGCCTGTGGCTCAGGTCGTGATCCTGGAGTCCTGGGATCGAGTCCCGCCCCGGGCTCCCCAGATGGAGCCCGCTTCTCCCTCTGCCTGTGTCTCTGCCCTTCTCTCTCTGGGTCTCTCATGAATAAATATATAAAATCTATAAATAAATAGATAGATAAATAAGGGGGAGGGGGGAAGTAATGGTATGAGGGGGGCAGGCAGAAGGGGTGATACTTTCTCTCAACGATGAGACTACATGAGGCTGCGCCTTTGGAAGAGGTCGTCCTCCTAACGGGCTTCGGCAAGTACCCGCTCCCGGGAGAGGGGCGCGGGTTGAGGGGAACTTCCTTCCTTCCAGGCCTAAGATTTTCAGAAACTCGTTTCTGAGAAGTGGCTGTGATTTTCAGGAGGCACGAGTTTAACTTCCGATCATCAGACCGAGGGTGAATTTACGTTTCGTCCGTAGAGCAGGACTCTGGTCTAGGGCAGGATGGGGTCTGAGCCGGAGAAGGGCGAGGTCCCCAGGGGCAGGATTCGCTGAGGGCTACCCTCTGCGGGGCGCGCTCTAGTCGCCCAGCTCCGCGCCAGCCTGGGAGGCAGAACCAAGACTGCCCCGGCCCGGCGAAGGCAAGAGGAGGCTGCGGAGTAACTGGGCTGTGCGCGCCGGCGGTTGAGGAGGGACCCCACGTCCGGGCGGTGGACGGAGACCCGCCTCGCCGAGGGGGGAGGTGGCTCGCGGGGATCCCCGAAGGGCGGGGCCGGCGCTGGCCCCGCGAGCGGCCGGCCGGGCGCACGACCCCGAAGGGGCCCGGCCCCTGTCCCGCCCGTGCCCGCCCATCGGTGGCCCGGGTCCCCGGGGTACCTGAGGGTGGGCCCGATGCAGGCCGTGTCAGTGCTCTCGATCTCGCGCAGGATCCGCTCGTGCTCCGCGGCTGTCTCCAGGCTCTCCGCCTCCGCCATCTTACCCCGCTCCATAGACTGGGGGGCGCCGGGCAGCGCGTCCCCTCCTTCGCTTCTGCTCACCTTCCTCGCTCCTCTCTCGCCCTAGGCTCCAGAGCCTCCCCGGCCTCCGGCTGCCCGCAGGACGACCCCTCCCTCGGGCTCGCCACGCCCCCTTGCGTCACCGCGTCCGCCGACGTCCCGCGCAATGCCCGCTGGGACTTGCAGTTCCCTGGGCGGTGACCGACGCGGTCCTGCTTCTTTTTTTTTTTTTTTTTTTTAATAAATTTATTTGTATCGGTGTTCAACTTGCCAACATATAGAATAACACCCAGTGCTCATCCCGTCAAGTGCCCCCCTCAGTGCCCACCTCCCCTCCCCCCACCCCTAGTTCGTTTCCCAGAGTTAGGAGTCTCTCGTGTTCTGTCTCCCTCTCTGATATTTCCCACTCATTTTTTCTCCTTTCCCCTTTATTCCCTTTCACTATTTTTTATGTTCCCCCTGCTCCTGCTTCTTGATTCTTTGAATCCACAAATGCGCGTAGAAAGCCCCACTAGAAGCCGGGAACATTTAACGACACCGCATGTGCAACGGTGACCAAGTCAGGCAATGGCACTGATCCTGCACATCCTTGTAGAGGACCCTTGCCACGATGTGAACAAGGCTCTGTGCACGCGAACAATAAGACACAGCAAACTGGGTTTCTGCAGAAAGCAATCTTACAAGCTCCCAAGGAGAGAAAGCTGGAGAATCCCCAAACTAAGGAGTAAGACAGAATGTGGCTGTGAGCCAGGTCTGAGAATCGAGTTCAGGGATCACTTCTGGCTGTGAAGATATTCATAGAAAGACTGGGCCTGGTAGTTTAAAAGGTGTGATTGGAAGGTGTTAGGATCCTCACGAAGGCCAACAAAAACTTCATATGCGCTGGCGTGTAGAGAAGTAGTAGTAAAAGATGGAGCTGCAAAGGTACCCTAAAGAGAAATATCAGGCTGAGGAAATTTGTGCTTTATTCTAATGGTTCCACCGGTCCAACAACCGACTGCATCAGAAGCACTTGGATGCGTTTTTTAAATACAGACTAAAGGTCCTACACCATCTGGACATTCTGATCCAGGCATTTGCATTTCATAAATTCCCCAGATTAGAATTTTTAAATCATATTTATTGATTACTGCTTGAGTTTTTACATTATACGATGAATGGAATGAAAGGCAAATGTGTGACGTCCACAGAGATAGAAAATTTGGAAACGGCTGAACACTTTAAGAATTTTAAGGCCTAAACCAGGGATGTAGCAATGAGAATGAAAGAGAATGAACAAATGGAAAAAAGCAGAATTGGCATGACTTACTAGATGTTGAGTTGGAGGACCTTGGGTATCACTCCAAGGTTTGGAGCAGAATGACTGGGTGAATGGTTTGCCATCAACAGAAAAAGGCATATAAGTACCAAACTGAAAGTTGAAGGTAAATCATTTTGGCCCCAGCCACATCCCTTGGATTATTTATTATGCAATCATTAAAAAGAAAAGAAAAGGAAAAGAAAACATTCCATATTCAGATACAAAACTGTCTCCAAATTATAGGGTTGAGTGGGGAAAAAGCAATGCATGAAACTGTATACAGAATATGTTTTCATTTGTTTTTTTGAAAAGAATATTTAAATATATGTTTATATATACATGAAATATGACATAGAATATTTCTGAAAGATATTCAAGGGGCACTGGGTGGCACAGTTGGTTAAGTGTCCTACTCTTGGTTTTGGCTCAGGTCATGATCACAAGGTCCTGGGATCAAGCCCCATGTCAGGCTCTGCACTCAGCATGGAGTTTGCTTCAGATTCTCTCTCCCTCTCCCTCTGCCCCTCCCACTCATGCTCTCTCTCTCTCTCTCTCTCTCTCTTAAATAAATAAATAAGTCTTAAAAAAAAAAAAAAGATATCCAAGAAACTGTTAAGAGTAGTGGCAGCCAGGAGCAGGATTGGAAGGAAGGGGCCTAAAGTAAGAGAAAGGTCATTTTTAATTATGTATGCACTTTTGGAATTCTTTCCCTTGTGCCTATATTGCTATTTTCAATAAAAATAGTAGTTATTAACTGAAAACACACTTTAAAAATAAACAAACCAATAGTGAGAACAATGAGTTACAAGTCCTGGTATTTGCCAAGAACTGAGTAAGTTGCTAAACCTGTCTGTTTCTAGATAATCTCTGGCTGTCCTCATTTTATTTAATTACTCATGCTTAAACAATCCCAGACAGATGTAGGAGAGGCAGGGAAAGTACAGAGCCTTTCATATTTCTAAAGATCTCTTGAAATATATGACAGAGGGTCCCTTCAGACACCCATTTTAACATCTCACTCAGCAAAAAACTTTTTTGTCCATTAGAGGAAGCAGACTGGTATGTAGAGCAGATATGTATAGTAGTGATTAAACTAGCTTCCGCTACTGTCAGCAGCTTTTTTGAGCCCTCACAGAATCCAGAAATCTCATACATTACCAACAAGGGTGTCTGGAGTGACGGGTATACAAAAGCTCTAGTGAAGACAGCAAGACAGCCTGCCTAATGTGTATGCCCTCTAAATAGAATGTCAGGTCAGTTTGGAATGATCAGACAAGCACTCAACTAAGAGTCAGGGGACCTTTAATTCAGTTCCAGCACTGGCAGTTAAAATGTACTGAGCACTTTCTGTGTACCAGGCACAACACACAGAGTAAGCACTTCACACACATCATTAAATTCTTACAATCATCCTTTGCAGTAGATATTATGCATCCCATTTCACAGATGAGAAAGCTGAGAGATTATAAAGCTGAGGTAATACCTCAAGTCTCACAGCTAGCAAACGATCAAAATGATATTTGAACTGAGGTCCATCTGATTCCATTGCCCATTTCCTGACCATTCGGCCATGCTGTCCCACCCACACCCTCCACTGCCAAGAGTGGAATAGGAGAGCTTACGAAAATCATTCTCTCTCTCTGCATCTACGTTCACATTACTGTAATGGATTGTATAATTTCTCAGCCCCCTTCTAAATCACCTTGAAGACCTCTTCACAGAATTACCTTCAGGGAAATGCAAATCAGCCATTACATGGCTTCTTTGAGAGTTTTCTCCAAATGCCACAAATCCGCAAAACTTTTCTAACAAATTTACTGAAAAACATCAACATAGAAGCGAACCTGCACAGTTCACACCCATGCTGTTCAAGGGTCAACTGTATTAATGCACAACTCTACCTTGTTTCCATCACATGGTATGATCTTGAGCAGTAGCAATAACGCTATCGTTCATTAAATGGCTACAGAAACATGTTAGGATTTCCCTCAGTCTTCACAATCATCCTGCTGTGAAACAAAAATTGTTTTCTCCATTTTAATGAGGAAAAACTGAAGTCTGGTGTGGTTAAATAACTTAATAACTTGCCCAAGGTCAGATGACAAATAACTGACAGACTGAAGTGACTGGCCAGGCCCAACCTCAAAGCTCAAACACTTTCTTTTATTGTTTTTACCAGTCAAGTCTGTCTCTCCACCTGTACTGAGAGCTCCTTGGGGGCAGGGGCTTGCCGCAGCTGAGAATTCACCCCGTAAGACCCAACAGGTCCTGAGGTAAGGATTCTACACTGGCTGGTGGAAGGGTAAAGGAAAAGAACGATAATTGAACAGCACCTGAGGGATCCCTGGGTGGCGCAGCGGTTTGGCGCCTGCCTTTGGCCCAGGGCGCGATCCTGGAGACCCGGGATCAAATCCCACATCGGGCTCCCGGTGCATGGAGCCTGCTTCTCCCTCTGCCTGTGTCTCTGCCTCTCTCTCTCTCTGTAACTATCATAAATAAATAAAAAAATAAAAAAAAAAAATGAACAGCACCTGAAAGCAGCTTAACTTCCAGGGCTCTCTTTGTCATGTTTGCTTCTCCAGCCTCTTCAGGAGCTGTGAGGAGTCCTCCCTGGAGCCTGAGCTCACTGGGTCCCCTGGGCGGTGATGTTAGCCTCCTATTCTGCCAAAACCTTGAGGCCACAATCACTCTGACATCACCCATATTTCCATGGTGCTTAGTAAGGAACCGAGAGCTCGTCCACATGCCTCTGCCTGAGACAACTTCTGTAATGGTGATTTTAGGGGTCCTTTCCTTTGCCCAGAGGTCTCATTTCATGTGTGAGCACCTTTTCTTCCCGTCTTGTACCCTAACTTGCCTGTCCCTGACAATGGTAAGCTTCACTCATTACTTAGCTCTACCCATTCACCGCCTGGAATCTCTGACACATGAACATGAATCAGGAAACACGGGAAATTAAAAAATATATATCTCCACCAATGATCTTGTCAGACTGGAGACAGGAGAAGAGAAGCAAGAGGAAATTAGGACAACTTGTCAACCTTTCCAGGACCTGACTGTCTCACGACTGCTCCACTTTAAAGTGGTTAGAAACTTTAAGGACTTCAACCCTAAACTTTTGGGTTTTTAACTTGTCAGTCTTTGTTAGCCAAAAGGAAACCATCTCCATCCAACAACCCCTAGTTTGATTCATTATGGCAAGTAATCATCAGACAACCAAATAGTTGTTTACTCATATACCTGGCACTAAGGGATACTGTTGAAAAACACAAATTAGACAGATATTCCTCAGCTTAAAATCCTTACATTGGGACACCTGAGTGGCTCAGTGGTTGAGCGTCTGCCTTTGCCTCAGGTCGTGATCCCAGGGTCCTGGGATCAAGTCTCACATTGGGCTCCCTGTAGGGAGACTGCTTCTCCTTCTGCCTACATCTCTGCCTCTCTCTCTATGTCTCTCATGAATAAATAAATAAAATCTTTAAAAAGAAAGAAAAGAAAAGAAAAAAAGAACAGAAGAAAAGAAAAGAAAAGAAAAGAAGAAAAGAAAAGAAAAGAAAAGAAAAGAAAAGAAAAGAAAAGAAAAGAAAAGAAAAGAAGAAAAGAGCCAAGTCCAAAAGTGTATGGTGTAATCAGGGGTATTTTGGGTTAGTTTTTCCTTTGTCTCTCAAGCTCCCTCTCACAACCCCTGTGCCCATCCTAGACAATCTAACTGTATTGTACACTGAAGAGACACTCCTGAATACACATTTACACCATGAGGTCTTGTCAATGATTCGCCTTCCAATGCTTGGAACCCCCACTAGCACCCCCACTAGCAGGTGGTCTAGCACCACCTCTACCATCAGAAGCTAAGGTTTGACATCCTGTGCTCAGACTTTTACAATAGTCAGCCAACTCAGTTTCCTAAAATCCTCCTTCCCCATCATTCACTCCTTTGCTCTTCTATTCCAAAATCAGTTTCGAACACCTACAGTGCCACTAACTGTATAAACTTGTGCAAATTTCCCATGCTTCAATTACCTATAAATCAAGATGATAGGGACTCCTGGGTGGCTCAGTGGTTGAGCGTCTGCCTTCAGCTCATGTTATGATCCTGGGGTCCTGGGATCGAGTTCTGCATCGGGCTCCCCACAGGGAGCCTGCTTCTCCCTCTGCCTATGTCTCTGCTTCTCTCTCTGTGTCTCTCATGAATAAATAAAATCTTTTAAAAAAATCAGGATGATAATGGTAAAAAGAATACTTCTCTTATAGGACTATTATGTTGTTAGAAAACAGTGCCCAGCATAATAAGGGCTGGATCAATGCAGGCTATTGTATTAGTTGTGGCTCTTGTCATTACTGTTGTTGTTGCTTGCTAGCACTCTCAGGTGCTACAGACATAGTGGTAACAAGAGAGACAAAAATCCCTGTTTTGAGGCACCTAGGTGGCTCAGTCAATAAAGCATCCCACTCAGTTTTGGCTTAGGTCATGATCTCAGGGTTGTGAGATCAATCCCCATGAAGGGCTGTGTGCTGGGTGTGGAGCCTGCTTAAGATTTTCAATCTCTCTCTCTCTCTCCCCCCTTCTATTACTCCTCCACCTTCCTCTAAAAAAAAAAAATCCCTGTTCTTACAGAACTTATAGCATAGGTGCAGAGAATAAAAATTGTGTGTGTGTATGTGTGTGTAAAAATCCCAGCTAGTTACAGGGAGTTATTTACAGAATTAAAATGGAGTAATATACCCTTCACACTCATTAGATGGTTATTATCAAAAGAAACCCAGAAAATAACAAGAAGCTGGCATGGATGTGGAGAAATTGGAACACTTATGACTATTACTGGGAATATAAAATAGTGCAGTTACTGTGGAAACCAGTATGGCAGTTCCTCAAAAAATTAAGCACAGAATAATCATATGATCCAGTGATTCACTTTTGGGTATATAACCAAAAGAATTGAAACTAGGGACTCAGAGGGATACTTGTACCCCAATATTCATAACATTATTTGCAATAGCCAAAAGAGAGATTAATATAGCATATTATATATTACATATTTGTGAATATTGTTCAGCCTTAAAAAGAAGTAGAATTCTGACACTTGATATAACATGGCTAAACCTTGAAGACAGAATGCTAACTAAAATAAGCTAGACACAAAAGGACAAATTTTGTGTGATTCCACTTCTATGAGATACCTAAAAGAGGCAGATTCATAAAGTCAGAAATTAAATAATGGTTGGCAGAGGCTGGAGGTACAGAGGGGGATGAGAGCTGTTGTTTAATTGATATACACAGTCTACATTTAGAAAGATGAAAAAAAAAAAAGAAAGATGAAAAAGTTCTGGAGATGCGTGGTATGATGGTTACACAACAATGTGGATTATTTAATGTCACTGAATTATACACTTGAAATTATTAAGATGGTAAATTGTGTTATGTATGTTTTACCACAATAAAAATAGATACCCATTTTTTTTAAAAAGCACAGTGACGGGATCCCTGGGTGGCGCAGCGGTTTGGCGCCTGCCTTTGGCCCAGGGCGCGATCCTGGAGACCCGGGATCGAATCCCACGTCGGGCTCCCGGTGCATGGAGCCTGCTTCTCCCTCTGCCTGTGTCTCTGCCTCTCTCTCTCTCTCTCTCTCTGTGACTATCATAAATAAATAAAAATTAAAAAAAAAAAAAGCACAGTGACATAACAATGTCTGCACATGTAACTTCTAGATTGATGGTCAGAGAAGGTGTCTCTGAGGAAGTGACATATAAGCTGAGCTCTGGATGACAAGAAGGAACCAGCCATGTGTAGATGTTGGGTGAGGGGGAAGCAGGCTAGACAAGGGGTACAGAGAGTGCAAAGTCCTGAGGCAAAAACATGTTTGAAGGGTTCTAGGAACCCAAAGAAGGCTCCTGTGGTGGGACCCATGGGGCAAAGGAGGGAGAGTAGCTGGAGTGGAAGGTAAAGAAGTGAGCACAATAACCACATGACAAGTCTCTCAAGAAGTTTTTCTATAAAGAGAAACAGAAATGGGGCAGATGTCAAAGGGGCCTGTGGGAAAATGTTTAGTTTAGTTTTCAAGATGGAATGATCCAGCAGAGAAAGAGAACTGGCAAGGCTAAAGAGAGAGGCAGAATCGTAGAAAAAAGTCCCTGAGTAAAGAGAAGGAATAAGATCCAGACCACTAGTGGAGTTTCTGGTGAGAGGTGATGCCAGCCTAAGTCCCTGTTCCTGTATTTCTCAATACTGAGACTGGGCATACTTTCCTGCCCTTGCATTAAACAATACTGTAATTAATTTAGTAATTTAGCTAGTGGTTACAGGAAAGCCCTGACCCTGGTAGATAAGACTGTGCCCTCCACCTCACAGAAGACTTCACCTCATGCCCACCATTTCCAAACTGTTATGCATTTGCTCAGTCCTAACCAGCTCTCCTCCTTGCAAAACTCACCTTAAAATCACCCAGCCATGATTTTAAAACTCTATAAACATCCTGTCCCCCATGTCCGTATTTGGAGACACTACCAAGATTCCAGCAAGTGGAGCTCTCCCTTATTGCAGTGAGTCTAACAAACTAAGCTTAACCCATTGATGGTCTTTTGGGGAGTTAACACTGACTTTTGATGGGGGCTGGGATATTCATCCATTGTTAGAGGAAGTAGGGTATAGATGGATTCAAGTGTTTTGAGGGCTAGGTGGTGGAGAGGTGATGGAGTCATCTTTCTAAAATATAGAAATTATACCACGACTACCATGTACCCTATTGTTGCTGTCACAAATTCCCACAAGCTTAGTGGCCTGAAACAATGACAGATGTATTCTCTTACAGTTCTGTAGGTCAGAAGTCTGAAGTGGATCTCACTAGGCAAAAAAACAAGGTGTCAGCAGGGCTGGATTCCTTCTGGAGGATCCAGGGGAGAATCCATTTCCTTGCCATTCACAGCTTCTATCTGCTAATTGCATTCCTTTCAAAGTCACCACTCCTGTCACTCTGACCTCTGCTTTTGTCATTACCACTCCTTCTCTGACCCAGACCTCCCTGGATCCCTCCTTCACTTAGAAAGGCCCTTACAAGTGACCTCACATTGGGTCTGCCTAGAACATCCTGGACAAACACCCAAATCAAGATCCTCAATCACATCTGCAAAGTCCCTTTTGTCATGTAAGGTAACATATTGCTTCTAGGAATTAGAACAAAGAATTCTTTGGGGGCCACTATTCTGCCCACCACACACTATTATAAATCTGTGATATCGTAATTTGTAATAAATATTTATTTTTTGTCTTCACCCATAGTTCCTGGCTCAAAACCCTTGGAATTTTCTAAGGGAGGAAAGAGGGGCTAGAGACTGAATTCAATTACCAGTGGTCAATGGCTTAATCAATCACACCTACATAATGAGGCTCCATAAAATTTCCTGAACTATGGGGTTTGGAGAGCTTCCAGGTTGGTGAACCAGAATGCATCCTGTGCCAGAAGGGTGGTGCCCCCCCCCCCAACTGCACTGGGAGAAAAGATCCTGTGTTCAGATCTCTTCCAGACAAACCCTGATATATCTCTTTATCTGGCTGTTCATTTGCACCCTTTAATATCCTTTGTATAAATTGGTGACCTCATAAGTAAACTGATTTCCTTAGTCCTGTGAGCTCTCTAGCAAATTAATCAAACCCAAAGAGGGGTATACTGGGTCTATAGCTGGTTTGATTAAAACCCACATTTAACAGGTGTGGAGAAAGAGTCATTTCCTACATTGCTAGTGGAAGTACAAATTGGTTCAACCTCTAAGGAAGGCAACTTGGGAGTACTGATCAAAATAAGTGTCAATATTTTCTAATCCAACAACTGCACGTCTAGAAATTTATTCTCGCACATGTGTAAATGACATATCATCCACGTTTGTAATAGCAAAAAGATTGGAAACAACCTAAATATCCATCAGTAGAGAAATGGTTAAATAAATTACAGGCATTCTTTGGAGATACTGCAATAAAGCAAGGATTGCAATAAAGGGAGTCGAATGCATTTGTTTCCCAGTCCACATAAAAGTCATTTAAACTACACTGTAGTCAATATATTAGGTGTGCAACAGCATTGTCAAAAAGAACAATGTTTATATATTTTTTAAAAGATTTTATTTATTCATGAGAGACATACAGAGAGAGGCAGAAACATAGGCAGAGAGAGAAGCAGGCTCCCTGCAGGGAGCCCAATACGGAACTCAATCCCAGGACCCCAGGATCATGCCCTGAACAAAAGGCAGATGCTTAACCACTAAGTCACCCAGGTACCCTGAACAATGTTTATATCTTAATTTAAAAATCCTTTATTGCCAAAAATGCTAACCACCATCTGAGCTTTCAGTAAGTTTTAAACACTGACATCAGATCATATAACAAAGACAACAATGAACCAGTTTGAAATACTATGAGAATTACCAAAATGTAACCTAAACACACAAAGTGAACAAATGCTATTGGAAAAATGGTGCCGATATATTTGCCCAGCAGACAGTTGCCACAAACCTTCAATTTGTGAAAAACAGTATTTGTGAAGCAAGGGAAACTGAAGTGCAGTAAGATGAGGTATGCCTGAATAGTCAATCCACACTATGAAGTACGAAGCCATAGTAAGAAAAATGAGAAAGCTCACTGTGTACTGAATCAGTAATCTCCCAGGTACATTATTTTTAATAAGCTTGTTATTTGGAATAATTTTAGATTTGGAAAAAAAATTGTGAAAATAGTACAGAGAGTTCCTATATACCCCTTGGCCAGTTCAGTCTCCCCTGATGTTACCTGCTTACACTACATGTGTGAAAGGGTGCCAATCTAAAATGGAACTGGGGGACGCCTGGGTGGTTCAGTGGTTGAGAGCCTGCCTCCAGCCCAGGGCATGATCCTGGAGTCCTGGGATCGAGTCCCACATCGGGCTCCCTGCATGGAGCCTGCTTCTCCCTCTGCCTGTGTCTCTGCCCCCCCCCCCTCTGTCTCTCTCATGAATAAATAAATAAAATCTTTAAAATAAAATAAAATAAAATAAAATAAAATAAAATGGAACTGGAAGGGACAATATGAACTGAAGAATGTCATGCGTGCACTCTCAGAGGGATGCAGTTTAAGAGCTGAAAGACTGTTTTCCCATAAATGCCCAATTTACAAAAGAGTGAGACTTATCTCCTGACCAATGAACATCTGCTAAGAAGATCTCCCCATTCCCAAACCAGTGAGCTTACTTCTTGGACTCTGGATGGACTTCTTCCTCTTTGTAGTCCTACAAAAATTGGCCTGCCCCAAACTGTCAGAAGACTTGCTTGCAGCTTGATACAACCCGTTTCCCAAAATGCAATTCCTCCACTCTTTCTGAATAAACCTAGTTTCTGGTAGTTTGAGCTTGCCTCAGTTTACCTCTTTATTTAGTTCGCCCCATGATACATTGTCAAAATTAAAAAACAAATATGGGGACCTTTCTGCTAAATAAACTCTAGCCTTCATTCAGATTTTACTGTTTTTTTCCATTAATGTCCTCTTTCTCCTCCAGGATCCAATCCAGGATCTCCAGACTGTGACAGTTTTTCAGGCTTTCCTTGTTTTTCACAAATTCAGTGAGTTCCTTGAGCCTCACAGGCCAGATATTTCATAGGATACCACTCAATTTTGTTTTGAATGGTACTTTTCTCAGGACTAGACTGGGGCTCTGAGTTTCTAGAAAGAATACCACAGAGGTGAAGTGGCTTCTCTTTGCATCATGGTAGGTGGCACCATGATGCCCATCCCTCATCACAGGTGATATTTACCTTGATCACAGGGTTAAGGCAGTGTTTGCCTGGTTTCTCCAGTAATATTACTATTTTTTGCCTTTCCAAAGTCTGTTCTTTGAAATCCAGCCACTAAGTGAAGTCCATTCTTATCTGTGGGAAGGGAACTAAGTTCCACCTCCTAGAGGGAATGTCTACCTATGTTAAATGAAATTTCTATTTCATGTTTTGGGTAATAATCCAATACAAATCACTTACTTTATTGCTCAAATTGTTCCAGCTTTGGGAGCTCCTTCAGGTTGCTCCTTGTGTCCTTTCCATGGGCCCAATTCTGGCATTTATTTGATTATTTCCTTAGTTTTGATTGCTGTCTGGAGGACAGCAGTTACCCCTCTCTCCCAGCCCCTGCTCTTCCTCTGTGGCTTCTGGTATTTTCTTTCCCCCTACACTTTCACTCAGCCAGCCTTCTGTGGAGGGCTAAGTCAGAAACAGCACACCTCAGCTATGTCTGTCTTCAAGGCAATTAAGAGGCCCTGCAGGAAAGCCCAGGGGTCCTGCTCCCAAACCTCTTTCCACCTGTGGAGCACTGAGTCCTCGGGGCATGGAGGTGGGGGCCCACATCTCTCACATGACCCCTGTCACCATGGCACTCTGGTACAGCTTCTTCTCCAGGGATCAAGACCCAGGGAGCTTGGTCTACAGGGGAGTGGCTGGCTAGCCTTTCTCCAGAGTTCTCAGGGAGGGCCTGGTGAGATGAAGTCACAGACTTGTTGAGCTCCAATGACTCACCCCTTGGGATCTCCCTCTTCTCAGCTCTTCTATCCGATGTTTATTTCCTAACCCAAAGCTACTGAGTCTGAGTTTTCCTTCTGAAACGACTGACAGAGAAGACTTTCTCCCTCCAAGGATACTAACAGAGAAACAACTGTAGGGATGTGGGCATTTGTTGGCATCAATGCATTCTGCCAAACACTAAGAAGCAAGAGAAGGTGGAGTGTAAGTGTGAATGGAGGTGTAAGTGGGCATGGGAGGGTGAGTGTGACCTCACCCTTGAGTTGCAAATGCACCTTTCATTCCTTGCTCCCAGATTCTAAATAGGTCTTCTCTCCATGCCCATTGCCAATACCCCCATGCTGCCATCACCTCTCAGACCACAGCTATACCCTGTTAAGACTATGCTTATCCTGTTCCAAGTCATTGTACAGATGTGTTTCACAGCCCAGATCATATTATATCACTAATCTCTTTCAAAGCCTTCAATGGCTCTTCATTGCTATCATGATAAAGACTCTCAATCCCTTACCTTACCTTGTACCACTCCCTTCTCACTGTCCCAACTGCAGCCACCTTGGGTCCTCCTTACCCTGTACCCAGCCTCCTTACCCTGGGTTCTTCCTCCGCTGCAATCCCCATCCCTTTACCATCATTCCCCTTCATCCTTCAGGCATAAGGGGTCTGTTAAGAGAATGTTAACTCTTTGGAGTCATTTCCCTCAATTGCCCAACACATAGGGGAAAAACACCAAAGGCTTGTCAGGGTGGAGTGGGACACCTGGCTAGGGGGAGATGATGGTAATGGGAAGAGGCCACCATAGTGGTGGTCCCCAACCTTCAGAGTGGGGTCTCTGGATGCTGAGGCAGGGCATACCCTCTCTAACTCGCACTGCAAGAGAAGATGTTCCCAAATGTCTGTCTGAGACCTCATGAGAGAGCAACTGCAGTGACAACAAGGATCTTTGTGAGGTGGGAGCTTCATCTGGCTGTGGTAGCACAGCATGGTCAGGAGCACAGACTCGAAGGAGCCCTGGTCAGTAAGAGCAGGAGAGAAGGAGCCACAGGGAGACTCACCCTCAGCCATGACAACATGAGAGAAGAGGGCAGAATTTTTTGAAGCAGTCCAGATAACCCTTCTGGTTTTTTTTTTCCTCCAGGGGCTACACTTCTGTAAGTCCCTTCCAGAGTCACAGACACTTGTATGTAGCCAGACCTCACTTGCCTTCCTGAAGAGGGTGAGAAGTGAGCATGGTAGTGAGGGATGGAAAGAGAGGGAAGGTTTCCACTGTCCCGAGTGTGAACTCCAGGAATCTTCAAATTCAGTATCTGACTGTCCCACAGGACTATCAAAGATTCAGCCCAGTGCATTTTGAAAGGATGTTCTGGCTAATAGTCCTCAATGCAACTTCTTTGCTTCCCAGCAAAGCGCCCACAAAACACAGAACACACACACACACACACACACACACACACACACACACACACAAAAGGCAAAAAAAATCACAGCAAACTTATGCCAGAGCTCAGAGAAACTGATGATAATAATTGTAGGCTGTTAGAGCCAGGTCTAGCAAAACTTAGTGATGCCAAGACACTTTTAGGAATTTTAGTCTTCCCACCTTTGGGATGCTCTCCCAATGCTCAGATTTAGCAAGGTCTAGGGAGCCCATAGATTTTACTTAAGATTAGATGCCAAAATGGGGGAAATGATGAAGTGGCCAATCAGGAAAACCTTATAGCATTAACAAATCTTTATGAAAAAATAACTAAGTTTCTGTAACAGTATAAGGAAGGTAGTTATTTTCTATATCTTGAATAGGATTCAAGTACAGAAAAACCTTTGGGTATTAGCAACAACAGTGTTTTAATGCAAGCCAGTGCCAAGTTTGCTCACTTGTGAGAAGCAGCGCAGCAGAATGATGAAATGCAGATTGTGAGGCCAGATTAGAGACAAGGAGATCTTCCACCTGGGCAGATTCTTGCAGGGCAAGAAAGGGTCTGGACTTTATGCAAGTAAAAAACCTTCAGGTTCCGCAGCCACCTTACAGAGGTCATATCACATCACAGTGTCCCATGCTCTGGTTATATGGGGGACTCCTGATTTGGGTCACATGAAGAGCTGCAAAAGACCAAGGCAGACATAAATATTATTTTTATATGCATACAACAAGAATGGAGAAAAAAATACTTTCTCACCAAAGGAAAAAATATGTTCACTGAGGGTCAGCATTGGGTTAGGTGTGTGATGCAGAGCAAATCACTTTAACCCTTCTGAGCCCTATCTATTGATAGGAATGATAATACCATGTCCTACATAGTGAAAGGTTAACTGAGATAATGATTGTTTGGCACTGAGTCCCTGGAATATGGAGTTGTTATTACAGATAATTGATATAGGTGAACAAGAAAATCAAAGTAGTTCCTTTCTGGTAGTTCCTTTGAGGTACACAATTTGAATTCATTGAAATCCTTGATTTATAATACATGTCTATCAGTGGTTGTATAGCACATAAAAAATACACTTCTGTTTTGGGATTGGACGCTAAAAGACCATCTGGATTCAATAATTCAGCATAATTCAAGGATTGAAAGAAAACAACATACCTCCACACTTGTACACACACCCCCACACTTATACACACCCATACCCACACTTGTATATCCACACCACACTGTACACGCACCCCTACACTTGTACAACACACCCATACTTGTATACCCATATTTGTATACACGCACCTATGCACACCCTTACACTTGAACACACACACACACAGGTATAAGTGCTTTACAACTGGTCAGTGGCTCATATCAATCTGCTGTCATCCTCAGAAAGGAAGTTCCCAATTTCATCCTGGTTACAAAGGTGTGGGAACATCAGGATTTTGAAAGTTATGTCAGATCTTGCGGCAGTGGGCTCTAACCTACAAGGGAGGGTGTATTGTGACCCACCTTGGGGGTGCACAGTGGGCAAATTGGAGGAAAGGTAGAGCTCTCTGCTCAGTACTTTCTGAAGGACAAGGTAAGTAAGAGATGTATATTTTGCATTTTCTCTTAGTGTAAGTCTACTAGTTTTTTAAAAATAACTAGCTTTACTCTTTTTCCTAATTAATTTAATTCTGCAGTTCTTTACTCTTAAGGGTTTTTTGTTTTTCTAAAATTCGAAGTATTCAGTTGATTAAATTCTCTATGTCTTAGCTAACAAGAGCATATATAACTCTGAGTTTATATCTGGAAACACAGCTTTGTCCCTATACCTTAGCATTAATAAGTTGTTTTTTCTTACTCTTTTTCTAAAGATTCTGGTATTCTAATCTTGATTTCTCAATGCCTCTACTACTGTTTAGGATAACTTCCCTCCCTTTTATGATTTCTAAAGTGGGTGAGTTTTCTTGTCTTGCTTCAACATAGTTATTAGCTATAATGTGGCTACAGAATATAGTCAGTACAATTTCTGCTTTGGGAATTTATGAGGGTTTCTTATATGCAATCAATATTTACGAATATTTGTAGCTGATGTGCATTTCATGGGCCAAGATCTCCCTCTGGTAAAACAAAATGTAACTTTATTTTTCTGTTACAAAACTTGTCCTCTTTTCTGAGTATCTATTACTCCTAATGGCCATTAAAACAATAAAATCCACCAACCACCTACAAATATTAGTCACTTCCAGGCAAACTCATTTCTGTTTTTTCAGGATTTTCCCCGGTCAACGAGGGTTTCCCCCTTCCCACCTTCCCGCAGCAGGTTGCATCTAAGCCAGAGGGAAACTTTGCAGCATAAAGGGAAGGTCATCTGAAGGCTCTGTAGGTCATTTCCTGCTCACTGTGGCATCCTTGAGGTGTCTTCTCCCCCCAGGCCTGTCCCCTGCCAGGGCTAATGCAGACTTAGCTTCATGGCTCATTTTCCTCATTTCCAGGCTTGGAACCCCAAAGCCACTTCCATTCTCCGGCCCTCTCCCAGCCACCTTTGTGAGACCTTGCCGTCCTCAGGTCCTCCAGTTCTGATGCAATCTTTTTTTTTTTTTTTAAGGATTATATTTATTTATTCATGAGAGAAACAGAGAGAGAGAGAGAGAGAGAGAGGCAGAGGCAGAGGGAGAAGCAGGCTTCATGCACCAGGAGCCCGAAGTGGGATTCGATCCCGGGTCTCCAGGATCGCGCCCGCTGCGCCACCCAGGGATCCGTACTTTTTAACTTCACGTCCCTAACTGGAGGTTGGGGAAAGGGCAGAGGGCAGGGCCCCTTATCATGAGACCCATGCAGCGTCTAATCCTCAGGCCTCCGGGCTTCTCCAGCCTGAGGCTGCAGGACACGAATCCCACCCCACCCTACCCCACCCCACCCCCGCCCGCTCTCGGCTGCGCTTTGGCGCCACCTGGCGGCGGCTGGACAGCCGGTCGTAAACCCTACCTGGGATTCGTGGTGCCCTTGCAGGTGGTCCTCCACCTGCGGCGACTCCCAAGAGAGCTCCTCTTTCCAGAAGCCTCCTGATTGGATGGCACCTGCTTTGTTGTGTGATCTGATGATACTGGGCAGCGAGAATACCGAGGACAACACCTTCTGTGGCTCGGTTTGCAAAAATAAGGTGGCCTGTGCTTTCACTGCCCGGCGTTCCCCCCACTCCCACCCTACCAACAAAAACTGATGACTTTAATTCCCACCTCAGCCCTTACAGAATAGAAAAGTCACCACGAACGGCAGCAGAATTCACACGGGAGTGAGGGATGTTTCCCTCCACGCGTGTTGGGAGCCCTCGGAAGGCGGTAATAAGCCCTCTCTGTAATTGTCTGGTTCCTCCTTCCCTGACAAGTGGGGGTCGGGGGATGCGAGTGCTGGGGTCAGACCCGGGCGGAACAGAGGCGGCAGCGGAGGACGGTGACCTGGTCCCAAATCCACCCAGGCGGTACAGCAAAGCAAAGGGATGGGGTGGGGGAAGGGAATAGCTTCCCTGCTTTCCCAGAGTACGGTTTGTGCTCTCCTACAATCCCTTTCCTAAACCGAGATGGCATAAAGCAAAGAAGCGATCACCAACCAGTTCCTAAAAGCAAAAATCCTCTTCAGATTTCCTTCGGTTAGCGGAAATCGGTAGGGATGTGATCTTCTGTAAAAGTGAAGTGGGGTAAAGCAACCCAGCAGATTGGAGGGGAAGGGGACCTCTGTACCTGAAGGAAGTGGAAAGACCCCTGAAGAGCGGGGCATTCAAAGTAGCAAGTCAATGGGAGATGGGGCTAGAGGGGTTTCCTGAGTCACAGTAGCTCGCATTCCCCTGGGGAACTGCCTGTGAGAATAAATTTTGCCTGACGTGAAATTTAGCCTTCCTTATACCCACATTTTAAAACAATAAGCTTGGGACGCCTGGGTGGCTCAGAGGTTTAGCGCCTGCCTTCTGCCCAGGGCGTGATCCTGGAGTCCCAGGACTGAGTTCCCCATCCGGCTCTGCCTCTGTCTCTGCCTCTCGCTTTGTGTCTCTCATGAATAAGTAAATAAAATCTTTTTAAACCACACACACACACACACACACACACACACACACACACAAGCTTGGTTGTAGGAAAATACGGCAATTTGGGGAAATATATTTTATATATTGGCTCTATGTATCTATCTATAGAGAGCTTACTGTTATTTGTGTGGGTGCATATCCGTGCGTGTGCATATCCTCAGGCTGCTGTAACAAATGACCACAAACTGGGTGGCTTAAAACAACAGAAATTTATTCTCTCATAGTTATGGCAAGCAAAAGTCTAAAATCAAGGTGTCAGGAAGGCTATATTCGCTTCAAAGGCTCTGAAAGAGTTTCATTTCTTGCCTCTTCCAGATTCTGGTGGCTTTAGACATTTCTTGGCCTGTGGCTTCTTTTATCTCTGTCTTCACATGGCCGTGGCCTTCTCTGCAGTTTGTGTCTTCTCTTCTGCCTCTTACAAGGACATTGGTCATTGGATTTAGGACCCATGAGGATAATCTAAGATGATCTCATCTCAAGATCACTAATTTACGTCTCCTTGCCAAATAAGGTCACATTCACAAGTTCAGGTGTTAGGATGTAGATATACACACTCACACACATCACATTTTTGGGCATTCTCTTCAGGTGCCGGTTATATGCATACATAAAACTTTTAAAACTGAATTTAAAAAAAAATTGAATTTAACTCATAGACTCTGTACACTTTGTATTTAATTCTTCCATATGGAAATGGCTGCATCATAGACCATCTTAAATGTGCTATACTTTATTTAACTGTTCAGTTAATATTAAGCACTCATAATTTTTGGTACTATAGACAAATGCTGTAGTGAACAGCCTCACAAAAACTAGTTTCTAGGGGCACCTGGGTGGCTCAGTCAGTTAAGCATCTGCCTTCGACTCAGGTCATGATCCCACGGCCTTGAGATCATCCCCTGCTCAGCCAGGAGCCTGCTTCTCCTTCTCCCTCTGTGTATACTCTCTCTCTCAAGTAAACAAAAAATCTTAAAAAAAAAAAAATCTAGCTGCCAAAAGTGTGTAATGAATGACTCATTTTTGCCACTCTGTATCCACTCATTGCCCCTTCTTCTGATTAAATACCCCAGCTGTTCCTGTGGAACTATTCCCTGTTGGCCATGGGTTTGGTGTAGCCATCATTGAAGATGCACAAAACTTTTCCAGACTTAAAAATAGAAATGAAATCTGACCTAGGCTAATTTTATGGTCTCTCCATAGCAACTAAATCTTAAGCAAAATGATAAGGCCGAAAACAGCTGTAGCTGATTCATTCTGTAACTAATTCATTGCTTTCTGTTACCTGATGTTGTTACCCTGTTTGATGATAAAGCAACCCCAGAGCCACCTAGGGTTTCTGCCCTTTTTGGACCTACTTTTTAGCTTTCTCTTTCAGGGCTATGAAAAAAAATATTTTTTTAGTTTTGTCTAAATTGATTTCCAGTTTTTGCAAAGATCCTTAACACATAAGGTTACTTGATAACCTTGATCCATTTCTTTTTTTGTCTTTTTTGCTTTCTTTTCTTTTTAAAGCTTTATTTTTTTATTTTTACTTTTTAAAGATTTTATTTATTTATTCACGAGAGAGAGAGAGGCAGAGACACAGGCAGAGGGAGAAGCAGGCTCCATGCAGGGACCCCGATGTGGGACTCGATCCCGGGACTCCAGGATCATGCCCTGCCCCGAAGGCAGGTGCTAAACCGCTGAGCCACCCAGGGATCCCCCTCTTTTTTGCTTTCTAATTAAAAATATTTAGCAATATAAATTTTCCTCTGAGCAGAGTTCTGTTGATGCACAGTGCTCTCGCTATCGTTTCATGAATGGATTTATATTTCTTCTTTGAGCACACATATACACAAATGTTATAGCTAATAACTGAATGGATACAAGATCAATACATAAAAATCAGTTGTATCTTTATATACTAGCAACAAACAGTCCAAAAAGAAAACTAAGAAAACAATTCCATTTATTTCTTTTTTTACTTTTTTTTTTTAACATTTTATTTATTTATTTATTTGGAAGAGAAGGAGAGAGCACAAGCAGGGGGAGCAAAGGCAGTGGGAGAAGTAGTAGCAGGTTCCCTGCTAAGCAGAGAGCCAGATGTGGGGCTCGATCCCAGGACCATCATAACCTGAGCCAAAGGAAAACACTTAATCCACTGAGCGACCCATGTGCCCCTAGTTGACTTTTTTCCTGAGCATTTTCTTTTGAAATGGAATTGTTAAATTAAAATGCTATTTTAGATGGAACTGGGGAGGGGGACGCCGAATATTTATTTATTTATTTATTTATTTATTTATTTATTTATTTATTTGAAAGAGAGAGCACACGTGAGCATGAGTAGAGGCAGGGGCAGAGGGAAAGAACCTCAAGCAGACTCCCCACTGAGCCTGTAGCCTAACACTGAGCTCAGTCTCATGACTCTGAGATCATGACCTGAGCCAAAACCAAGAACCAGACACTCAACCGACTGAGCCACCCAGGCATCCCTTTTTGGATGCATTTTAAAGTAAACTGCAGACATAAGAACATATCTACCTAAATTCAGGTTAACTTTTTTAAAAGAAAATTTGAGTTAATAAGTGGATCATCATTTTTTTAGAATAGTTTTATTTTTTATTTTTTTTTAATTTTATTTATGATAGTCACACACAGAGAGAGAGAGAGAGAGAGAGAGAGAGGCAGAGACATAGGCAGAGGGAGAAGCAGGCTCCATGCACCGGGAGCCCAACGTGGGATTCGATCCCGGGTCTCCAGGATCGCGCCCTGGGCCAAAGGCAGGCGCCAAACTGCTGCGCCACCCAGGGATCCCGAATAGTTTTAGATTTACAGAAAAACTGTGAAGATCCACATCCAGTTTCCAGCTTCCCCTATTATCAATATTTTGCACCTAGTGTGGTACATTTGCTCGCAGCTAATAAGCAAATTATTACTCTTTCCTAAAGTCAACACTGTATTCAGATTCCCTTAGTTTTTACCTAATATTCTTTTACTGTTCCAGGATCCCACCCAAGATATCATATTACATTTAGTCACTATGTCTTCTTAGTGTCTTTTTGATGATAAAAGTTACTCAGGCTGTCCTTGTTTTTGATAACCTTGACATTTTTGAGGAGTAGTAGCCAAATATTGGGTTAAATGTCCTCAATTTGGGTTTGTCTGATGTCCTTCTTATGATTAGACTAGGATTATGGGTTTTGAAGAGGAAGACCACAGAGTAAAGTAACATCCCTATCACATCATACCAAGGGTACATGTTATCTACATGATTCATCACTGTTGTTGACCTGATCTCCAGGCTGAGGTAGTTTTTGTCCATTTCTCCTCTATGTTACGTTTTTACCCCTTTGTGTACTATACAATTTGGATGAAATTCACCATGCCCAGCCCACTCCTAAGTGGGGAGTGTTGCTCTGCCATCTTGAGGTGAAGTATAAGATGGAGCATAAATACTCCCTTGAGGTATCTACATAGGTTGTTTGGAGTTCTTCTGTATGGGAGATTTGTCTATTCGCCTACATTTATTCTTGTTTATTTAATCATTTATTTATAACATGAAGACTCATGTATAATTATTTTATACTTTGGGTTACAATCTAATACTACTTGGTTTTACTGCTCAATTTGTCTTGCTTTGGCCACCAAGAGCACTTTCAGTTGCCTCCTGTGTCTCTCTGACATACTCATTTTAGGTGTTTATAAGCACTTTTTCACTGTCGGTCGCTACAAGTTGTTCCACACTATTTCCTACACCAGTTTTAGAATCAGCCATTTTCCCAAGAAGCCCTGGTTCTTTTTATTGGTGAATAGTATGAGAAACGAAGATCTGGGCACTGCATATGCTCATTGCTACTGGGGTGTCTGCTTCTTGATCCTTTCAGAGGGCAGACTATCTACAATGATTTGTCTATTCTAAACAAGTTCATATTTATGTCTACAATGTGAATCCATCATCACATGGTTTATTCCGGCCTCCTCCCCGCTCTTGTTTACTTGTAAAATCCCACTCCAACAGCAAGTTTCACATATGGAAGTGAAGACTAAAGTTGATTACTTCTTCAGCAGTTTCCAGCAGATTAACTCCTTTATCTTCAAGCTGCTGTGATTGTTAGCAAGACCTCCTATGCTGCTATTGTTATTTGCAAAATAAAATGTCAAGGCTTTCTTTTGGTCAAACAGCCTTCTTTTTTATTTATTTATTTATTTATTTATTTATTTATTTATTTATTATAGTCACAGAGAGAGAGAGAGAGAGAGAGAGAGAGGCAGAGACATAGGCAGAGGGAGAAGCAGGCTCCATGCACCGGGAGCCCGATGTGGGATTCGATCCCGAGTCTCCAGGATCGCGCCCTGGGCCACCCAGGGATCCCTAAACAGCCTTCTTAATGTTAAAACTATTTTACCTTGTTTAAACATCTTGTATAAGTACTTGACAAAACAGTTCCAAAGTTTTATGTGTAACACATAGTGTGCTTTGAGTGGAGAATATGGAAAAGGTCTACTCTGTTTATTGCCAACAATCCATGATGCTATTTTATTTTTTAAAAGGCTTCTGCATATTCAAGTGTCTGAGGTACAGAATACAGAAGTAGCGTATTTAATAATATCATTAGCCTTCATATATACAGCAGACTTTAACTGTAAAAATTGTTTTTAGTAACATATTTTATAGAAGGAAATTTGTATCATCAAATGTCAAAAATCCTTCATCTCCACCACTAAAAAATAGTTGGCAGTCTACAGCAATAATTTTGTCCGCTTTCTGTTTCAATGTTTTATCTCAAAAGTCAGGGCAGCCTGGGTGGCTCAAGGGTTTAGCGCTGCCTTCAGCCTAGGGCACGATCCTGGAGATCCGGGATCAAGTACCACATCAGGCTCCCTGCATGGAGCCTGCTTCTCCCTCTGCCTGTGTCTCTGCTTCTATCTCTCTGTGTCTCTCATGAATAAATAAATAAAATCTTTAAAAAAAAAAAGTCGAAGGAACTACATTCTTGAAATATTTTTATAAAGTCTGTTGTTCTGTAATTTGATTAGTAAGAACATAATGGGTTTAGGATGTCTCATTTTTTTTCTGAAACTTTCTCCTTTTATTCACAGTCTATATTCTTTGTTATATCTGGGTCAAAGTTGTTTCAGCATGGATATGTTCTTTACATAATTTTAAAGTTTTCCTCCTCATGAACTTTTGAGCTGGCAAAGTTGATGTTCTTCCTATAAGTCACAAGGATGATTTGTGAGACATGAAGAATTCCCAAAGAGGCATTTTTCTTGAAAGATTCAAAGCTAAATAAAATTAAATAGCAAAAACTAAATGTAGTTCTTAAACATTAGTTTGTTTAATGATACAAATGCTAAAATGCCAAGCAGCTCTGCGAATATTTAAATTCAGATATGATCTGAATTTTTTTCCTAGTACATTTATGTATTCATTTAAGAATGTATCTTATTTTTGAATTGAGAATACACTAACATAGCTTTTAAAAATCAATTCAAAAAGGTACACTCTGTGTATATATACTTCCATCCGAACTCCCCTCTCCCACCTCTATAGAGTTAACTAGTTTTATAATTTATTGGGAATTTTTCTAGTACTTAATATATTTTATTCTCCCTTTGTATCGTACAAAAGGTAACAGTATATACTTGTTTCCTATTCTTCACTTTGCCTTTTTCATTCAATTTTTCACATCAGTATATGAAGAAATTTTCATTTACTTTTACACCTGCATATTATACATTGTTGTAGATATATCACAAGTGTATTTAACCAGGTCCCTCTTTCAAAAGCAAAAAACAGGTAGGACTACATCCATAACTCTATGGTCAATTAATCTTCAACAAAGCAGAAAAGATATCCAATGGGAAAAAAGAGACAGTCTGTCTCTTCAACAAATGGTGTTAGGAAAAATGGGCCGAATAATGTAGAAGAAACTAGACTGCTTTCTTATGCCATACACAAAAATAAATGCAAAATGGATTAAAGACCTAAATGGGAGACCTAAAACCATAAAATCCTAGAAGAGAACATAGGCTATAACCTCTTTGACATTGGCCATAGCAACTTTTTCCTAGGTGTTTCCTGAGGCAAGGGAAATAAAGGAAAAATAAACTATTGGGATCACATCAAAATGAAAAGCTGTACAGCAAAGGAAACAATCAATAAAACTAAACAGCAACCTACAGAATAGGAGGAGATATTTGCAAATGACATATTTACAAAGGTTAATATCCAAAATACATTTAAAAACTTACAAAACTCAATACCCAAAACCAAATAATCCTATTTAAAAATGGGCAGAAGCCATAAACAGATATTTCTCCAAAGAAGACATACGGATGTCCAATAGACTCATGAAAAAAAATTACTTAACATCACTCATCATCAGGGAAATGCAACTCAAAACCACAATGAATTTTCACCTCACACCTATCAGAGTAGCTAAAATCAACAACACAGGAAACAGAAGGAATTGGTGGGGATATGGAAAAAAGTTACACTTGTGCACTGCTAGTAGGAATGCAGACTGGAAAAAAGTCTAGAATTTCCTCAAAAAGTTAAAGATAGAACTTCCCGATGATCCAGCAATTGCACTACTGGGTATCTACACAAAGAATACAGAAACACTAATTCAAAGGGATACATGCACTCTCATGTTTATGGCAGTATTATTACGATAGAATGAAAGCAGCCCAAGTGTCCATTGATTGATGAACAGATAAAGGTGTGATATATATATATATATATATGTGTGTATATATATATATATATATATATATACACACACACACAATGGAATAAAATTTTGTCATTTGCAAGAAAATGGAGCTAGAGAGTATAATGCTAAGCGAAGAAAGTCAGAGAAAGACAAATACCATATGATTTCACTCATAAGTGGAATTTAAGAAACAAAACAGATGAGCATAGGGAAAAGAGAAAGAGAGAGGCAAATCAAGAAAGACTCTTAATTATAGACAACAAACTGATGGTTACCAGAGGGAGGTGGATAAGGGTATGGGTTAAATAGATGATGGGGATCAAGGAGGGCACTTGTAATGAGCACTGGGTGATGTATGGAAGTACTGAATCACTATATTGTACATATAGTACTGAATCACTATATTGTACACCTGAAACTAATATAATACTGTATGTTAACTACCTGGAATTAAAATTAAAACTTTAAAAGCCAAAAACAAAAACCAAAACAGGTAGGACTACATCAAACTAAAAGGCTTCTACATGCAAAGGAAGCCATCAACAAAATGAAAAGGCAATCTAATGAATGAAAAAAAAAATAGTTGCAAATCATATATCTGATAAGGGGTTAATATCCAAAACATATAAAGAACTCATACAACTCATTAGCAATAAAACCAACAAAACAACAGGGACACCTGGGTGGCTCGCGGTTGAGTGCCTTTGGCTTAGGGCATGATCCCAGATTCCCGGGTTTGAGTTCCACATCAGGCTCCTTGCACACAGCCTGCTTTTCCCTCTGCCGGTGTCTCTGCCTCTCTCTCTCTCTCTCTCTCTCTGTGTCTCTTTTTTTAAAAAAAAGATTTTATTTATTCATGAGAGACACAGAGAGAGAGAGAGAGAGAGAGAGAGAGAGAGAGAGAGGCAGAGACACCGGCAGAGGGAAAAGCAGGCTCCATGCAGAGAGCCTGATGTGGGACTCGATCCAGGGTCTCCAAGATCACGCCCTGGGCTGCAGGCGGCGCCAAACCGCTGCGCCACCGGGGCTGCCCTAAACTCTTTTAAAAAATCTAATTAAAAGATGGGCAGGAGATCTGAATAGACATTTTTCTAAAGAAGAGGTATAGATGGCCAAAAGGTACAAGAAAAGATACTCTGTATCATTAATCATCAGAGAAATGCAAATCAAAACCACAATGAACTATCACCTCACATCTGTTAGAATGGCTATCATCACAGGACAAGAAACAGCCAAGTGTTAATAAAAAGAGTGAGGATGTAGAGAAAAGAGAACCCTTGTGCACTGTTGGTAGAAATCTAAATTGGTGAGACCACTATAGAAAACAGTATGAGGGTCTCTCAAAATATTAAAAATATTTTAATATTTTATAATAAATATTTTAATAATTTAAATCATTAAAAATGATCCAGCAATTCCACTTCTGGATATTTATGCAAAGGAAACAAAAACACTAACTTGAAAAGATATATGCACCCCCATGTTCATTGCAACATTATTTACAATAGCCAAGATATGGTAACAACGTCAATGTCCGTAGATGAATGAATGGATAAATATTATTCAACCATTAAAAAAAAAGGATGGAAATCTTTTCTCTATATCCTCACTCTGTTTAGGCTTTTTTATTTTTTTAAGATTTTATTCATTTATTCATGAGACACAGAGAGAGAGAGAAGCAGGCTCCATGCAGGGAGCCTGACATGGGACTCAATCCCAGGTCCCCAGGATCAGGCCCTGGGCTGAAGGTGGCACTAAACTGCTGAGCCACCAGGGCTCCCCATCCTCACTCTGTTTATTAACATTTGCTGTTTCTTGTCCTGTGATGATAGCCATTCTAACAGATGTAAGGTGATAGTTCATTGTGGTTTTGATTTGCATTTCTCTGATGATTAATGATACAGAGCATCTTTTCTTGTACCTGTTGGCCATCTATCTTCTTTAGAAAAATGTCTATTCAGATCTCCTGCCCATCTTCTAATTAGATTGTTTTGTTTTATTTTTTTTTAATTTTTATTTATTTATGATAGTCACAGAGAGAGAGAGAGAGAGGCAGAGACAAAGGCAAAGGGAGAAGCAGGCTCCATGCACCAGGAGCCCGACGTGGGATTCGATCCCAGGTCTCCAGGATCGCGCCCTGGGCCAAAGGCAGGAGCCAAACCACTGCGCCACCCAGGGATCCCTGTTATGTTTTGTTTCAAATGGAAATCTTGCCATTTGCAATAACATGAATGGACCTCAAGAACATTATGCTAAGCGAAATAAGTCAGAGAAGGTAAATACAGTAATGATCTCTCCTCTTTGTGAAATCTAAAAAAAAGAGAGAGGGGCAGCCCGGGTGGCTCAGCAGTTTAGGGCTGCCTTCAGCCCAGGGCCTGATCCTGGAGACCAAGGATTGAGTCCCATGTTGGGCTCCCTGTATGGAGCCTGCTTCTCCCTCTGCCTGTGTCTCTGCACCGCCCCCCCTCCCCATGTCTCTCATGAATAAAAAAATAAATAAATCTTTAAAAAAAAAAGAGAGAGAGAGAGAGAAACAAAAACAATCACATAGGGATGCCTGGGTGGCATGGGCAGGCCCAGAGGTGGCAGGTGCACAGGGGTTAGGGGTGTCTTTTCTTTTTACGTATGCATAGGTTATAGGTCATAGATAGGGCCATCTAAGGGACACCACCTACTGGTTGGGGGGGGGGGGGTTTGTCCTATGCAGTTCTTGCTGGAACTTTTATGGCCATCCTACCCCACAGGGGTGAGGTTGTAACCACAATGTGAATATATTACAATAAAGCTATAGGTTACCCTGGGGCAGGGAGAGGGGGCAGTGGTAGAGGTGGAAGAGGAGCAAGCATGCTCTGCATCTGTGGCTCTTGACCTGTTAGCTCCATCGTCTTGGAAGCCACAAGGCAAGGATGCTGAGGGGTCTTGGCAGCCACAAAGTCAGGATGTTGTACCCCTAGGCTTCTTCTTTTTTTTAAGTTCTTTTTGTTTTTTTAAAGATTTTATTTATTTATTTATTTATTCATTCATTCATTCATTCATTCATGAGAGAGAGAGAGAGAGAGAAGGCCCGTGGCAGAGACACAGGCAGAGGGAGGGCAGGCTCCCTGCAGGGAGCCCGACCTGGGACTCGACCCCTGGTCTCCAGGATCAGGCCCTGGGCTGAAGGCCCGTGCTAAACCGCTGAGCTACCTGGGCTGCCCTACCCCCAGGCTTCTAATGTGTAACCTACTTATCACCATATTTGACTTCAGCTTATGTCTAACTGCATACTCTGTCACCTTTAAAATGGGCATCCCATTCTTTTTTTATCTTTTTTTTCTTTTTTTTTCTTTTGAAGAGCCATGGCTCTCTAATTTAATTTTTATTTTATTTTATTTATTTTATTTTTTTAAAGATTTTATTATTTATTTATGAGAGACACACAGAAAGAGAGAGAGAGGCAGAGACACAGACAGAGGGAGAAGCAGGCTCCATGCAGGGAGCCTGATGTGGGACTCGATCCCAGATCTCCAGGATCAGGCCCTGAGCCGAAGGTGGCGCTAAACCACTGAGCCACCCGGGCTGCCCTAATTTAATTTTTAATTTTAAAATAAGTTTGAAGAGGGCAGCTCTGGTGGCGCAGCAGTTAAGCGCCACCTGCAGCCTGGGGTGTGATCCTGGAGACCCGGGATCAAGTCCCACATCGGGCTCCCTGCATGGAGCCTGCTTCTCCCTCTGCCTGTGTCTCTCTGAATAAATAAATACAATCTTTTAAATAAATAAATAAATAAATAAATAAATAAATAAATAAATAAATAAATAAAATAAGCTTGAAGAGATGAAAAGTTCCCCATAATGGCCATTAATGTACTAAATTACTTTTGGTTAAGTTAGTCCATTTAGTTATAAATGTACATGCAGAGGGACCATAGTTTTTAAACATAAAACCAGCCAGAAGGATGCCTAGGTGGCTCAGGGGTTGAACGGCTGCCTTTGCCTCAGGTCGTGATCCCAGGGTCCTGGGATCGAGTCCTGCGTCAGGCTCCCCACAAGGACCCTGCTTCTCCCTCTGCCTATGTCTCTGCCACTCTCTCTGTACCTCTCATGAATAAATAAAAATCTTATAAAATAAAACAAAACCAGCCAGAGTCCCAGTAAGGGCAGGGGGGTGGGCAGCACCCTCAAAGCATCTTGATGACTGTGATTCCATTTCTCAGAGATTTTTCTCTAGGGCAACGAGAAAACTTACTCAACAGCATGGTTTCATCAGGAACAGCCTGGTTCCAGAAGGAATCAGACTAAAGTCCAGTACAGTTCCAATAGGGACAGTCTGGTTCCAAACAGGAGTCTGATGGAAGCATGGGTCCAACAGGCACAGTTCCAATGGGAACAGGAACAGTCCCCAAAAAGTGCAACTAAAAGCTAAACAAGCACTTGCAGAGAAAAAACAAACAAGACCTGAAAACATCCTAATAATGCCCAGATAGTACAAACACAAAGCACAGAGCTCAAAATCCAGGAGAAAACTTACCTCAAACTCGAGGGTCAGCCAGAAAGCAATAGGAGCCCAACTGGCTCTGTGGGTGCAGGCCTGTTTGTTCAGAAGTCTGGTAGTTGTTGGGGGTCTTCTTTGCATCCCACTTCTGATCACCAAGTAACATGAACCTTTATAAACAAAACTGTCATTTATTTTACCAGCAAAAATGAGTTTATTCAGGAAGAGCAGAGAAATCACTCTCCTACAGAACTATAGGTAAGTCACTCCAACAGAAGAGAGGAATGCTCTTTTATAGAGGAAATGGGGGAGTTGGAAGTTATAAACAGAAAGTCCATTGGAATAAACTGGGAGTTCAAAGTATAGTGGCTTTTCAATGGCTGAGTTGTGGCAGTCTCTCATTGGCTGGGCTGTTGCCAGGGAAGGAAAAAGCCTTTCTTCCTCCCGCTGGAATAATAAAGCAGTATTCATGTGCAAGGTCCCTCTCTTCCCTTGGGTGTCTAATTGATAAGTGACAGGGCATGAGAGCTCACCCTGAGGGCCTCCATTCTAAAGGAGATTTCCTTTCATTAATTTTCACAGGGCATATTCTAATCTCTGCCATTGTTGCAGGAAGAACTCCTTAAAAAGCTAGTCATAGGTACTGGAGAACCAACACACCCAGAAGAGAAAAACATGGCTTTAGTGTTATTTTGTTGTAAACGTAGTCACAATAAATACTACAGTTTTTTTTTGGTTTCCAATACAAATTTTCAGTTTTCAACTTTTCCCTTGACTTCCTTCAATTTATACCTAGCCTCTTTAACACTGAAAATTTTAGCTCCTAACATTAGCATAATTATTTTTTTGGTCCTGCTTTTTATCAAATAATTTCAAAATAATACTGTGCATATTGACAATAAGTCTAAATGACATTTAAGATTTCTGTGCAGTTTCATTTGTTGTTAGAGCATGTTCCATGGTAACATATAATCTGAACTGCACATTTTACAAAAAGTTTGCAGTAAGTGCACCCATGTTGACCAGTAAAAACCTTTTCCCCAAATTGTTTTGGTGTTGATATAATAGCTCACACAGCACAAGGAAGCAAAACGCATTTCTTCTGAAGCCCTGAAAGGCAACTTTGCTGTCTATCCTGAGAGAGAGAAGAACCTTATGAAGACTTGGGTTGAAAAAAAAAAAAAAAAAAAAAAAGACTTGGGTTGAGTTATCAGAGGTTACTTACCACCTTGATAACCCCCGAAAGGTCTCCTGGTTAAGCAGATTTGTAGTTGTGTCCCAACTTCTCATCTTCCCTCTCTCCGAGAAAAAAAAAAAAATCAGAAATGTAGGTTTTCTAACGTACAGGTCTGGAAGTATAGATTCAGGTGATTACAAAACTTGAAATGTAGCCAGGGCACAGGGGTGCAAGGACACTTGGCTCAGAGGGTCCCAAACAGACCAGATTTGGCCAATCACAGCTGACAAAATCCAAAGGCAGAGAGAGGAGTGGCGGTGAAATCAGAAAGGAATTTATTTCAGTGAGGCCAGCATTCGGAAGAGAGCAGACTAAAGTCTCAAAGACTGTCTTCAAAGCGCCAAAAATACTTCCAGGTTTAAATAAGGAAATGTGCGGCAAACGTCAGTGGATACTGCGGATAGATGGTGAAGGTCAAACCAACCATTGTCTTGAGGTCAATCACAGGGGGTCGTGCTGGCTCAGGGCAGTCCCTATTGCTTGAGGGTTGGGTGGCCTGAGTTCAGAGATAAGCTAGAAAGAACTTAAAGTTGGAAGGTCAGTGGGGATCCCTGGGTGGCTCAGCAGTTTGGCACCTGCCTTCAGCCCTGGGCATGATCCTGGAGTCCCAGGATCCAGTCCCACGTCCCACGTCAGGGCTTACTGCATGGAGCCTGCTTCTCCCTCTGCCTGTCTCTCTCTCTCTCTCTCTCTCTCTGTCTCTCATGAATAAATAAAATCTTAAAAAAAAAAAATTGGAAGGTCAAAATGGAGGCACTTGCAGTCAGTCACCTTTCAGAAGTTGGGAGTGGGTGCGAGTGTTGGGAAAAGTGTAGCGGGAGTGGGTGCAGAAATCCAGGTAGTCCAGACCTGTTGGCGCAGGACTCAGAAACCCCAGAGGAAGGGGAACTGGCCGCGGAGCACAGAGTAAGGGAGAAGAGGTTTTTACATCACTTGGAGGAGCCACCGTGGAGCTCCCAGAGGTAGCTCAGGTCACCCTGAGCGCGGGGAGTTGCCAGAGCCCGAAACTGGCAGGTGCTGCACTCAGGGCTTTTGCAGGCCGCTTCCAGGGATGCCCAGCGCCGAGCAGCATGGCCCGGCCTGCAGGAGGCCCCTTGTGCCGGGAGGTGCGGTGTGAACTTGGGGCGGACGCCGCGGGTCTGAACGAGCGAAGGTGCTGGGAAGCAGGGTGGGTGGCGGCGGCGGCGGCGGCACAACGAAGCCAGGCCCAGAACTGGGCTGGGACTCGCGTCGAAGCCGGTCCTCCGGACCCCTTAGGTTTAGCCCCTTGAGGCCGACCCAGACCGCGCAGGCGCCTCCACTTCCGCCACGGGCGGCCGAGGCCAGGGGCGCCGCGGTCGCCGCCGCCCGGGTTCCCGCCCTCTGCGCGCCGCCTCCGCCTCCTCCAGCCGCGGCCGCCCCGCCCCCGCCAGCCTGGGGTCCCAGCGCCCGCGGTCGCAGGTCGCAGGCATGCAGGGTGGCAGCGGCGAGGAGGGCGGCCTGGGGCGCGCCGTGTGCGTGCTGACCGGGGCCTCCCGCGGCTTCGGCCGGGCCTTGGCGCGTCTCCTGGCCCGGCTGCTGGCGCCCGGCTCCGTGCTGGTCCTAAGCGCCCGCAACATCGAGGCGCTGCGGCAGCTGCAGGCCGAGCTGGACGCCGGGCGGCCCGGCCTGCGCGTGCTGAGTGTGCCCGCCGACCTGGGCGTCGAGGCCGATTTGCAGCAGCTGCTCGGCGCCCTACGCGAGCTCCCCAGGCCCGAGGGGTTGCAGCGGGTGCTTCTCATCAACAATGCGGGTAAGGCGCCGGCCGGCGGGGGCGGACTCCCCGGGAGGGCCCCGGACTCCTGCTTAGCGCCCCTGTCTCTTCAACCTCCCTCTCACTTTCCCCACCGCTAGGAACTCTTAGGAGTCAGAAAAGATGCCTGAAAAATCCGAGCTGTTTCAGCAAGTTATGGAGAAAGACTCCGTGCCATCGGCGCGACCCATTTTTCCCATCCCCCCCCCCCCCCCCCCCCCGCCCTTCCTTCCCATTTCAGGCAAATTTTCTAAAATGACTAGAACTTTCCCAATCGCCTTGCTCTGCGCCCTCTGGCGGAGGCCTGAGTCAGGGCATGAGGTCTTCCTGCAAAAGTAAATTACCCGCTTTTCCAAATGGCCCCTTGAGTCCTCCTCTCAGGTCCAGGGCAGGGTATGACATTTCCATTTTGCAACTTGGGGTGACTGTGAGCAACCCCAGGTGTGTCTGTCTGCGAAGCTGGGAAGAGGGAGGTGTCTTCAGAAGCACTAGGGAGACTCCTCCAAGTTTAGTTAGGAAGGGGGTATCTAGAGGAATTTGGAGAGGGCTGGGGAAACAGGGACCTGCCTGCACACCCTGATTCCTTAAGGTCTGTTTTTTCAGGCACTCTTGGGGACGTGTCCAAAGGCTTCGTGGACCTGGGCGACTCAGCTGAAGTAAATAACTACTGGGCTGTCAACTTGACCTCCATGCTATGCCTGACTACCACCATCCTGAAGGCCTTTCCAGACAGTCCTGGCCTCAGCAGGACCGTGGTTAACATCTCATCCCTCTGTGCTCTGCAGCCTTTCAAAGGCTGGGGATTGTACTGTGCAGGGAAGGCTGCCCGTGACATGATGTTCCAGGTCCTAGCCGCAGAGGAACCCAGTGTCAGGGTGCTGAGCTATGCCCCAGGTAGGTGGGGCATTACCACCTCCCCTGTCACCAGGAACCTGCTGGTTCGCCCCTGGGGGGTGTGCAGAGGGCCTAGTCTGTCCCCTCCAAGAAAGAACCCACAGAGTATGTTGTCCCTGAATTCTTAACCATCATTCCTTAAGGAAAATGTAGGCTCCAGAAGTTAGAGCCAGCTGGGATAAGGAGTGTGTTTAGAAGATAAGGTGAAAGGCAGTTGCCCGGCCTGGAGGGTGGGGCTGGAAAGTCTGAGATACTAGAGTTGAAAGACGATTAGGGTTTGAATTTCAGGCCTGGCCCACATTTCCTTATGTGAAACAGGAAGATGCTATCTGTCTACAGGGCAGATTAGAGGACTAAATGAGGTAATATATATGAAAATGATCCCTAGCCATGAAGTGCTATCTAACTGTTGGCACTTCTAAATATTAGAACTTATCACACTGTATTTTCTTCATATCTATACTACTTTCTCCTGAAAAGCCTTGAAGGCAGGAACTTTGCACTGTGCACCTGTATGTTCCAAGCACCTAGCAAAGCACCTCACTGAGTCAGTCTTCAGTAATGTTAGTTGAATGAAGAGCAGAGAGACATTGTGAAATGCTGGCCACCCCCGGCTAAATTGTGCTAGAATACCAAGAGGATGCTGGGATAAATAAAAGAGGGCCCTATCTTCACAAAAGTTAAACAGTAAGGGGTCTTGTGATACTTGGTCTGGTTTCTCACTACCCTGCCATGATACCACTCTTCCCCTTTCTGAAAAGTGAGGCTTCCTTTTTTTTTTTTTTTAAGATTTTATTTACTTATTTAATCATGAGAGACACAGAGAGAGGCAGAGACACAGGCAGAGGGAGAAGCAGGCTCCATGCAGGGAGCCCGATGTAGGACTCAATCTCAGAACTCCAGGATCACTCCCTGAGCTAAAGACAGACACTCAACTGCTGAGCCACCCAGGCATCCCGAAAAGTAAGGCTTCTATACTAGACTTGAGGCTGGGGGAATTATAAGACAGTGACAAAGCTGTTGTATAATATCTAAGTGACTTAGAGTTCCAGTGGTCTGTTCCCCTTGGAACCTGGGGGCAAAATGTAGAAAGACCTGACCAGAGCCCAAATGCGGCAGAGCCAGGATCAAACCTTGCCTCCAAGTTCATGACCAGTGCTACTTTTACTTCCTCATGCTCTCTAGTACCCAATCTTCCCTTCCTTCCTAACACATACACTGTTATTCTTTGTTTTTTTTTAAAGATTTTATTTATTTATTCATGATAGAGAGAGAGAGAGGTAGAGACACAGGCAGAAGAAAAAGCAAACCAAAAAAAAAAAAAAAAGAAAAGCAGGCTCCATGCCAGGAGCCCGACGCGGGACTCGATCCCAAGTCTCCGGATTGTGCCCTGGGCCAAAGGCAGGCACCAAACCGCTGAGCCACCCAGGGATCCCCATACACTGTTATTCTATAAGAATAACACGATTGAACGTGTCAATTGAACTTGGCACCCCCCTGGACTCAGCCTAGGACTTACTCAATCAGCTGGGGCAAACAAAAACCACAGTCTGGTGTGGAGCCTACTCCAGAATGTCATTTGATTGGGTTGGATCTGATTGAACGTCTGCAAATCCATCAATACAGTATACCATATTCATAAAGCAAAGGATAAAAATCATATGATTATCTCAGTAGAGGCAGAAAAAATACTTGGCAAAATTTAACATCAATTTATGATTTAAAAAAACTAAAAAAAAAAAAAAAGGGTAGAGGAAATGTACTCAACATAGTAAAGACCATATATGATAAGTCTATAGCTAACAGCATACTCAATGATGAAAAGCTAAAAAAACTTTCCCTCTAAGATTGGGAACAAGACCAGGAAACCACTATCACCACTTTTATTTAACATAGTATTAGAAGTCCTAGCCAGAGCAATTAGGCAAGAAAAAGAAAAGACAGTCAAATCAAAAAGAAAGAGGTAAAACTATCTATTTGCAGATGACATATTATATATAGGAAACCCAAAAACTCCACCAAAAGACTATTAGGACTAATAAATTCGGGACACCTGGGTGGCTCAGTGGCTGGGCTCCTGCCTTCGGCTCAGGTCATGATCCCGGGATCCGGGATTGAGTTCTGCATCGGGCTCCCTGTGAGGAGCCTGCTTCTCCCTCTGCCTATGTCTCTGCCTCTCTCTCTCTCTCTCTCTCCTCTCTCTCTGTCTCTCATGAATAAATACATAACTTTTTTTTAAAGGACTAATAAATTCAGTAAAGTTGCAGGATACAAAATAATACACAAAAATCAGCTGCATTTCTGTACACTAATAATGAGCTATCATAGAAATTAAGAAGACAGCCCCATTTACAATTGCATCAAAAAGAGAAAATAGGAACAAATTTAACCAAGGAGGGAAAGACCTGTACACTGACAACCATAAGACATGGATGAAAGAAATGGAAGAAGACACAAATCAGTGGAAAGATATTCTGTGTTCATGGATTGGAAGAGAATATTGCTGAAATGTTTATACAACCCAAATACATCCACAGATTCAGTGCAATCCCTACCGAAACTCCAATGACGTTTTTCACAGAACTAGAACAAACAATTGTAAAATTTGTATGGAACCACAAAAGACCCCAAATACCCAAAGCAGTCTTGAGAAAGAGAAACCTGGAAGCATCAACTCCCTGATTTCAAACTATATTACAAAGGCATAGTAATAAAAACACTATGGTATTGGCATAAAGACAGACACAATTTACCAGTGAAGTCATATAGGCTGGGTGTCTTGAAGAAGATAATTATTGGGGGAGGGTGTTGAAATTTTGGAGTGACTTATTAGCTCCATGAACTTGGATGTACAAATCTTACCCCAGATTTGGGAAGTTCTCAGCCATTATTTCTCTGGGATTCCAATATCTCTTAAGTCCTCTTTACTCTTTTTTGTTCTTTTTTATTTTGTACTCTTCTGCCTGGATGATTTCTAATGATCTGTCTTCTAATTGAGTAATTTCTTTCTTCTGCTTGAAGAAGAACAAAATTTTATTCTTCTGCTTGGTTGAATCTGTTGTTGACTTCTCTTGAATTCTTTAGTCATTTTATTCTTCAACTCTAGGATTTCAGTTTGTTGGGTTTTTTAAAGTGGTTTCTATTTCTTTGTTGAATTTATTCTGTTCATGCATAGTTTTCCTAATTTCATGTAGCTGTCTATCTGTATTTTCTCTCTTTTTAAGATTTTATTTATTAATTTGAGAGAGAAAGTGCATGTGAGCAGGGAGAGAGGAAAAAGGCAGAGAGGGAGAGAGGGAGAGAATCTCAAGCAGACTCCATGCTGAACACAGAGCCTGATATGGGGCTCGATCCTACCACCCTAAGATCATGACCTGGGCAGCCTGGGTGGCTCAGCGGTTTAATACTGTCTTCAGCCCAGGGTGTGATCCTGGAGACCTGAGATCAAGTTCCATGTTGGGCTCCCTGCATGGAGCCTGCTTCTCCCTCTGCCTGTGTCTGTGCCTCTCTCCCTCTGTGTTTCTCATGAATAAATAAATAAAATCTTTAAAAAAAAAAAAAAAAAGATCATGACCTGAGCTGAACCCCAGAATCAGACACTTAACCAACTGAGCCACCTGGGCACCCCATCTATCTATATTTTCTTGTAGTTCACTGAATTTCTCTAAGAAGATTATTTTAAATTATTTGTTCATACATCTAATTTCTTTAGGGTCAGTCATTGGAGTTTTAGAGGTTTCCTTTGGTTGTATCACATGTCCCTGATGATTCATGATCCTTGTGGCCCTGTGTTGGTGTCTGTTTTTGAGGAAGTAAGCACCTCTCCCAGTCTTTACAGGCTGACTCCAGTAGGCAAAGCCCTTTAACAATCAGCCTATCCAGTGAATCTAGGTGAACCATCTGGTGTCATCTGCATCAGACTTGCTGCTGGAGTCTTTGGGCAGCCTGTTGCTGGGGTGGGTTGAAAGCCTGGGTTCATGGTAGTCAGTCTGGTGCTGAGCCTGGCAGGGAGCCTGGGTTTGTGGGTGCCTCCATAGAGCCTGGATTTACAGGCACTGATTGCAAGCTTGGAGGCATCTAGGGCCATAGGAGCTGGCTGGAATATGCCAGGTACCTTAGTTCATGAGGGCTTGTCAGTAGCCTGATACCATGGGAGCAACCTGAGGCCACAAGGACCAGCTGATACTGGAATGGATTGGCGGCCTGGGTTTCTTGGGGCTTTCTGGGAGCCTGGAATCACTTGGGGCCATTGGAGCTGGCTGGAGCCAGCAGGCACCAGAATGATCCTGGGGCCTACGTTTGTGGGAATCTGTGCTATAGGAGCTGTGTGGGGCTGTGGGAGCCACTTGGGGCTGCAGAGGCCACTGAAACTGGGGTTAGCTGGGGGCCTGGGTTTATGGAAGCCCATAGGGAGACACCTAGGGCCATGGGAGTTGGCCCCATGCTACAGCGGGTTGGCTCTGGGATCCCCTATGAAGTCAGGTGCTTACTTCACTCTCCCATAGGGAGAGTGTCTCTACACAGGGGTGCCTGGGCTTGGGGGACAGATATAAGGGTAGTACAAATCTCTTATTTCCTACCTTCCTCAATGCATCCTTTCTTATTTCTGTGTTTCACCCAGGTAGTATAATCCCTTACCTGGAATTCTTGGCTTTTGTGAAGGTAATTTCACATGCAGCTAGTAGTTCATATTAATGTTTCTGGAGAAAAGTGCTAGAAATTCTTATGCCACCATATTTAGCCACATTTTAGCAAGATACATTTTGCAGAGGGCTACGGGAAGAGTTGAAGCAGAGAAAGCACCAGAGGGCCGGACTATCGGGGTATATAGAAGCAGAAGGGTCCGTCCTACTTGGTGACTGGTCAGCTGCAGGAACAGAGTGGGGAGGGAGGAGGTGAGGATGGAAGTTCTGAGCTTGGGAGGAGAGTGCTTCATGAATAGAAATGGAAAAGTCAGGAGGAGGAGGTTCTGGTTGGACAGGAGATGATAAGCGTGGTTGTAGACACAGTGGTCTGGAGACACCATGTTCCTTGGGCATCGGAATTTGAGTCTGGAGCTGAGTAGTGGCAGAATGACCCTGACCACACTTGTCAGCCAGGGTGAGGTATTCCCTGTGGCCAGACCTGACTCCACCATACTCCACACACACAGCACGGACCCCTGGCTCGGCCATGTCCCCTCAATGTCTGCTCTTCATGCCCTAGGTCCCCTGGACACAGACATGCAGCAGTTGGCTCGGGAGACCTCAATGGACCCAGACTTACGAGAACAGCTGCAGAACCTGAAGACAAAAGGGGAGCTTGTGGATTGTAATATGTCGGCCCAGAAACTGCTAAGTTTGCTACAAATGGACACATTCAAGTCCGGAGCCCATGTTGACTTCTACGATAAATAAGCCAATGTCCTTGGCTTCCTGGGGCTTTCTTCCCCCTCCCTCAGGCACACCCAGGAGCCCTGTGCCACCCCACATCCTGCCACAATGGCACTGCCCACCCTGCCTTACCTTGGTAAAGTCTGCCTTACCCAGATAAGCACTCATACCTACTGTCCTGCCCTCAGATCCAGCTAGCAGCAAGGGCCTCGGATTGCTAGAATCCCAGTTCTTAGGAGTCTATTGACCGCCCTGGGTTAGGGGGAGCTTGGGCGAGAGAAATTGTGGTTGTTGACTTTCTGTCTCCCCAGAAATAGAACTTTAGGGATGGAAAAAGCCGGACAAGAAGCTGAAACCCTGAAGAGGAGTTGGGTCTCTCATGGCCAGTCCATGGCTGAGCTGGTGTCAAATGGGAGGGCCCACGTAGATTCACTGCCCACAGGGGAGGGAGGACAGTGCAAATTCAGCACACGAGGATGCCCCATGGTCATGGTAGCAGGACCTTGTGTTGAACTCATCCTCATTCTGATGCCTCCTCCCTCCAGAACCTACCATCTGTCCCTCAGTGGGGGGAAAGGAGAGTTTATGTGCATGTGAAAAGCAGATACAAATAAAATGTAGATTGTCCTTTATTAACGCTTGCCTTCTCTGTTATGGGGCCCATGACTGACTCCTGGTTCGCTGGTCCAGAGGTGTTCCTATGGCAATTAGCCCAAACTTTGGGCCTTGTCCTTACTTCCAGGGGAGTTGTCAGGGTTGTCAGCCTTTGGGCCTTGTCCTTATTTCCAGGGGAGTTGTCAGGGTTCTCAAGGACCCCTACCCAGTGGTGAGCTCAGGTTCAGAGTTGGACAAGATAGACATTCCCAGACACCTTTTCCTCTAGATGCCTTTGCTGACCTCAGTCTTTAGTAGCCTTTCCTCATCCTTGACCTATTCAAAGAGTAGGCTTCAGTGCCTGATTCCCAGCCTCCCTGGCCCTCTCAGATTCCCAATCCTACCCATTGCCCTCATGGCAATGTTCTGAATGATCTCCTTAGGGGGAAGTCTGTCATGGGATGAGCCCTCGGTTCTGGTCCCTAGTAGGGTGGGCTTAAGGCCAACATGCCTTTGGGGAAGGTGGGCAATATTCCAAGAGGGAAGCCCTAAGAAACCAGGTATGTTAACAAACCCATCCTTCTGCCAGTCAGGGGATGTGGGCCAGGGTGGAAGCTCCACAGTGGTGGAGGTCTGTAGCCAGCCAACTGGCCCCTTGCCCCGTGTCCTTATTTAGGAGAGACCACTGTCTCCCAGGACACTTCCTGCATCTGAGCTTGTGGGAGGAACTCTTGTTCCTCCTCATGTACAGCAGAGGGCGCACGGAGGCCGTTCCTCCAGGAGAACCCCAGCCACTCAGCTCAGGAGGCAGGCTGTGGGCCAGAGCCGACAGCACCCTGATAGGTTCCCTAGGAGGGACCCAGTAACTCCTGCTCTTTCATTGCCCAGCAAAGCGTTTGCCCTCACTGGAGTCAAAATCACGGCACTCACGTCCCTGGTCTGCCATTTGCCAGCTGGTAACCCTGGGCACGTTGCCTCTCCTTGTTTCAGTTTCCTTATCCGAAAAATGGTACCTCCCTCAGAGGGTCATTGGGAGCATTAAGTGACTGAATATTTGTAAATGTTTAGCACAGTGCTAGTTTTGCAGTAGGTACCCAGAGATTCAGATATTATTACCTTTGAATATCAAAATCCAGATTAATCTGGAGCCCCACTTGCAACCCAGATGCCCACCCCCTTGCTGACCTACAGCAAGAAATCTCACTGTGCTCCCCCTGCTTGAAGCCTTGGTGGGCTGGCATTCAGTCTGGACAGCTTGTTCTGGACTCACCAGGCCCATAGGAACATGCACGACCCTTGAATTTAGAAACCCTTGGCCCCATGTCCCCCTGTAACAGAGATCTTGAAGGGTCTTGCAGCAGGGCCCTCGTCCTCTGGGCTGTTTCCTTAGAACAGAGGAGCTCCAAGATTCCTTCCAGAAGGTGGGGCTGGGCCAGCCTGGGCTGCCCCTTCTGTCTGGTCACTGTTGGGCAGATTTCCTCACCCAGCCCTCTGCTCCTGGGGAGTGTGAGAGCAGTGCACCAGCACAACCCTCATGGGTGCCCCATCGGGCAGGATTGTTTCCCTCTTGTCCCACCAGGCTGGTTGACCAGGACTTTGTTTTTTTGTTGTTTTTCTTTTTTTTTTTTTTTTTAGTTTATTTATTTATTTTTATTGGTGTTGAATTTACCAACATACAGAATAACCCCCAGTGCCCGTCACCCAATCACTCCCACCCCCCGCCCTCCTCCCCTTCTACCACCCCTAGTTCGTTTCCCAGAGTTAGCAGTCTTTACGTTCTGTCTCCCTTTCTGATATTCCCCACACATTTCTTCTCCCTTCCCTTCTATTCCCTTTCACTATTATTTATATTCCCCACATGAATGAGACCATATAATGTTTGTCCTTCTCCAACTGACTTACTTCACTCAGCATAATACCCTCCAGTTCCATCCACGTTGAAGCAAATGGTGGGTATTTGTCGTTTCTAATGGCTGAGGAATATTCCATTTTATACATAAACCACATCTTCCTTATCCATTCATCTTTCGATGGACACCGAGGCTCCTTCCACAGTGTGGCTATTGTGGACATTGCTGCTAGAAACATCGGGGTGCAGGTGTCCTGGTGTTTCATTGCATCTGAATCTTTGGGGTAAATCCCCAACAGTGCAATTGCTGGGTCGTAGGGCAGGTCTATTTTTAACTCTTTGAGGAACCTCCGCACAGTTTTCCAGAGTGGCTGCACCAGTTCACATTCCCACCAGCAGTGTAAGAGGGTTCCCTTTTCTCCGCATCCTCTCCAACATTTGTTGTTTCCTGCCTTGTTAATTTGCCCCATTCTCACTGGTGTGAGGTGGTATCTCATTGTGGTTTTGATTTGTATTTCCCTGATGGCAAGTGATGCAGAGCATTTTCTCATGTGCATGTTGGCCATGTCTATGTCTTCCTCTGTGAGATTTCTGTTCATGTCTTTTGCCCATTTCATGATTGGATTGTTTCTTTGCTGTTGAGTTTAAGAAGTTCTTTATAGATCTTGGAAACTAGCCCTTTATCTGATACATCATTTGCAAATATCTTCTCCCATTCTGTAGGTTGTCTTTTAGTTTTGTTGACTGTATCCTTTGCTGTGCAAAAGCTTCTTATCTTGATGAAGTCCCAATAGTTCATTTTTGCTTTTGTTTCTTTTGCCTTCGTGGATGTATCTTGCAAGAAGTTACTGTGGCCGAGTTCAAAAAGGGTGTTGTTGCCTGTGTTCTCCTCTAGGATTTTGATGGAATCTTGTCTCACATTTAGATCTTTCATCCATTTTGAGTTTATCTTTGTGTATGGTGAAAGAGAGTGGTCTAGTTTCATTCTTCTGCATGTGGATGTCCAATTTTCCCTGGTTGACCAGGACTTTGTAAGGAGTACCACATGTCCCCACCAGGTGGCGAGGCCCTCCCATGCCTGACACTTGTCCTCGGGAAGCCTAGAGATTTAAGTGTGTTGGAAACAACCCTCATCTCTTTCTCCCTGCACTCTGGGATTGAGAAGGCTCTGGGGTCCCCAGGAAGCTAGAGAGGACAAAAGAGCTGGGATCACTCTCCCTAGCAGGCCCAAGGCTTCCTTAGTGACCCATGGGCTCCAGCAACAGGATTTCCCAGACCTTGCTCCTCTGGCCCAGACTTCTCCCACCAACGGGGTGAGATTTCCTTGCCCCACCCTGTGGGGCTAACCATCTGTGTTCCCAGAGTGCAAGGCCTGGCTTTGGCCACCGCACACATGAGCACACTCAAGCACATACACAATACATGCCTACACGGGCCCAGAGTCCAGCCACAAGGTCGAGCAGGGCCCCAGATTAGCCAAAAGACAAACAAAGTTTCTCTTTGACGTGAACGAGCTGGGCAGTTTTTTGTTTTCGTGATTAATACCCTGATGCTGGAGGCCAGCAGCTGGCCTGTGAGGCAGGGGAGGCAAATATTCTAGGCCTACCCCAGGGGGAAATCCAGCACCTCTGTCCATGAACATGACCAGCTGGGACTACACTGTTCAGGAGCATCCTCCCCCCCCCCCCCCCCCCCCCCATCCTTCATCCCCTAGCGGCCCTTACTATGAACTGGAAGAGGCTTGGACTTCTACTTTCAGGGAGAGGTTGGAGGAAAGGAGGCAGGCAGGAAGGGAGAGAAGGAAGTTCCTTTTTTTCCTTTGGGGCATCTACCTCTCAGGACCACCCCCCAACTGACTCCAGAGTCTCAGCATAATTCCTCAGCTGACCAACCTGGAAGTTACCTGGTGGTTTCTTAGCCCACAGGCCCACGTCCCCTGATCCCCAACCTTACTTCGGGAGAGACAGGCCTCTCTCCCACTCCCCTAGACCTGCTGTCTCCTCCTAGAGCTGCAGAAGTCTCTCTGGTCCATACTCTGGTTCACTTTTAGTCTCACTACTGCAAAGAGAGGCCTTTTCTGCCCCCACCCTGCCCTTCCAAGCCTCAGCTCCACCCAGGGAGCCAAGGCCTCAGGTTCAAAAGCCTGTGTATATTCCACAGACCTTATCCAGACCTAACCCAGTGAGGTCCTGTAGAGTGAGGAATGAATAAATGAGTGAATGAAGAGAGTGAACAAGCAAGTGAGCCAGGGAATGCTAGAGTGGCTCACTGCCAGGTGGATAGTAAAGCATTTAAAATGGCTCAGGTGTGATGATGGTGCCCGGGAGTCAGGTCTCTGCAGCCAAAATCCCTCCACCCCAGGCATCCTTATGTGAGGGTTCAATCCCACCTTGGGTTCCTCCTTGGAATCCCTAAAGGAAAGCCCAAATGTATGTATTATGGAAGTGGGTGGGGCTGTCCTGTGTCAGAATCACCTGGGCAATTAAAAAAAAAAATCACTTTCCCATTGCTCCTCCTTCACCCCAGATTCCAATTCACTGGATCTAGGTATGTCCCCACATGCACTAGAACACTAAAAAGTGAGCTATGAGAAATAATTAATTCATTAATTTAAAAAGTGGGCTGTAAACCTTGCAAACCCAGGTGGTATTGGCAGAGATCAAAGAAGACAGCTGCCTAGAGAAAGGAAGTCTAAGGCACAAAGTCAGAGTTAGGAGTTGGGGCTAGTCTGAGGTCAGAGTTAAGGATCAATATATGACCAGGGTCAGGGTCACTGTGAGTCCAGATCTGGGGTCAACATAGGGCCATGGCTAGGTTCAGTCTGTGTTGGGGGTTGGGAATACAGAAAGGACAATTTTGGAGTATTCGGGGAGGCAAAAGAGGCCTGCAGTATTGGCTTTTAAAATATTAATTTGCATGTAAATGATGAGTATCAGGGTGAACTGGCTCATTAGGAAAAGAAGGCCAGACCCAAAGACCAAGGTTGAGGGGTTGCTCTCTCGGGGGCCCAGGATAGCCCCAAATCTGTCCACCCCATCCCCCCACCGGGCAGGAGCCCTGTGCATAGGGCAGGAACATTACCTAGAACAAAATGGGCTTTAAGAGTTCATCCTTATAGCCAGCCTGGGTGAGACAGGGAAAGGAGCTGGGGCAAAGTGAAGACGAGGGCACCTGGGTGGTTCAGTTGGTGCAGCATCTGCCTTCAGCTCAAGTCATGATCCCAGAGTCCTAGGATTGAGCCCCTGCCTCAGGCTCCCTGCTCAATGGGGAGCCCGTTCTTCCTCTGCCCCTCCCCCATTCATGCTCTCTCTCTCTCTCTCTCTCTCAAATAAATAAAAATCTTAGAAGAAGAAGAAGAAGAAGAAGAAGAAGAAGAAGAAGAAGCAGCAGCAGCTGAGAGAAAGGGCAAGTCTCCTCTCCTCTCTGGAACACCCAGGCCAAGACACAAATACAGACACAGCAGGGCACAGCTAGACAGGGTAGGGTGAGCAGGACAGGGACAGGAGGCTGGAGGAACAGAGACAGAAAGACTTGAAAATATAGTAAGACAGATTTAGATGGAGGGAGAGAGATTGGGAGAAGCCACATGCTCACACACACTCATACACTCTCTCATGCACACACTCACATACACTGGGGCGTGAGCTCACGTAGCCACCCTGAGCCTCACTGGAAATAATCCCACTCTCGACGCCAGGGCCTCAGCTGCACAGGCGGTGCCGAGCTGTTACCTTGCACATCTGTCAGCTCCAAATGTAGAAGCTGTCATAGGGGTGTGTGTGTGTGTGTGTGTGTGTGAGAGAGAGAGAGAGAGAGAGAGAGAGAGAGTGCCTGTGTGCATGCCTGTTTCTCCCGGAGAGTTCTGAGGGCTTAGCCTGGCAGAGGGGGATCCCCAAGGGCCCAGAGGCTCTCCAGGAGGTCCACACTGCAGGAAGCAGGCCACATTCCTTCCCATCCTGCCCAGAGAGAGGCCCACACACTGCCTGGCTTTAGGAGATAGCCCACTGGATGTGGCTTCTGTGGCCTGGCTTGGCCACGTACAGCCACGAGGTCCCAGGCAATCGAAGCAGCTGGGCCTCCTCATTTGTTAGGTGGGCAGTCAAGTAGCCTCTTGATGAGCCACAATGAGTGCCTGGCTTCAGGTGCATCGGTCACTCCTGGGACTTCAGGGGTTTTCAGCCTGTTGGTTATAACTGGGGATCCCTTCTGTGGCTGACTTCCCACTTCCGGGGATGTACCTAGCACACAGGTTCCTCTGGGGGCACCAAGGACATTGCCTTCCTCTAGCCTTCTCTTCTCCCAGCCCTTTCCATGCTCAGACCTAAGGATGCACCTAGAACACTGACTCTGGACTGCAGAGGGCTGAGAACCTCTGCCCTGGATCCTCCAGAAGGAGAGAGGGTTGGCACAAAACCCAGGGACCCAGGGATAGATAACCCTTTCCCATAATGATTCTTAGGTAGAACCACGTGCTTTTTCTCTCTGACGACCCTTTCCAGAATTTTGGCCCCCTATCCTCATGTGTCGGGAAGTTTGTTTTTGTGTTTGCACTCTGCCCTGCCTTAATCCAAGCCTGTCAGAAAGGGATTTTACAGCAATGAGGAAGAAAGCCCCAAGAACTATCCAGAAGGGAAGGTAGCCTTTTTTTTAATTCTAAGTATGAGAAAACAGGTTCCTGGCTGAAGGGTCCCATCCGTGTCAGGGCTCTTCCACTGCGCTATGCCTACTCAGTGTGGCCCTCCCCAGTCCCACAGAACTGACACTTTGACTATATGGAGACAGACTACGCAGCCCAGCCACCATCCCACAGGCTGGCAGCCTCACCATTGACGTGCCCCATCAAAGCCCACCCTGACCCCCAGAGCCATATCTCTGTCCATATCCATATCTTTCCTCAGATCCACCATCCTTTCTGCCCAAAGGTTGGGTGGAACATTCTAGGTGGGCTGTGGGTGCTCGTGTTGCTCAAGCAGGGGATTCTGAGAGAGGGAATGAAGTACTAAGGCCTTGTATCCGTGGCTCCAGGCCTGCCTTTTCAGGAAGGCGAAGGGCTGTTCTCTGGGGTGTGTTCTCTCCTGGGGCCAGGGTCTCTGTGCACACATATGTGTAGGTATATGAACAACACATGGGCCCTAGCTATGTGCGTGTAACTCTTTGCCACCTTAGTGTTAATATTAATCGTACAGATGCTTGAACATTTGGCTTTGCTTATGCATGCTAGGGGGTTTATACAATTGTGTGTGTACCTGTATATAAGCATTTTGATGTAAAACTCGCCAGATAACAGCATGCGCACACAAATGTGGGTTCAGGTGTGTGTGTGTGCACATACCTGTAAGATGAAAGTGAGTGTACGTGTAAACTACTGTGAGTGCACATCTGCTTTTGTGTCTGAAAAACAGCGGGTTTGTATGTTGAAACCATGTACGCATAGAGTTGTGTGCATATGGTTGTATGCATGCACATGCATGCACACGTGTGCATGCATGTGGTTACATGTGATTGTGTATCAGCACATGTCGTATCCCTGGGCAGCTCTCAGTTTATAAGTGGTGTGCAGGTGCACACATGCGACAAGGTGTTACCTTGCCAGCACGAACCTATGCAAAGCTGAGGGTGAGATCTAACTGGCACGTGTGTGTGCATGCGTGCGCGTGCCTGGGTGTGATTCTGACCTGGTACAGGCGGTCCTGGATAAATGGGTGTGTTCGGGCCTGCGACTGAGAGCCAACAATTGTCTGTTGACAAACTCCAGCCACCCCTTAAGCCACGTCCAGTAAGAAGGAAACGTGTGAATGTGCTCGTTAAATAGGAAACAGAACAGCCACCAAAGGCCAGGTCCCGCCGTGGTCCGAGTGAGGAGTGAACCGGGAAGTCTCTGCCTCTCTCCCTCCCTCGCCGGCTTGTGGCCCCTCGCCCCTCGCCCCTCGCCCCTCGCCCCTCGCTGGTGCTGGCCTCGTTCCCTCACACCTAAGCCCAGTGGTGTTTTGCAGTCTTTCAGCTGTTACCTCAGTCCCTCCTCGCCTCATTCCCGATTCACTCCGTTGCTATAGGTATGTTTGAAACCCCAGCGTGGTAGATTTTAATTAGTCTTCCTACAGATGGCCAATTAACATTCATTACTTTTGCCTTGAGCGATTAATTATGAGTTTGGATAGAAAAGGAGAGAAGAGGAGAGAAGATGGGCAGGTGAATGAAAGGAGAAAAGAGAAGGGGTTTGATTGGAGTCTGGGATTTTTACACAGAGCAGGCTGCTGGGGGAGAGGGTGGGAAAGAGCCGTTTGAATCTCGTCACTCCCAGCGGCCTCCCTCGGCCCACAGCTGCTCAGGGCCCCTAATCGGCTTGGCTGGCCCAGCCCTCCAGGAAAATAGAGCTCACACCCTTGTGGGGGCGTCCCTAAGCCTTTGGTGTTCCCTGACCCCAGCCCCTTTCATAATACCGGCCCTCTTGTCTTTCGTGCCAGAGCTGGATGGGAACTATGTCAGGAATTGTCTAAAATGCAGCAGATGACCCAGAAGCTAGGCTCCGCTGAGAATCACTTGTTCCTAGAATTGGAGCAGCTCATTGTACAGATGAGGAAACTGAGGCTGGACGGGAAATGACCCCCAACTCGTGCATCTCAGGAGGAGAGGCCAGCTCTGTTGACTCCTGGCCCCGTTGTTCTCATTCTGCTGCAACCAGGGTGTTCATGAAGGCTCTGTGCAATGTTTAATGCTACTATCTGGAACACACTGCCTGCATCAGACAGAAGCGTTCTTCAAGGTTTCAAATGTAACTCACTTCCTCCAGTGTGCACCCAACTGCCGAATGCTCCTGTGGTTTCCCAGCTCATTAAAAACACTCCCTGGGTGATGTTGCCTGATTTAAGAGCTGTAGCTGTGTTCCTAATCCTCAATTCATTTCAGGAATGGAGGAGAAACTCCTAAATGTAAACGCTGGCCTTTTTTGTTTTTTTTTAAGATTTTATTTTATTTACTTATTTGAGAGAGAGAGAGGGAGCATGAGCAGGGCAAGCAGCAGAGGGAGAGGGAGAAAGAAGCTAGCTCGCCACTGAGCAGGGAGCCCTATGCAGGGCTTGATCCTAGGACTCTGGGATTATGACCTGAGTCCAAAGGCAAATGCTTAACCAACTGAGCCACTTGAGCACCCAACACTGGCCTTTTGGGGGATAGGGTTACAGATGACTTTTGTTTTCCTCTTTGAAATCATCTGTGTGTTTCACTGTCTCTAGCACAAATATATTACTTAAGCAATATTAAGTATATAAAGTAGGACTACATGTTACTTGAAATTTTCCCAAAATATTTTTTGTAGAAAGAAGCAAAGGGGGCATCTGGGTGGCTCAGTCCGTTAAGCATCCATCTTTGGCTAGGGTCATGAGGGTCATGATCCCGGAGTCCTGGGGTGGAGCCCTGAGTCCTGCTTCCTGCTCAGCAGGGAGTCTGTTTTTCCCCTCTCCTCCCCAGCTCAGCTCATGCTCTCTGTTGCTCATATCTCTCTCTCTCAAATAAATAAATAAAATCTTTTAAAATAAAAAAAATTTTTTTTTAAGAAAGAATCAAAAAAGGAGTTCATGATTTTCTTTAAAAGGCCATCAATCTGGGCAGCCCGGGTGGCTCAGCGGTTTAGTGCCGCCTTCAGCCCAGGGTGTGATCCTGGGGTCCTGGGATTGAGTCCCACGTCGGGTTCCCTGCATGGAGCCTACTTCTCCCTCTGCCCGTGTCTCTGCCTCTCTCTCTCTCTCTCTCTCTCTCTCTCTCTCGCTCTGTGTGTGTGTGTGTGTCTCATGAATAAATAAATAAAATCTTAAAAAAAGAAAGACCATCAATCTGATACACCCAAATTTTAACACTGGTTGACCTTGAGTTAGTTACCCCCCGCCTGGATGCAAGGTGCAGTTCTGCCACCTGCTTAAACTGTGTCTCAATTTCCTCATATGTTAGGGGGAGTAAAAAGAACACCCATCTCGCAGGGCTGAGGGGATTAAATAAAATCACACATGGAAAATCTTAGAGCAGTGTGTTGTGCCTAGAAAGAGCTCAATAAATATTAGTTATTATTACTATTAATAACTGATTTTTAAACATGATATCTGGGGGGTAGGATTTTAAAGATTTTTTTTTTGCCCTCTTTGCTTTTTTGTATTTTGAAATTTTTCCATAATGAATCCACATCACCTTGGCAGTATGAAGAAAATAATAAGGAGGGAGAGAGAAGGAAGGAAAGGGAGAAAGAAGGAAGGAGAAAGAAAGGAAGGAAAGAAGGAAGGAGGGGTAGATGTATTTATTCTGTTCAAAGCAAATGCAGTCCTGCTATTTGAAATTTCTATTAACTTTCTACTGGTCTGACTCATGCTGTGGCAAGCACAACTGTATGGCCAGTGTTCCCTGGAGGTCTCACTCGCACTGTGACAAACGCCGTTTCCTCCTGGAAACACCCTCCTTCTCCTCTGCTGGGCAGCTAAGTGTTCCTCATCCTCGAATCCCGGCAGCCTCTCTGGGCCTATCCCACTCCTTACTCGACCCTGACCCAGGGGCCTGTCTGATTGGATCCCCTTTGTTTGGAGATTTCATGGGTCACTGTGCAGGTGCCTGGTGAACAGGAACGGGAGCCTCCAGCCTTCCCCTCAGGGACCCACCCTGTGTCTCTGCCGGTCAGCTAGCTCACTTCTCCTCTCTGTCCCCCAGCACCCTTCCTCTTGGTCCCTTGTGACTTCAGCATGCACACAGCCCTGTCCACATCGCCTAGGCCCACCCACATTTAACTGCAACTTCCATCTACATCTCTTATTCCCATTTCTGAGAGTGAGCCCCTTTATAGGTCACTGGCCAGGATATGGATTGGGGCCCTGTGGATTGCATGTCCATCCTCCATCTGATAAACTGTGGAGTGGTGGGGCACTGGGCAGCAGGTTTACACGGTACAGAATATACCCATTTGGGCTAGAGTTTACTAAGATGGGGGTTTGGGTGGAACAAGAGTTGGTTGGCATCTTTGATATTGTGCTCCTGCCATGGGCTCCCAAACACCCCCTGCCAGCCATACAACACCATTCACACTATATCATCAATGTCTGGTTGCTCACTCTACTCCACCAAACATGCCCCATGCCAAGCTCCGTGAGAGGGGCAACAACGTTTGCCTTACTCACTGCTTTGTCCTCGATGCTGAGTACAATGCTTGGTATCTAGTAAGTATTCAGTAAATACCTGCTGAATATTGGAAAAGTACATCATACAATCACACCATTCTATAAATTTATAAGGTCTTGTAGAAATGCAAAAGGTGAACACATGTTATAGAGTCATTTGTGAGCTTCAGACTTCTCTGGAGAGACTTGGCAGAGCCAGGTGATTTGGATCTAGAGTAGTCAGGGAAGGCTTCCTGGAGGAAAAACTAACTGCACTGAAGGAAATGAGATGCAGCTTCCACTGAGGCAAGAAAAAGCTTGGCTTAGCATGCTCTGGTCTTTTTTGTTATTCATGTCTGAACTGCCAATCACAACATCAGCACTGAGGACATTAGACAGGTCAGGGCCCGGAGTCAGGCTCCCAGAAAACAGGGAATGGGAGCAGCAAGATTGAGGCCTGAGCTGCAGGTAGCATCAGGGTGGGAAGGGCAAAGCGAATCCACTGGTGCAACCAAGGGGAAAAGGCTGATCTCTGGAGGAAGAGGAGGCTCTCTAGAAGAGCTGCCAGGCAGCTCATTAGGATAATGAGAGGCTTGCCCCAGCTTACCAAGGATCCGGGCTAGCCACACCTGAGCACTATTAAAATATACTTGGCTAGCAGGTGCTGGGCTGAGAGCCCAGGCTGGTGCTGCAGCATGGGGCAGAGACAGGGGTCTTCCTCAGCTGGGTAGGGATGAGTGGGTGGGTTGCAGCCTGGGAGAAGCATCTCTGGGCCTTTGTGGAGGCAGAAGAGAGAACAGCCGAAACCAGAGGCCCCCTAGACATGACACAAGGAGTACTGGAAAGCCAGGCAGGGTGTGGGTGAAAGGAACCTCTTCTGGCTCTCCTTTCTCTTTGGGGCCATGGAATGATGCCAAAGGGGGATGAGGGGGCCTGTATTTCTGGTGTGGGAACCAAGGGAAGTGGCTGCCTTGTTCTTTTCATGCCATAGTCCCAGAGAGTTCAAGGCTCCTGGTACATGCCTTTTCTGAGTTACACAAATGCAATAGTAAGTGGTGGTCTGAAGATGCCAAAGGGTGATCTCTAGGGGAGGGAATGTGGGCAGGGCTGCCTAGGAGAAGTGAGACCAGAACAGGCCTTGAAGTTTGCGCACAGCTGGCATTGGTGGGGAGGAGGAAGTCATGCTAGATGGCAGAAGTCTCATAAGCAAAAGCACTGGGCAGCGCGGGAGACTAAGCACGGCATGTGGGACAGAAACATAAATGAGTTGGGTGGCCCAGTGTCTATTAGAGAGGAGTGGATGAGGCAAATGATGGATGTCCTCGAGGCACCCGGCTGAGGATTTGGGGCCTACATGAGCTGCCCTCCTGGGGATGTGTCCACATGATCAGGCCCCATCATTAACATCGAACTCCTGAGACTTCCCAGGGCTCTCTCAGGGCCTTCCTCCAGACCTCTCCCCAGCCACTGACACCACCTGTTCTCGGGCCACCTTCCAGGGGATCCAGTGAAAAGCTGGCAGTCGTCTCTTGCACTGCCTTCCACACTCCATATCCTTCAGCTGGCCAGATTTCCTAACTGTCCTCTTATCCTAATTAATCCATTTCTTTTTTTAAAGATTTTTATTTATTTATTCATTCATGAGAGACACAGGGAGAGGGAGAGAGAGGCAGAGATACAGGCAGAGAGAGAAGCAGGCTCCATGCAGGCAGCCCGACGTAGGACTCGATCCTGGGTCTCCAGGATCAGGCCCTGGGCTGAAGACAGGGCTAAACCGCTGAGCCACCCGGGCTGCCCTAATTAATCCATTTCTTGAGGAGCCTGGTGAACATGTACTGTAGGGAAAAGTAAAATAACAAATACAAGGACACAAGCTCTCAAGGACTTAAGAGCTGCTCAGGGAAGACAGGCATGGGTGAACCAGTTCCACAACAAAGGCTATGCTCCTGATTTTCAGTCCAACAGGCCTTTGGATTGACACCAGGGTGGCCTCTCCATAGAGGCTGCTGCCCTGGGCTCACAGTGAGGCCCAGCCCCCAGGAGGGTTCCAGGCACTGTTCCTACCTCCCTGGTTCGCTCTACTCTCTGCTTTTCTGCTCACTACCAAGTGTCATTGCCCTCTGGGTCACTTAGTTCAAATGCCTGAGAGAGAATCTCATTGTTTGAGCCTGCTCCAAATCAAGGTCCTTGGCAAACTCAAGGTGACCACCTCAATCCAATCAGCTGTGGTCAGCAGGATGGCCATGCAGTTCACCCATGGCAGTCAGGTGTGTGTGGAGGTGTGGACATGGCAGGCAAGCACACCAAAAATTCTTGCACATGTTCAGCTGTTTCTTCGTGTTATATACTGTTCCACAAAACAGTGTTTCTGAAACTTCCTTCATTTTGCTGTTTCTGGCTTTCAAAGACACAAATTTAGTACTATGGTCACTGCTTATTAGAAACAAACATTTATTATAAATTGTTTTTTTTTAAAGATTTTATTTATTTATTTGAGAGAGAGCACGAGGAGGGGAGGGCAGGGAGAGGGAGAAGTAGACTCCTCAATGCGCAGAGAGCCTGACCCAACATGGGACTTGATCCCAGGACCCTGGGATCACGACCTGAGCCAAAAGCAGAAGTTTAACCAACTGAGCCACCCCGGTGCCCCTATAAATTGTTTTTCTGATATAGTAAGGGGAAAATACTACCTGAATTACCATGAACTTTTTGTTTCATTTAAGTAATTTTTTTTTTCCTACTTCGAATTCTTCAGGGATTACTTTTTGGCATAATTTCTCTGTTCTGTCCCAAATGGCTTTGAAATATTTATCACTTCTCTCAGATGATAAACCATGAAATTTTGCTTCTAACTTTGATGGCAACGAGAAAAATGTCTGTAGCTTCAGTTAGAAGCTCTTTAGGGGGAAAAAAATGCCTGCAATATTTGGCCCATTATTTAAAATTTGTTAAAATTTGTAAACGGAAGGTGAATTCAAACTTGGAAAACAAAGTCAGCCAAGACCTCACGGCACCAGCCACCCTCACATTTCGAGAATAGCTTGACATGACTTCCCGTGTTTGAATACTCTGCCGAAGTTCCTCCATCACAACCAACAATCCAACATGTTTTCAACAACCTTGGAGCTTCCTGTATGTTATGCCTTCATTCTGCTTACAAATGTTTTGAAAATTTGCCAGCTTTTCAGAGATGCATGAATAGTGTCATACAAAGAATTGACAGGACTGAGATCACTGTGGAGCACTTTCATATCCCGACAAATCCCAGCACCATTAAACCCCCAAGACATGCATGACAATGTGTGTATAAAGCTCTTGGCTCATCCTCTGTAAATGTTGTAGCAACAACATTAAATCTTTCACTTATGTCAAGCTCCTGTGTAGACATAGCTATGCATTTTATTCAAATCAGCTTTCATAATAATTCGGTACAAGAGCCTCCCAGGGATCTTAACCATACCCATGGTACCCATGAGTGTCTGCTTAATTAAGAGAGTTTGGGACGTTTGCTGTAGGAAACTTGCACAGGTTGAGAACACTCTTAGTTGTCTTATTGTATCTCATGAGTAATTTATGGAAACATCATCCATCTTTATGATTTCATTAATAATTCTAAATGATTACTACGTGCCAGGCACTATTTAAAGTGCTTTACATTCACATACTCATTGAGTCCTCTCGACTGACTATACAGCAGGTTTTATGATTTATTCCTATTTTTCAGAAAAGGAAACTGGCACTGAAAGGTTAAGTAACTTGCCCAAGTTTCACAGAACATTTGCATTATTTCTGGAAACCAATTTAAAATTAGTTGCAAGTTCTCTATTTCTCTTTGAGTTCCAACTCAAAATATGTACCCTTGTTCACAAATTAGATTCCCTATGTCCTTGGTAGACACAGTTTTTTTCAGAAATAAAATATTTTCAACTTTAGACTTTTCTCATTAGGATTCAAATAATTGGGTAATAATTTTACAAAAGACAATGGCACCAAAAAGTAGATATTTGTGACAAAACTACACCAATACAAATGCATGCATTTCCCATTTTTTTCTGGTTTTCTGAATTTTTCCAGTAATTTTTTTCAAGTTTTAATTGCTCTTTCATTCCTGAATTTTTTGTTAGTAGGACAACTGGAATGGGCACCAGAATAACTCATCTTTTATAATGCTCTCCTCCATCCGTCAACTACAAAAGTTTTAAAAGACTATTCTTTCGAAGTTTTCGTACTTTGAGGGTAATTTTGGATAAATAAGGCCTCTTGCTTTCTCTCATAAATTTCAAACCATGTACAGAATCTTGGCGAGATGTGTTACTGTCTGTATCAACTCATCAACCCTGATTAACTCTTGAGGCTGAAACACTCGATTACCCCTCACAATACTATTGGCACCATAATTTGATGGTAAACTCTTAGAAATTTTTGTGAAAAACAGAAACTCAAACTTTTGTTTTGACATCACTTTTTGAATTCCTGTGATTTCAGTATTTATTTAGAATTGCTCAGTGATTGTGCTCCATCTCCAAGAAGAGAATGCCAGTGACAGATTCTCTAACACTTCTTGTTATGACACTTTCCATGTTCTCTCAGTTATTTTCCAACCGGATTAATGTCCCAAAGCAAGGCTCTTTCAGGCTTGTGGCACATCACCGTTAGAGCCTAGAAACCCCAGATTTCAGATTTTTCCACTGATGACAGTTTTTATCAAGAAACTGTTTTATTGTTATTTAATAACAATAGATTCATCCTAGATTTTTTTTAATTCTATTTTTTTTCCTCTTTTGCTAATTTGGAAGTAATACTCTGTTTCTTATTCCTTTGGTGGTTACCCCAGACATTTTATCAGGCATATTTAATTTCTCAAACCTAAAGTTAATCATTATCTTTACCTTCCTTTAGAAAAATATATCATCCAAATATGCTTTAAACTTGGTCACCACTCTGCCCCATCTATGTGCTATTGTTCAATATTTAGTTCTATGTTTTTAGTCCTACAAATTATATGGGAAGCTTAAGGTTTTTTTTTTTTTTTTTTTAAGATTTCATTTATTTATTTTGAGAGAGTGAGTGAGAGAGAGGGAAAGAAGGAGCAAGGGGAGAGGGAGAAGCAGAGTCCTCGCTGAGGAGGGATCCCAATATGGGGCTCAATTCCAGGATCTCAGGATCATGACCTAAGCTGAAGGCAGATACTTAATCGACTGAGCCACCCTGGAGCCCCTGTCTTAATGACTTTTAAACATACAGTTCAGTGGTATTAAGTACATCCATATTGTTCAGCAACCATGACCTATTCAGCTCTAGAATTCTTTTCATCTTGCCAAACTAAAACTCCATACCCACTAAACAATAAGTCCTCATTTCCCCTTCCTCCACAGCCACTGGCAATCACCATTCTGTTTTCTGTCTTTATGATTCTTACTATTCTAAGTACATCATGTACATGGAAGCATACAGTATTTGTCTTTTTTGTGATTGGTTTAACAAAACGTTCCTTTCCTTTTTAAGGCTGAATAAAATTCCATGGTATGCACATACCACATTTTGTTTATCCATTCATCTGTTGGTGGATACTTGGATTGCTTCCATGTTTTAGCCATTGTGGAAAATGCTGCAATAACCATAACACAGATGTACAAAGATCTCCTCAAAACTCTGCTTCCAGTTCTTTTGAGTATATATCCAGAAGTGGAATTGCTGGATCCTGTGGGACTTCTTTTTAAGTTTTTGAGGCATTCCTATGCTGTTTTCCAAAGTGGTCACACCATTTTATACTCTCACCAACAGGGCACAGGGCTCCAGCTCTTCATGTTCTTGTCAACACTTGTTATTTTCTGTTTTGCTGACAGTAGCCATAGTAATGGGTGTAAGTGGTATCATCCGGTAGTTTTGATGTGCCTTTCCCCAGGGATTAGTGATATTAAGCATTTGTTCATGTGTTCATTGGCTGTTTCTGTATCTTCTTTGAAGAAGTGTCTGTTTGAGTCTCTGCGCATTTTGAATCAGGACTTAATAACTTTACCCACCATTTATGCTTTCATCTGACTTTCCTTATGCAGTAATTTTCCTTCTGCCTGAAATTCCTTCATTGAGGGTCGGTGGGTAGTAATTTTCCTTTCTTGCTTGCCTGGTTCTATCTTTATTTCACTCTTATTCTTGAAAGACCATTTTTGCTAGAGATGTAATTCTGGGTTGTAAGTTATTTTTCTCTCAGTGCTATAAAGATATATCCTGTTCTCGCCTCAATCCATTGTTAAGAGTCTCAGTCCTATAGTAACCACTTTGTGTCTGACTTTTTTGTCTAATCTGTCTTCTCTGGCTACTTTTAAGATCCCCTTTCCTTAGGTGTTCTGGAATTCCATTGTCTATGTGCAGATTTCTTTTATTGATTGTGTTGGAATTCGGTGGGCATCCCTAATTGAAGGATTGGTGTTACTTGTCAATTTTGAAAAATTCTTAGCCATTAGCTTTTCAAATGAAGCTTCTGTGCCATTACCATTAGTCCTTGTTTCTACAATCCTGATCAGATATAACCTTTTTTTTTTTTTTAAGTAGGCTCCACCCCCAGCATGGAGCCCAATGCAGGGCTCGAACTCATGATCCTGAGATCAAGACCTGAGCTGAGATCAAGAGTAAGTCATTTAACTGACTGAGCCACCCAGGTGCCCCTAGATATAATCTTTTATACATAACCCTCCGTATCACTACTAAGCCTCTCGATCATTTTATGTCTGTGCCTCTCTTTGTGCCACATTTCTTCAACTCTTTATTTTTTTAACAGATTTTTAAAATAGATTTTATTTATTTATTCATGAGAGACATACACAGAGAGAGAAGCAGAGACATGTAGAGGAAGAAGCAGGCTCCATGCAGGGAGCCCGACATGGGATTTGATCCCTGGGCTCCAGGATCATGCCCTGGGCTGAAGGTGACGCTAAACCACTGAGCCACTCGGGCTGCCCTCTTCAACTCTTTAGATCTTTCAGTTCACAAGTTCTCTCTTCTGCTATGTCTAATCTGATAATTTCTTACAAATTGAGTTTCTAATTTTAGTGATTATAGTTTATATTGCTCTTTGGTACTTCCCAAATTGGGTGGGTCCTTTTTAAATATATCTATATACTGAGGTATAATTTACATATTGTAAAATGCATCAATCTTAAGTGTACATCAGGATGAATTTTTACACATGTGTACATCTGTGGTAACACCACCCATAGCAAAATATAGAACATCTCTAAGACTTCAAAACATTCCACTGTGCCACTTTCTAGTCAATAATCCATAAAATGTAATTATTCTGACTTCTATCAACCCAATAATGTATCTGAGATCTATCCATGTTATTGCATGCATCCATTATTCATTTTTATTGCACTCCATTGTATGAATCTAATAATTTACTTAATCATCCTATGGTTGATAGGCATGTGTATTGTTATGAGGTTTTGATGATTGTGAATAAAGTCTTTGTGTGGACATACACTCTCATTTCTCTTGAGTATACACTCAAGAGTAGAATGGCTGAACAGGAATATATTTTTAAAAACTTTTTTTAAAATTTATTCATGGCAGACAGAGAGAGAGAGAGAGAGAGAGAGAGAGGCCAAGACACAGGCAAAGGGAGAAGCAGGCTCCATGCAGGGAGCCCAATATGGGACTCAATCCCAGGTCTCCAAGATCACACCCTGGGCCGAAGGTGGCACTAAACCACTGGGCCACCGGGGCTGCCCGGGTATATATTTTTTTAAAGATTTTATTTATTTATTTGAGAGAGACAAAGAACAGAGGAAGAGGGAGAAGCAGACTCCCTGCGGAGCAGAGAGCTCAATGTGGGGCTTGATCCCAGAACTCTGAGATTATGACCTGAGCTCAAGGCAGAACTTAACCAACTGAGCCATCCAGGTGCCTGCCCCTCAGTGAGTATATTTTAACTTTATTTAAAACTGCCAAATAATTTTCCAAAGTTGCACCACTTTTCACACGCATGCTACGTTCTTTTAAATATTATTTCTTTTAGTTTTTAAATACAGTAAACATAAGTATTTTTTTAAAGATTTATTTATTTATTTATTCATGATAGACACAGAGATTGAGAGAGAGGCAGAGACACAGGAGGAGGGAAAGGCAGGCTCCATGTCGGGAGCCCGACGTGGGACTCGATCCCGGGACTCCAGGATCGCACCCTGGGCCAAAGGCAGGTGCTAAACCGCTGAGCCACCCAGGGATCCCAACATAAGTATTTTATGTTCTACATGTGATAATTCTAATATATGCTGTCTCTGCAGGTCTGATTCTGCAGCTTGTAGTTTCTACTAATTCTCATGGTGGTTCATATCCCCATGTATTTTGTGATTTCTGATTGTGAGTTCATCTTCCTTGGAACTTTGTCTGGGGAAGTTATTTGAAGTTTGGCTTTCAAGTACATTCCTCTAAAAAGGAAGATAAATATACTTATTTGCTTCTGCCAGTGGATACTAAATTCTCAGCTTGGAATCTTTTAGGGCCTCCTAAAATTTCTGGCCCTAAATCCAAGTAAAGTGAGGCTGTGGTTAGGAACTCTCAAGAAAATATGTTTTCTTTTTTTCCCTTCCACACAGAGCCAAAGCTAAGCCAGACACATATGTCCACCACCTCCCTTTGTAGGGCTGGAATTTTTTTCTCATTCACTCAGTAAAGATGTCACTTTTCAGGGGTCTCTGATCAGATTTCCTGTCTCAAACTTTGTCTCCTATCCCTCTCACTTGTGGCCCTTTAAGACCCAAGCTCTGTGCCACCACTAAATTGGGGTTTGTTCCAACACAAACTCTAGCTTCACAATCCACTTCCTTGTCTCAATTCAAGCTTTCTGTAATTTCTGGGCATTTGAGGATTTTTCCTTATTTTTTGTGCCAGCTCAGCCATCATTCAAAAAGATGTTTTTAAGACTGGCAAAAGATTGATAATTGAAGTTGAGTGATAAACATGTGGAGATTCATTATACCACTCACTGCAAACCATGTTTGAAATTTCACATAATAAAAAGTCCTGGTATGGTTTTTTTTAGGATTTTATTTATTTATTTGAGAGGAGGGGGAAGAGGGAGAGAGAGAAACAGAGCATGAGCTGGGGGAGGGGGAGAGAGAGAAGAAGAGGGACAAGCTGACTCCCTATTGAGCACAGAGCCCATTGCAGGCCAATCCCAGGACCCCAAGATCATGACCTGAGCTGAAGACAGACACTTAGCTGACTGAGCCACTTAGGCACCCTAAAAGTCCGTTTTTAAAAAGAATTCTCCATAGAGATTCACAGTGAGATATTTAGGGGTAAAATATCTTGATGGCTGTAGTTTACTCTAAAATACTTCAGAAGGAAAGGAATACAGCAAAATGGAAAAATGCTAATACTTATAAAGGTTTTGGTGATTATGATAACAGGTGTTCATACTATTTTGCCTACTTTATTTATGCTTGGAAATTTTTATAATACACAGTCAAAATATGACAAAAAGAATTCTTAGGTGTTCTGTCCTGGAAGGGGTCTCTGGATATCTAGCCTACCACATTATTAGAAACAAATATGGCATCATATTCCATGATTATACTTACAAAGAAAGAATCTACAAATGACCCTGGCCAAATTGAACAACTGAACAACTGAAGAAAAGGAAGAAATGTATGTACAGTGTTGCAAAGCTGTTTAGATCCAGATTTGAACAAATAAATTTGTGTGAGTGGACAACTGGGGAAGCAGGAAGGTGAACAAGTTGGCAGAACACCAATCAAGTAGGGATGGGCCTGCCAACGTGTCTTAACACTGAGCTATACCACAAGGCTTAGTTTTCATTTGTGACTCAATTATCTGCTGTAGCCCCATCCAAGTAATAGTAGGATCTAGCTTCCCCTTTCCATGGGTCTGGTTTGAGGGAGGAGGGATTGTCACCCAGCTCCAGCCCAAATCTCACCTGCTGTCTAAGTGCCCCCATCCTAACCCCTTCTGCTGCCTTACAGGATGCCTATGAATCACCATGTCCATTCAAAAACTCCCAGGGGCTGGTCTTACCTGGAGCCCCACTGGGACAAACCACTACTACATAATTATCTGATATGAATACATTTCCCAAATCATGAGAATTCCTTCTGGACTGAAACCCTGAGAATTCAGCACAATAAATAGCTAACAGTGGGTTTGGCAATTTTGGTCAAGACCCCTCGGCCAGTAGGAAGTGAAAATAAGGGCCCCTCTCCCTTCATTTTCCACTTCTACGGAGAACTATTTGAATAAGATCACATCCACACAGTCAAGAAAGAGCTTCAATTTTAGGGACAGAACATCATAGACCCAGATGTTGAAAAGAAACATTTTCTTGAAGTAATAGTCATCTGCAAAGATAACATCTCATTTTAGAGAAGACATTTATATTGTTACGCAAAACACTGAGACACTGAACCATGGGCTCTTTAACTGCTCCATTTAAGAAGTAAGTCTTTGGTTTATCTTTGCAAAAGTGAAGCAGCCGGGATGCCTGATTGAGCAGCTACCTTTGGCTCAGGGAGTGGTCCTGGTCCTGGGTCTTGGATGGAGTCCCACAACAGGTGCCCTGGGAGGAGCCTGCTTCTCCCTCTGTCTCTGCCTCTCTGTGTGTGTCTCTCATGAATAAATAAATAAAATCTTTAAAAAGAAAAAAAAAAAAAGCAAAGCATCCGTTGACCCAGAGGTAAGAGATATTTGCTCCAGTTCACACATCTTACCGTGTAGAGAGACAGTGGAAAGTTTTAATTTAGAGTTCTCCCCACCCAAGAGTTTAGCCAATTATTAGACAGTGTTCAACTTCAAAGTGTTGAAACAATTCTCTTCCCATGGCAAACCTCACAGGGCATGGACGGTCTCCTTTTTGTGTTCTACTGTGATGAAATATTACATTATTACATGTCTCAGGACAAACCATCTTTTCTAAAAAGATTGTATTTATTTATTTATTTTGAAAGAGAGAAAGATAGCCTGTGGGCATGCTTATGAGCAGGGGGAGGTGCAGAGGGAGAGAGAGAAAGAGAATTTCCAGCAGACTCAGTGCTGAGAGGAGAGCCCCACCTGGGGCGCGATCCCAGGACCCCGAGAGCATGACCTGAGCCAAAATCAAGAGTCAGTCACTCAGCTGACTGAGTGACTGAGGAGCCCCAGAACAAACAAATAATCTTAAATTACGTTTCTCAAATTCCTATGTCAGCCGACAAATCTTTAATGGGCATCTATTATATGCCAGGCAATTGTGCTAGTGCTGGGAACACAGCAGCAAAGAAAATGAAGTTCTTGTGACATTAGCATTCTATATAGTTGACTTCATGTACGTTTGCCAATTTCCTTAAACATGCTATAATGTTTTTGAGTCAGGTTTTGTAGGGGAAATGTGTAGGGCATGCACAGAGAGGCACAGGGGAAGGAATCCCTGGATGAACACCCTGGGTGGTAGCAGTATCACTACAGTGAGGGCTGCCCGGAGGTGAGTAGAGGACATGAGGCTAGAAAGGTAGGCACTTGCTGTCCCTAGAAGACCTCAAATGTCAGGATAAGAGTTTGAACTTTATTGGAAATAGTGACTCTACGGGAGTTTATGGAGCTCTCACTCTATGCGCTAAGAGCTATACATGAATTGCCTTATTTCCATTCTCTCAAGGACTCTCCAGGTACTATTATTGTCTCTAGATTAAAGATGAAAAACTGAGTCACAGAGAGGTAAAGAAACTGTGCCCTTGGTTGGCACAGTTTCACAGTTGTGTGAAAACATTTTTACGTGGAGTTGTGTCGTAGAAATCTGGCAACCTGCAAATCAGATGAATGGCAGAGAGGAGACATCACAAATGTTTATGGTAAGAGAATCACCAGAATGGGGCAGCCCAGGTAGCTCAGCGGTTTAGTTCCGCCTTCAACCCAGGGTGTGATCCTGGAGACCCGGGATCGAGTCCCACGTCTGTCTCCCTGCATGGAGCCTGCTTCTCCCTCTGCCTGTGTCTCTGTCTCTCTCTGTGTGTGTCTCTCATGAATTAATAAATAAGACCTTTAAAAAAAAAAGAGAGAGAGAGAGAATCACCAGAAGGTAACAGTGGCAGAGGGAATGGCAAGAAAGGAATGGATATGAAGATGGAGTGGATGTGCTGGGTGGTGATGGAGAGAAGATATTACAGATGCCTCTCAGCTGCTGAGACTAGATGTCCTGGGTCTGCAGGTCTGTCTTCAGAAAAGGCTGAGCCAGGGAGGGGTGCAGATTTTGAGCTCAGTTTTGGGATATAGTGAAGGCCCAAGGAGTGCATGGGACCCCCCCCCCCAAGAAAATGATCTCACAAGCACTGAAAACTAGCAACTTAATCTGGGGGAAAATAAAGTTGGGTTTACAAACCTGTAAAGGGTTTCTGTAAGGTATTGCTTGAAACTGTGGGAGTAAAGATAGATGATGGATGATTAGATAGATAGATAGATAGATAGATAGATAGATAGATAGACAAATAGATAGGAAGGAGAGCATAGACAAAGGTTCCTAGTGGATATCCACAGTAAAGGAGAAGAAAGAGGAACCCACAGAGGAGCAATTCCTATGGTGGCAGAGCCAGCCAGGTACCTTGTTAGGAAAATGGAGAAAAGAGAAGGTTTCTAAAACAAAAGGGTGGCTCAGTGGTTGAGTGTCTGCCTTCAGCTCAAGTTGTGATCCCAGGGTCCTGGGATAGAGTCCCAAATCAGGCCCCCTGCAAGGAGCCTGCTTCTCCCTCTGCCTATGTCTCTGCCCTTCTCTGTGTGTCTCATGAATAAATAAATAAAATCTTAAAAAAGAAAGAAAAAGAAAAAAAAGAGTTGAAATCAAATGCTAATAAGCCCACAGATAATTAGTAAGAAAGATTGGAATTTGGAAACAGAGTCCTGATGAGCATTTCAGAGAATGAAGGGAAACCCTTTAAACTCTGCTCATGGGGGAACACATGGGTACATGTTCCAGAGGACAAATTGGCAATATGGATCAGAAGAGTTAAATACTATATATCTGGAAATTATACTTCTAGAAATGTACATAGAAAAGCAGTACTCATGGAGATGCAGTAAGATAGAGCTATGGGGCTGTTGGCCAAAATTTTGTTTAAAACAGTGAAGGGGAACCTGGATGGCTCAGTCAAGTGTCTGCCTTTGGTTCATGATCCTGGGGTCCTGGGACTGAGCCTAGAGTTAGGCTCCCTACTCAACCGGGAGTCTGCATCTGCCCTTCCCCCTCTCCCTGCTCATGCTTTCTCCCTCTCAAATAAATAAATATTTTAAAAAATAAAATAGTGAAAATTTGTCAACAGTACAAACATCCAACAATAGAGAATATTTAACAGGTGCAAAGAGGACTGTGATCAGTGATAAAGAAGCAGGTTACAAAAACTGTGTTTCTCCCACCCTATCCCATCCCTGTTTAAGGAAGGCAATAGAGAAAGAACTGGACGATTATACTGCAAGAATTTCATGATGGTTGTTTCTGGCTGGTAGGATATGATAGTTATAAGATCTCTGTTTTCCCTTCCTACATACCCATTTATCCTCCCTCCCTCCCTGCTTTGGATTACCTTTATCTTCTATAACAACCTTGTCCAATAGAAATATAATGTGAGGGGCACCTGAGTGGCTCAGTGGGTTAAGCAGCTGCTTCAGCTTAGGTCATGATCTTCAGGTCCTGGGATGGAGCCAAGATGCAAGGAGCTTCCTGCCCAGCAGGGAGTTTGCTCCTCTCTCTCTACCTCTGCCTCTTTCCACAGCTCGTTTTCTCTCTTTCAAAGAAATAAAATATTTAAAACAAGAAATATAATGTGAGCCACATACGTAATTTTAAACATTCTAGTAACTATATTGAAAAAATAAAAACATAAAAATGACCTTAATAACTTTTTTAACCCCAATATATGAATGTTATTATTATAACATGTAATGAACTCAAGAAAATATTAATGATATTTTAGCTTTTCCAAAAACAGCCTTCCAAACCTCGTATGTCTTTTACATTTACAGAATATTTCGACTTGGGCCATCCACATTTTAAGCACCTTAATGGCCATATGTCTTCCATATTGGACAGTAAAACTGTACAAAATTAATAGCTAATATTTATCAACTGCTTACTATGTGCTAGGCACTGCTGTAAACCCACTAGGTGGGGGTTATAACTCATTCAATCTCACAATAACTCCTTAAGGTTCTTATGATTATTATTGCCTCCATAAGCACAGGTTGTTATCATAATAAAACCACAGTAAAAATTCTGGAGCTTTTTAAAAAAGATTTTATTTATTTGTTCATGAGAGACACAGAGAGAGAGAGAGGCAGAGACATAGGCAGAGGTAGAAGCAAGCTCTTTGAAGCCATTTCCCTGATGAGATGGGGGCACAAGTCAGGTTGCAAAGGCTTATGGAGTCAAGGAGAACTGAGGCAGTTGGAGAGATGAAAACTTATTCAAAAAGTTTGGTGGTGTAGAAAAGTTAGTAGAAACATGAGGACAGAAGGCTTTTTGTGGGGCGGAGAGATCTGAAAATGAAGTGGGCTAAAGAGAAGGGAGGATGATGAGAGCCTAGAGTCAGGGGAGTGGCAGGGATGTCAGACCTAGCACTCCACTCGGCTCTGTTGGATAAACATTGCCTGGCCTGTGCAAGAGTCCTGATGGCTGCCGCTGCTCCCCAGCTGGGGGTGGAGGTGAGTGTCCTAGCAAGGAGGCAGGGGGCAGACCCAGGCAACTCCATCCTGCAGGTGAATGTTAGGACAGAGTGGGGGCGGGGCTCCCTGGGGGGAGTGGAACAGAGAGGTGATGAATGAAGTCAGCCAGCAAAGAAACAAAAAGGGGAGGGATTATAGGCTTGAGAAGGACTTGACTACAAGATTGGGGGTGACTGGATGAGGAAAATGAGAGAGCAAGGATCTGAGGGCAATTTCCAAGTTTCCTGCATAGGCAAAGGCCTCTAGAGACTGTAACTTTTACGGAGTTCCTCCCTGGAGTCCCACATTGGTTCTGTGCACCACATACTAATCTCAGTCACCCTGACAGAGGTCCCATATAATGCTTCGCCTTCCGCAGATGTGCAAGCTGAGGAAAGATTATTGGCCCCAGGTCTCACTGTTAATAAGTGGAAGAGTCAGGATTTGAGCCCAGGTTATTCCAGAGATGGAGGGAAGGAGGGAAAAAGTGACGAGGGTCCAGAGCTAGGATGTGTGGTTGAGGGATGGGGTGGGGTGGGGTCAGGCAGGTGGGGAATGAAAGGGAAGCAGTTGTGGGGGATGATAGGGCCCTTCAGCCTGAGGATGGCACTGTCTTTGGGCAAAACTCAGCAACCTGGGAGGGAGGACAGGCAGGTGGAAAGTGGAGTTGGGGAACAGAAGTGGGGGGGGCAGTACATTTGGTTTAAGGTGGGCTGCTGTCCACAGGTGAGGAGAGGAGGCATTTGTGGACCTGATTGGCTAGGGGGCACCGGGAGGTAGTGGGAGAAGTATGAGAACTTGGCAGAGACTCGGCAGATGAGGAGGCAGAGGAAGACACAGAGGCCAGGTGGGAAGCACTGATGCTAGATCCAGGACACAGTGGCAGGCTTAGAGAACCCCTGAGGGCGACAAGGTCTTCTCTTAACCTACTGCAGAAAAAAATGACAATGTTGGAAGAGTTGGAAATAGAGGAAACCAGGTAAGGGATAAAAATCTGCAGAAGGAGGGAGAGGATTGAGGGAGGTTAGAGAGTTACAGGAGAGGAAAACCAGAGAAAAGAGGCTTGGGAGAGGGAGAGGGGAGGGAGGATGAAGGTAGAACTGCAGTCACCCAGAGCACCCATCCCTTACGCTGTGACCACCTGTCTTGGGGTTAGCTGCAGCTGCCCTGTGGGGATGAAATGAGGGCGGAACTCGAGCCAGACCAGGATCCCTGGGCTGTCCCAGCTCAATCCAGACCGCAACTAGGTCACTGGTCCTGTGGACTCTGTTTCTTCATGTGTAAAATGGGGTTAACGACAGACAGCTGGGTGTCAAAATATTTCACAAGCACCACCACAAGGCAAGGTGTTATTATATGATAAAGGTCTATCGAGTTAATAAGAATATGTACCCCCAGAACCACACAGAGGCAAATACACGTGGCCAGTGTGGACGGCAAGTCTAGAAGTGGCCCGGTAGGTTCTAAGCTCCTCTACCTGCCCAGTTTGGCGAGTTCGTGGCCAATGTCCAGCCTCGCGGCGGGGTAGGAGACGAGGGCCTGCGGCTGCACAGATGGGGTTCATCTCCGGCTAGGGGCGCAAGGCCCCGGGCAGGGTTAAACTTGCTCCGACTCGACTCGTGTGTTCTCCTCGGCAGCCCCCTGTCGCCGCAGAGCACAGGCCCAGGCAATGCTCATCCAACTGAACCCGCGTCCCCGCGGGGATCTTGCTCCAACAAAATACCCAGGCATCTCCTTCTATATAAAGCGAACCTCTCCGGGAGCTGTGTCTTTGCCCGGCTCTGCGCCCTCGCGCCCTTGGCGCTGTGGCCCCCTCAGGTCTCCTCTCGGCGGAGCTTCCCCTTTTCCAGGACCGAGGCTGGGGCAAGGTCGGAGGAGGGGGGGTGGAAATAAATGAAAAGTCGGGGTGGAGGGTGGAGCAGCAAGACAGGGGCGAGGATAGACAGCCTGAGACGGAAACCGGAGGGAGAGGCCAGGACACAGAACCAAAAAGAGCCGAGGAGGTTGCGAAAGAGGCACAGGCGCTCGCCGCGGACTCGGTAACGATTTCCCCCGCGGGCGTGTCTGCCGGGGCTCGGCCGCGCTCGGCCGCGGGCTGCCCGGGTCGCGAAGGGCTGCAGGGTGCGGTCGCCCCACCTCCCCCTCTCGCCGCCCCCTCCCCACCTCGCCCAAGGGGGCCGGAACGGCGTCGGCGCGCGGGGGCTTTTCGGAGCAGTCGAGTGGAAAATAGACTTTAACCCGCTTTGTGGCGACGAGGGCGCCCGAAGCGCTCCCCCGGACCAGGGCTCCCGGCGCTCAGGCGGGCCGCTCCCAAGACCCGGCCTGGAGTCCCTGCAGAGTCACGCGGCACGCGGCGCGCCGCACCCCTGGCCTCAGGGCGCCGGCAGGCCCAGCCCGCATCCGCGCCGCCGGCCGCCGCGACCCACCCCGACCCGGCGGCGGCCAGGGAGCGCAGCGCGCGGCCTTCCCCTCCTCGCAGTGCGCTGGCGGGTCCGGGTCCCAGCCTGCCCGCCACCGCCCCGCGCCCTCCTAGGCCTCGCTGCGCCGTTTCCTGCGGCCTGGAAGGCCCCGGTGAAAAAGTTTGCGGAGTACTGGTTCTCCTCACCCTCTCAACCCCGGGAAATTGTTGCAAGACGTGGACACCTGACGGAGCAGGGTCGTCCGCTGCTCCGCGGCCGCAGGTGGAAGGTGAGGGTCGGGGAGGCCAGGCGGCCGCTGCGTTCCCGGGATGGCAGGTGTGTATTCTTGGAGACAGGGTCGACTGCTCGGCCAGCTCCAAGTTAAGGCCCGAGGCCCGGGCCTGGCCCGGCCCGCCTGCACCTGAGCCCCACGGCCGGAGAAGGTGAGCAAAGCAGCAGATCGCCCTGTGCTGACGCCGGCCTTCCCGGGGTGAGCAAGGGCGCGGCGGCCGCGGCTGGGCCAAGGAGGTGCTTCCGAATCCGGATCTGCGGCTTGAAGTGTGCAAAGTGACCACTCCGCTAGCGCCGTCCTGGGCCTGGCCCCTCGTGAAAGGAGTCGGGCGTCCCCCGTATGGAGCTGCCCCCCCGTAACACTCAGAAAACGCGAAACCCCACGAACAAGGCCGCGGCTTTCAGACCCGGTGAGCGGGAGGGTCCCGGAGGCCGGGGGAGCAGTGACCTGGTTATCGGAGAACGTATTTATTGGGCGAAAACCACCCTCCCTCCACTCGGATCGAAGTTGCCTGAGAAGCGAACCGACATCCCAGAATGAATTGGAGAGGCTTCAACTGAGTTACACATCGGGAAGTGGGGTTTGAGTTTCTGCCAAGCCCCAAGCCCCTCGGACGCCCTCTTCGGCTCCCGCGTGGGCCGAGACGGTCGGGGCGGTCGCCAGACTCCGCTAAAGGGCAGAGACGCGAGGAGGAGCCTGAGGCTAGGGGCCGATGGGGGGTAGGGGGAGGCCTAGGTAGCCCGGCAAAGGCTCCAGTCCGCTTTTTGCCTCCGACTGCTGGCTCCTTCCCCACCCGCCGTCCCTCGCCCCGCCCCGCCCCGCCCCCCACCTTGGGGCAGGTGAGCGGCGGCCAATGGGCGAGCGCGGGGCAGGTGCTGGCTAAGTCGCGCCTCGCGGCGCTGCGGCCGAGGCTGAGCGGGGCAGTGCTGGGCGGACCGGGGGCGGGGGTCGGTCCTGGCCGGACTCGGGAGGGAGGGGGCCGGGCTCAGCCCCCAGGCCGTGGAGGCAGCTCGCAGCACCGCCGGGAAGCCGCGCCAGTGCCCGCTCCGGGAGCTGCCCGCTCGGCCCCCGAGGCCGGCGCGCCTAGCCGCGCGCCGTGGCCAGACTCCGCGTTCGCTTGCTCTCGCGCCCCTCGCCTCTCCGCGCCTGGCTCGCCGGCAGGGTCTGAGCGCGGGCGGGCGGGCGGGGGAGGTGAGGGGTGCTGGTGTGTGTGCATGTGCCTGGCTGGGTGCACACCCCGCACGGCGGCGGCGCCAGGACGCGGAGCGCTCCCCGGAGCCCGGCTGCCTCCCTCGGCTCTGGCGACCGCGACCATGTTCCAGCCCACAGCCAAGCGCGGCTTTACCATCGAGTCCTTGGTAGCCAAGGACGGCGGCACCGGCGGGGGCACTGGCGGCGGCGGCGCCGGCTCGCATCCCCTGGCGGCGGCCGCCTCGGAGGAGCCACTCCGGCCCACGGCGCTCAATTACCCTCACCCTGGCGCGGCCGAGGCGGCCTTCGTGAGCGGCTTCCCCGCCGCCGCCGCCGCCGCCGCCGCCGCCGCCGCCGCCGCGGGCGCGGGCCGCTCGCTCTACGGTGGGCCCGAGCTTGTGTTCCCCGAGGCCATGAACCACCCCGCGCTGACCGTGCACCCGGCGCACCAGCTGGGCGCCTCCCCACTGCAGCCCCCGCACTCCTTCTTCGGCGCCCAGCACCGGGACCCTCTGCACTTCTACCCCTGGGTCCTGCGGAACCGCTTCTTCGGCCACCGCTTCCAGGGTGAGTGCCCATGCTGTGCCCGCTCCGGCGGCCGGCCAGCGCCGGCGCTGCGGGGGCGCGGGGGAGGCTCGGGGGCGCGCGGGGCTGTTCAGAAGTTGTTGAAACAAGGCTGTGGGTCCGCAGAGGCCGGTTCCCAAGCAGGGAGTAGCCGCGCGGGATCCGTTCGCGCTTCTGCGGCGTTGGGTTCCCTCCCCGAGAGCCAGGTTGGGATCTCCAGGCTTTCCCGGAAACGCTGCGGGTTCGGACGCCAAGCCCGGGCGCATCCTTGGTGCCTCTCCGGATCCTGCCCGCGGCCTGCTGGAATCTCTCCCTGCTGAGCGGGTCCCAGCCCAGAGTGCGCAGCGCCCACCGCCCCCTCCCTCTGCCCGGGCTGGACCTGGGACCCTACCTACTTCGCTCGCACATCCACCACCAGTTCCCAGATATCTGCCCTCTGGCGCGTCCGAGCAGGGTAAAGTCCACCTGCGTGCCCCGGGTCTGCGGAGAGAAGGGGCAGCGGGGAGGGCAAACTGGAGAGTTAATGTTCACTGTGGAGTGCTGCACCGTCTTGGGGTGTTTCCCAGCAACCTCGATCCGACTTCTTCAAGTCACAAGTGCCTCTGGGACCTAGGGTCGGGAAGGTTTGCAATAGCAGCCGGCTTCCTCCTCCTTGCGCCGACTCTGGGAGCCCACCCGGCTGCTGCGGGACCCACGGCAGTCCTCTCAGGCAGGGGGCGGGGGCAGAGGGCTTTTAAGGTCGTAGCAAGTGGAGCTCCCGTGTCTTCACCGGGCAATTTGCTAATGAAGATCCCCCACTGGCCTTACAAACGCGCGCACACACGTTTCAATTATCTGACTTTCCCGAAGGAAAGAGAGTTGTATTTGTTGGAGTTCGTTTTCTTCCTTGAATTTGTTAAAGTTTGTTTCTCTTTTCATGTCTTTTTTTTTTTTTAAGAATGGCCTTAATTTGTGCAGTAATTGCTTTACTTTCCAGTTTTATTTTGTTACTGTAGACGGGACTGGACCTCAGCCTTTTGAGCCTCCATGCCTCAGAGCTAGGTAGCCCGCTTTTTAGTGAAACAAATGAAAAGGATAGAGCTAGAGCTTCAGCTGCCAACCTAATCTGAGGATAAACCATGGTCTCTACACAGTCTGAGGATAAACCGTGGTCTACACAGTCAAAGTAAACCAGATGTTTGGTACCATTATTTAGATAACAGAAGAAAAATGATCTTTTGAGGTGTTGGCTGTAGCTGCTGAACTGTTTCACGGAAAATGGCTTTCCTGGTCCAATTTGTCAATTTGCTTAGTTCCATCTGACCAGTAGATACTGACCCAGCAGATCCCACAAAATAAAAAGAATGTAATTACTTGAACAAGAATTTTTTTGTGGGCAGACTTTTCCCCCCTGGGATTCCAAAGATTTTCCCAAAATCATTGGGGGGGGGGGGGCGACGGAAGGGAGGGAGTCTATGGTGTCAGGCGCTTTAGGCAAGAAACCTGTCGATTACAATCATTGTTTACTGCTATAAATGAAGTTTTATTCAAAACTGAATCACCTCGAGGTTCCATGGGCCCAGCCCTGCCTGGGTCTCAAAATCTGGCACCCGTGGGCTGATCTGAGAGTCCCGGGCTATTTTTGAACCGTCGGGCCGGGGCAGTAGGGGGACCTGTGGTTAGGAGGCTGGTGCGGGGACAGGGGCTCCGAGGAGAGGGCAGGGCAGGGCCGGTCCTAAGTCCCGTGGACTCTCTGCTCCTCCGGAGCTGGCCTCCCGGCTGCGCCCTTGGCTTCGGACCCGGCGCCCCGCTGGTTCACTGTGGACTGCTCCACCGTCTGCTTTTCCCGCCTCTGGCCTCGTCCCCGCCGGCGCGGGGTGCCGAGGGCCGGGGACACCTCGCGACTGCTCCGGCTCCGGCTCTGAGAGCGTTCCCAGCCCGGCGAGGCCGGATGAATTCTCCGAAAAACCTTCTCAGAAATTGCTGCGGCTCCCTGAGCCATCAGTCCCGGCGGGCACGTTGTCGAGTTGCAAAAACGGTTGGATTTTTTCTCTCTCTCAAGAACCGTGTCTGGACACGGAGATGGAGCCGTGCGTGGCCGCATTTTTGAACTCGGAAATCCGTTGGACACGGAAGGGCTTTTCCGACCCCGAGACGTTGCGGCTTTGGGTCCGGTCTTGGTGGCGGCGGAGCCGTGCGCGCCCCGGCAGCCTCGAGCCTTGCGGTCACAGCGAGGCCTCGGGGCTGCGGGCCGAGCCGTCCCAGGCCCTCCGGCGCCGTGTTTTCTAGAGAACCGGGTCTCTTCGATGCTCATTTCAGCCCCGTTTTAATGCAAGCAACGAAACCCTACACGGACGAAAAGGAACATGTCTGCGCTCCGGGCGCAGCGCCCTCCGGCAGCGCGGGCCGGCGCGCGGGGAGGCGGCTCCTCCGCTGAGCCCGGCGGTGGAAGAGGACGAGCCCGCGCGGGTGGCCCGGGTCAGGCGGCGGGATCCCGAAGCCGCTGGCCCGCGAGGCCTGAAGGGGAGGAGCCGGCGGGGACGGGGACCGGGCCGCACTTCGGTGCCATTTCCCCCGGACTCGGCAACTTTCCAGACCCGGGAACGGCGTCCGGAGGGGGCCCCGGGGAAGCCCCAACCCGCAGGAATCGGCGTCGGTAATGGGCCGGTACTTCAAAGGGCGCCTTTGTTCCGGCAGGAGGAGGGGGAACGAGGCCATCTCCGCAGCTTGGCCGGCCTCTCCCACCCGTCGCCCCGGGCTCCTCCGCCCAGCCGGCCGACCTCGAGCCCCCCGGCCGGCCGCGGCCTCTCCAGGAGCGAGCGCAGCGGCTAGCCCGGCGCTTCGGATCCCTGGCTCCCACTTCCAGCCACTTCAGACCTGGGATTTTCTATTGCCAGTCTTTGCCTTGAAAGGACCCGCATTGAGAGGCTGGAGGAAAGCGGGTTGGGGTTCAGTTCCTCCTGGCTCCAGGGAAGGCTAAGTCAGCCTCCTTCCACTCTTCCCCCCATCCTTGTCTGAAACTGAACGCCCACTCCCACAGTGCCTGGAAACAGGCCACACTGGCCCCAGCCCCAAGCTTGTTCTGCTCTTGTGGTCCAGTTAAGGGAAACGGAAGCTGTAGACGGATTGTTGAGGCCCCTACCCATCGTGGGTGCCAGCATAGGCACCTAAGGCATCATTCTGTCCATACAGAAACATAGAGCTATTGATCCGTTTGTCCCGATGGTTAGTTTTGCGGGAAACCACCTCTTCCTTACAGGGAAAAGCCTTGCTTCTTTTGAAATCCAACTGTGTCATCACTTTTCAGTATCTTGAGTCATTTTCCTGCCCCTTGCTTCTTCATGGGTGGGTCAGAAGAACCCCTGTCCGTGTTTCTGCACATACATGTGGACATAGATAGAAGGATACATTCTATCTGCCCCGGCAGGACATTATAATAAACCAAAGCAACCTAGCTTTTCCTAAAATAGCCAGACTTGAGGCAAAGGGATGTGTGTATGTCAGAAGGACAGAGATGCTTGGTGCTTCCATCCTCCACTTTGGTTTTATAGAGAAACACAGAGAACTCCACCACACAAGTGACCAACACACAGTCCCAGAATTACAAAACAGTCATCAAATCACACACACACACACACACACACACACACACACACACACACGGAGGCAGACTGCAGGCCTGCTCACTCAGCCACAGACTGCCCTTGACACCCCTTGCACCCCATTTACTCCCACCTACAGGGTCTCTCCAGGCTGCCACCTCACATTTAACCAGCCTGGGCTAGTTGAGTTGCTGAGGCCAAACCCTGTGAACTCTGGGATAGAGCAAGGCCTTCTCTCTGTCCAGCTCACTTGTGCAGAGGAAAACACTATTGGGACTTCACCCAGGCCCAGAACAATGCTGTTTTTTTTTCTTTTTAAGCAATTTAACCTCAACAAAGAGTGTTTGCTTCCCCCCCCCCCCCGCCCCCACCTAGTCCACCTTTCTGTGGCCTATCACACTGGTACCCACTTAGGACTTTAATTCTTATTCCTACTTGGATCAGGCTCCTCCTTTCATTCCTTCTTAACTCCTGTCTGCCAGACCACCTCCTGTGATCATCTGTCCCCTCCACCATCACCAGGCCCCCACGTTGAAGGATCTACTGGGCAGGGTGCCCCTCCATCTCCCCATGATGTGATGCCACCCCCCTTTTGTAGCTGCACAGATCCAGCCACTTGAAACAGAAAAGTGATGGTCAGGGGATTTCATCTCCCCTCTAGCCACCTCGCTTAACAAGAAACCCCAGCAATAAAGTTCACCTGTGTAAATGCCCAAAGAAGCCGAAGGACTTGGAGAAAGTAATGCCAGTCAGTTTCCACCACCAGAGGGACATGAAGTTACCAGGAGAGTTTTAGCAATAGCATCTCAATTATGTGCCCTTATTTCACTTAGAGAGGTGTTTCCAGAGATGGGAGATCTCCACTGAAATCCAAACAATTGTCTTGAACAGAACAACACATCAAATAGGGTAAAACCAGTGGCCATCTCTGAAGAAATTAATTGGACCAGTCAATCTCAACAGCTAACCATGTGAAAACATTCCATCTAGGGCTCTTCGTCGTTGTCAGTGGCTCAGGGGTCATGATATGTGCCACTGCATGAGAATCCATGGGTGACATCAGGGCCTGTTTCAAGTCTGATAGCATGTGCAACCAAGCCAGAGATTGTGTGATTGTGTGAAGGCCTAGTGGGGGGTTTATGGAGAGTAGGGCTGTGGGTGGAAGCTTATTTTGGCTTTTGTAGTTCCTGACCTAACCACCCTGGCATCCAACCCAGTGTCAGCCCCTCCTCCTGCCTGTAGGAGCTGAGTTCCCATGATGGCCAACATTTGCCAAGGGACAATCACACTCTTTGAAAATCTTGTATGGTAGATGGGAGAAAAAGACAGTAGGGAGGCTGGAGCATATATTTACACACGCCCATGCAGAAACCAATATATCTATATCTATATATATTAGAGAGAAAGATGACATCTAGATATTTATACACGTGTTTCTTCAGCACGGGACTATTCAGGGATGAAGCAAGGCCTTTTCCCACCAGAGAGCAGGAGGAGTCTTCTGGGGGAGAGAGGTGGGAAAGGGGGAAGGAAAAGCCTGACCTCAGACCTTCAGGTGTTGCCTGGACCTTGGGCTAGCGGCTAGCCTATTTTTTACCACTAGCAAGGTAGAGCCTGGGTCGGTTGGCAGGAATTTTCAAAGGGCTAGCAGCCTGAGCATCTAGCTGCAAGGCTGGTTTAAACAGGTGTGAAAAGAGCGTGCCTTGGGTACCTTCTACTTCCTGAAAATGTGTTTGGCATGAGGGTGCTTAGCAGCCTCACTGTTGCCCTTGTCACCTTCCTGACACCCAGCCCGGTCCCTACTCTTGGCCCTTTTTGAGGGAGCTAGGACAGGGTCAGTGGACAAAGAGAGCTCAGGAGGGACCTTGCCCACCCCCACCCCCTCACCCCCCAGCCCCTTCCGCGGCTCCGCTGCTCCAGGCGCTGTGCTTTGGGGCCGGCGGGCGCCTCGCTAGGCCCGGGCCCTCCTGGCCTAACCCAGGGATCTGCAGCTCAGCTACTCCCCGCCTCCGGCGACCGACGGGGTAGCTCTGGACCTAGGGAAGCACTCGGGAGGAGAGAGGAGCGGACTCCGCGAAGCGGCGGCCCCAGGGGAAGGGGAGAAGCGGGGGCGGGAGTCCAGGATCGGAGAGGGTAGCCGAGGGCGCCTGCGAGCGGGGCCAGAGGGCTGGGCTCGGCCGGCTCCCGCGGGACGGCCCGGGCGGCCGGGCTGCGGCTCACGGCGCCCCTTCTCTCTGTCTATACCTGCTGTGTTGCCGTCGGCGGCGCGGCCGCAGCGAGCGACGTGCCCCAGGACGGGCTGCTTCTGCACGGCCCCTTCGCGCGCAAGCCCAAGCGGATCCGCACGGCCTTCTCGCCCTCGCAGCTCCTGCGGCTGGAGCGCGCCTTCGAGAAGAACCACTACGTGGTGGGCGCCGAGCGGAAGCAGCTGGCCGGCAGCCTCAGCCTCTCCGAGACGCAGGTAATAACCACCGCGCCGGCCCGCGCTCTGCCCGCGCGCCCAGGTGGAGGTGGGGGCGGGCAGGTGCAGGAGGGGCCCGAGTCTCACCCTACCCCCGCCCCCCGCCGGCCTCCCCGAGGCTCCGTCCCAGCCAGTTCCACAAGCCACCGCCCCCCGCCCCGCGGCCCTCCCGCAAAGCTGGTCTCTAGAGCCCCTTCCCTCCCGCTGGGGTTGGCCTCGGCGAGGCCGCAGGGACCTCTGTCAAGCACTAAGGACACACCGGGAGGTTGGAATCTAACCACAACCTGGCCTGCTCCCCGAGCCCATGGGAGGTGCCGGGATATCTCGGGGAGGCGGTCGCCACAGCCGCTCCCGAGCTGTCCTAGTGTCCCCGGGAGCCGTCTCAGCCCCGTGGTTACAGCAGCTCTTCTCCCGCTGCTCCTCTGGGGTGCTCACGCTTTTGTGGATCGCCCGGGCCTTTCCCGTACCGGCCCTGCTGCTGTTCACGGGCAGAGCTGGGGGAGGCCTGGGCTGCCCACCAGCGGATGTGCTGTGGGGAGAAAGCCTCAGGCTACCAACATCAAAAGCAGAGGAGATTAGCCAGGAAGGGGCCAGCCCTGCTTGGGGTCCGAGGGTGGCATTGATCTCTGCGCAGGCAGGCTGGTAGGGCTCTGGAAACTGGTGTCTGGGCACACAGACATGTGAGGAACCTGGGAATGGTGGGAAAGTAGATTCTGGGACTGTATTCAGACACTTAAAGGGCTGTTGAGTTGGGGAGGGAACAAACTCCCAAGGTGTGGAGAGGTTTTGTACTGGGGGAAATTGTGGTTACCACGTAGCATTTTTATGATAGATAATTAAGGGGAAAAAAAGATTTAAAGAACTAGATTGGAGTCATAGGGAGGCAGATTTGGGTTTATTGTAAGTAAAGATTTTGCCATAAATAAATGCTGCCTGGAAGCACCGCCTAAGCTCTTGGTCTCAGGGAGTAGGACGTGCTGTAGGGGCTGGCTGCTGCCCTGGAGGTGGATTTCGGTGTCTGGATGGGCCTCGGGAGACCTTACTCCCATCCAGCCCTCACAGCTCCCAGATTTGCAAATGAGAAAGGTCCACTTGCCCTCGCAGCGGCTCCCACCCCGCCCGCTTTTTATCAGCCTCTCCCCTTTCTTGCTGGTCAGGTCTCCACTATACCACCATCTTCCTTCCTAGTCCAGGACCTCGGAGGAGGTGCCTGGCGGGGGGAGGGCAGCCTGGGGCTTTCCGCGGGAGTAGTGAAGGGGGCTCAGTGTGTGGGGGGGTCCAGACCCTAAATGCTTCCCCAGCTCCCTTGGCCAGCATCACCCACCAGTCCAAGCGTCCTATTTTGGTTTCTATTGTCGTCTTATCTGTCTGATGCCCCATTTAATCACGCCTCTGCAGGACCTGTGCTTTTTCAGATTTGCTAGCTGGGCTGTTCTAACTGCACAGATAAAGCTTACAACACAGCGGAGTTAGTTTTTAAAATGTTTTAAAGAAATATATGCTAAAAAAAAAAACCCAGGTTAATAAAATAATACTCCGTTCCCTCCTGGCAAACCGTGTTTTAAAATTGTTGTCTAAAACAAAGCATCAATTAAAGAATGGTGTTTATAGTTAACATCATTTAAAAAGTATTAGTTATTAAATTTTAATTGCAAAAGTGTAAGAAAACAAAATGGTTTATAATCCTCCCACCCACAGATTAACACTTGTTGAAATAATGTCATTGTTTTTAAACTTTTGGTTTTTTAGCTCAGTAAGAGCATTTTTAATTAACTTTCTTTCAAACCGAATCTAGCTGCCTATTTGCTCCCAACAATGCCAGTTAGTAAATGTAATGATTGTTTCCTTCGTTTTTTATTATGTTTCAAAAATATCTAAAACAAAACCCGATGGAATAATGTAATATATCCAGCTTAACTACCAAAATTCATGTCTAATCTTGTATCTATAGATGTGCTGGTTTTAGCATATAGAACAAAAAACAATAGAACTCTGGGAGGTTTGAGCCTGAGACACATCCCTGTAGAGGTTTGTCTTTCCAGGTTAGGGCTCTGAGATAGAGATGGATGGGCAGGGCTCCCTAGGCAGGCAAATTGGATTTCATTATCTTTCCCCTTGCTGACTGCCTGTGTGACTTTGGGCGAGTTACTCAACCTCTCTGAGCTCTGGTTTTCTCACCTGGAAAACAGATTGTTTAAAGATCAAAGACTTCCAAAAGGAATTCAAATAATGTTGATTCTCATCCCCAGTCTTTCCCTTCCCTCTGTTTAAAGTAGTATGTCAAGTTAGTGTTACAATAAGCCCCTTACCTGGGCGTCCTGAGTAGTCCAGAGTTCCTTCTGCCATACCCGGTGTCCATCATCATCATAGCTGTCTTTCTGTCCCTCTTGTAAACTTATCATTTGGACTTAGGCTATATTACTAACGAATCACCTATCTTGCAGTATTTTCTGGGCAAGCTTACCTGTCATTTCCAGCTCCTGGCTATTTGTCAAGCGCGTGTCTGCCGTCAGCCCCCTGCCATCGATTTCTGCTGTCAGTGTCTGCATTTGTCTCTTGGAGCTCTCTGATCCATCCTGCACAGATAACTGTTTTATATCTAGCAACGTACTTCTGTCTGAGCTCATTAAACTGCCGCTCCAAAGCAGGTTAATTTATATTTCCTATTTTCTATTGATTACAATCTTCTTCTTCCTAACAATAGCTCTCACTTATCCAACTGTTTATTATTGCCTTATCACCTATTCTGCTTTCTCTTCTGTGTATCTACCATCCATCTCAAGCTTCCATCTCTATAGGTCTAGTTAGCTACTGACAGCATATTCATATGTCTGCTAGTGCTTACCTATCACGTCATCAGCTCTCCCTTTATCTTCTTTCTGGGCCTCAGTTGCTGTATCTGTAAGATTTAATGAAACGAACTCCGTGGTTCTTTCCAGCCCCCTGAGTTTCTGGCTCATCTATATTCCGCTTCTGTTTCTATATGATGCTTCCTCCAAGTTCTCAGAGCTCACAGCACATCTCCCATGTATCATAATATGCACAGGACTTTGCTGTTGTTAAATCATCTACCATGTCCAAATGTCATTCTGTAGACTGGCTAGATCTATCTCCCAAAGAAATCTTACAATGCAGATTCCCAGACCCCCATTCAGGAGATTCTCTTAGGAGTTCCAGGATAGGATCCAGGAAATGTACTTAAAACAGCTCTCTGGGTGATGAACAAGTCAGCTCTGGGAGCCAGAGGTCAAGCGTTCCTCCTTCTCTCCCTATGCTAGGGTCCAGCTCAGTGAGGAGCAAGGAGTAGATGCTCCATAAACATGTATTCAACGAATAGGCAAATTTCTTTTGATTGTACACATATCCATGCGTTAACTTCTCAGCTGTTTCCCTTGCTTTCCGTAGTCACCGGCCCCTCCCTGTCCCTCTGTTTTCTGTCTTTCTCTTGCACTTTAATTTATATGATCTAGTTTTATCCACCAGTTCATGGATAAAACTTCTGTGAGGGTTAAGGAAATCACTGTGTGGATCTTAACCCAGAGCTCAGGGGTCTCTGTATGCTCAAAGCTTTAGTACGGAGTGTTGGGAGGAGGGCACCCTGAACTTCTTTGTGGAGGCAGGTTTGTATGTTTGGTTGAGAGTTGGGTATTTATACTGGGATGGCCACAGGTCAATCCAGGAAGTGGAGGGAGCGGTCTTGAGAAAGGGCTGGTTCTCCTTTCTGACTGATTACTCGCTCCTCACTGCTGTCTATGGTGCGGCCTCAGAGTCTGACCTGGAAGACTGGATGATGTCCATCTAAGTTTCAGCTCTCGTGAGGCAGACCCAGATTTGGGTCAGATCAGAGCTGTGAGTGAAAGTGAATGTGTGTGTGTGTGTAATGGGTGTGTCTAACATGTATGTGCTACAATGTGGGCCACATACAGGCAGTGTGATTGATGCCCAAAGCTCAGGTGGATATCATATATACACTTGGTGTAGAATGCAGCTCAGGTGCTTATGTGCATGTGTGGGGTGGCACGTTATTTTTATGGGGAATGGAGAAAGCATTTGGTTGCTCCAGGCTGACTGTTGGTCACTGTTTCCAGCTGCCCCTCCTGTTCTGAACAGTTCAGCAGGTTTTTCTTCACCTTCTCTGGCTCTGAGTTCAGTTGAGCTATGAGGGAAAGCTTGGAGATTCCTCATTTAGCGATGGGGGTAAAATGTAAAGTGTGCACACTTGCAGAACATGCACAGGATGAGTGACTGGAGTCTCCTTGAAGTCACACTGTGGGCTGAAGAAAGTGAGGGGAGACCTGCATGGGTGGAAGTTTCCCAAAAGACCTCAGGCCCAGAGAGCTTGGAGGGATGCATAGGATTCTAGGTTGGTGGGAAGGAAGGGGAGGATTTGAAGTGGGTGGATTAAAACAGAGCAGGGGCTGTCAAGTTTGGCCACCATCTTGGGGCCCAAGAACAGGTGGGGAGGTCTTAGAAAGAAGGAGTATATGGTTACCTGCCTATGGGTTTTTCCCCCAGCGGCATTGGTAAGGAGACTTCTTGGGGTCCATTCCTGCTCTGAAAAGCTTTGCTTTTTAGGTGATAGATGAAAAGGAGATATCCAAATGACTTGAATTTTAGGGAAAGGTCAAGAAGCCTTTGTTAGCTCACTGTGGGTTCTGAAATGGATTCATCTCTTCTCCAAGGATTTCTGCATCACTCAAGTTCCAGGAGTCCAGTGGGAGGCAGGACAGGGCAGGGGAGGTAAGAGAGACTGGAGTGGTTCTTTAAGGCCTTGTCCTGAGGAGGCAAATGAATCTGTGACATCTCTCTGAGAGTGAGGGCAAGCATCCAGGATGGTCTGACAGAGGAGGAGATAAGAAGGCTTAGGGAGATTTAGGCTATGCTTGATGGTGAGTCAGAGATGGCCTCAGTTTGGTGGGGTGAGGGCTGAGCCTAGCATGACATTGGGTTTGACCCTGAGAGTGGGAGTAGCTCAAATAATAGGAAATGGATCTCCAGCAGAGAGGGGTATGATAGGGTGTTTGAACTCCTCGAGAAGTATTCTCCTGAAAGTATGCAGGAAGGAGCCACAGACTCTTCCCTTTGGGGTGGGCTAAAGTTGGGGACTAGTAGAAACAAAGGGGTACAAATCTGGGTCATTCAAACAGCAGGTTATTCAAAAGTCAAGTCCGAAATACTTGGCTGGATGGAGCTGTAGTTTGCTTGTGTGTTAGTTCCTCTGTCCATTCATTTGCTCATTAATACATGCATACCTTCAGTCATTACTGTATACATACATCCGTCAGTCCGCTAATATATTGATTAATTAATTAATTCATTCATTCATTCACAGCATCTTCTTCATCTCATTTGACTCATATGGACCCTTCTGCCTCTCAACAATAGGTCTCTTTCTCTCCCCCACATTCTCCCTGGAAGTGGTTAATCCAGTCCACAACATGGAGAATTAAGACTTGACCCTGTTGTAGAAGTGTTCACTGTACTCAGCCTAAAAAGAATCCCATCTCTCCAGTAGTTGCACTTCCCAAACCCCTTTTCTGATGAGACCTCAGTCCCCCTACCATTGATTTTCTTGGGCTCCCCAGTTCTCCCTTGCCAATAGCATAGCGCCAGGTCACTTCACCTGCGCCCAACTTGCTGAACAGACTGGGAGGTGCCCACTGGGACATTAGGGTAGAGTTCTCCAGGTTCCCATAGCCTGATGAGGAGACAGAGGTTCAAGTACACAAATTAATGCACTGCTAGGGTCACTGTTGCTGAAACGGAAAATGATTAAGGAAGCACAAACAGGCTGTGGGGCAGGTCCAGGCCAGGAACAGCTGAGCAGGATTTTGAAGGCCAAGGAAGAGTACCCCAGATGAGGTAACTCAGGCAAAAATAGAGAATCTGGGAAGGATCTGGCTTCTCTGAAAAACTAAGATGTTCAGTGAAATGGGGACTTCAGAGACCACAGGGAACCTCTCTCCAAACCCAGAGAAGTCGGGGATGGGTGAGGGGGTTCCTTTAGCCAATATCCCAACTGTGTCTTTGGGGTCTAGTGTGGGGGTATTGCGGGGAGGCAGGTGCAGAAGGAGCAGACCCTGGTAAAGCTGGCTCCCACGGAGCTGGTAGCCACACTACATGACCTGGTTCCTTTCTAGGGCCTCTGTCTTCTAGGGAGAGGGCTCTGGGGTGACCCCAGATTGCCCTGCTCCGTGTTGATTCTTGTCTCCTACTACACTCAGAGCCCAATTCTTTTAAGTAAAAAATAACTATGAATTGTTATCTGTAACACATTAAAGAAAAGACAGAAAAGTGAAAAGAAGAAAGAAATGTCACCCACACTTTATGTATGTTTCCTTCTAGTCTTTTTCCCCCCCATGCATTTTGTTTTCCTATGGTGGTGATCACACTGTGCCCAAACTGCATCCTGCCATTTCCACTGATATTATTAAGTCATAAGATTCCCCTGTTATTACAGTCTTTGTAAACAGCATCTGGTCACCCAGCCTAAGGCTGTTCACAGGATAGCCAGTCTGCTGAGGGAGACAGTTTACATCCCTGTTTCTAGAAAGTTGCCTCCTTGACCCCAATTGTTTTTATGGAGAAAATATTCAGCATCACCTTTCATTTGGGTGTGCCAGGAAGCTGGCCCTTGCCTGAGAGCATATCCCATGCCTGGAGTTCCACCATTGGAGACTTGGCTTCTTTGGGCCAGTGTTGTGGGGCAAGGAGAGGAGGCAGGGTCCATTCCACTACAGATAAGTCTCTTTCCTAGAAGGAGACTTAGGAGTGTGTGTGGGAGGGAGAAGGGGCAGAAAGGGGCCCTTGGCCCTGGTGTTGCCCAGAGCTTCCCAGGGTTGCCCCATCACTAGGCTGGGGGTGCTTAGCCCTTGGCCAACCCCGTGGGCTCTCAGAAATGCTGCTCCAGCCCGCATCTAGGCCTGAGTCACGCACATGCTGTGCACAGGAGCTCACCCACCTACTGGCTGGCATAGTGTCAGGGGGCTCTAGGGTAGGGAGTGGGGGCCAGGCAGGCTGCCATGTAGTTGTGCTGAGAATCACCCAGGGCCCAGCCAGCCCTGTGCCCACGGAAAGGCATTTATGGAATCTAGAAGTCTTGAACTCAGAGTGTCTACCATTCTCCCTTGTCTATGCAGGCGATGGGTTTGCACCCTGCCCTAGAAATGAGGGAAGAAGATCTCCTCTGACACCATCTACTAAGGCCAGGTGCCTCATTTCTTCCTGTCCCTGGCTGGCTGCCTTCACCCAAGTCCCTCTGGTGCTCTAAAATCAAAGGGCAGGGCCGACCTATTAGGGGAAGCCTTGGATTGGCTGTGCTCCAGGAACGGGACAGGGTATAGTGTCTGGGTAGTACAAAGGTAGAGTGTCTTGGGCAGGAAACTCCTTCCTGGGCCCAGATGCCAGGCCTGCCACTGGCTGCCACTGCCTGGCTCTATGGCTTAGGCCTGGGCTTTTCAGCCCTTCTCAGGGACTAGCCGCTGGACTGGGGAGTCTTCTGAGGACTGTTTCTGGTCTCACCCCGGGTTCAAGGATCTTCCCTTAGCAGCCACTGCTGCTGCCAAAACCAAGGTGTTCATCATCATTCCACACTCACAACATACCCTCACCACCAGCAAGAACACCGTGTATCACCCAGCTGTCGCTGACAGCACCTACTTGCCATATAAATAAGCCGTTGTTTTCAGGAAACCATCCACGTCTTGTAACCCTGCCATCTCTGCATAACCTTCCACAGGGACCCTCTGGAGCAAAAGCCCAAGAGGTGCCCTGGAGCTGCAAGGGCCCCAGAAAACCTCTCTCCTATGAATGAGGGACTTAAACCCAGAGTGGGGAAGGGACTTAGCAAAGGATCAGCACCCAGCCTCACTTTCACCAGCTCTGAGGATGGGGCGGATGGCCTGGCTCTGCACGGCTCTGCAAGGCTCTGCAAGGAGAGAACTGCAGGGTCAGGAGGAGTTGACAGACTGGGTGAGGCTTTCTCCACAGTCCTCAAGCACTAAGACTAGTTAGGGAGCTGGGGTAGCCCTCCTAGATCATGCACAAGAGGATGTTAAAAGCTGTATCCTGGACACTGAGCAAATGCTGGGGGAAGTGGGAGAAGTGAGGGGTGATTAGAGATTCAACTAAATCTGGGGAGGCTTCCTGGAGGAGGTGGGTATAGCATTGTAGACCTGTCCCTCCCTCCAAGCCCCCACCACCCATCACAGAAGACAGTTGTCTGCTTTTGAACTTTCCCCTCGTCAGGAGTCTCACTGACTGACACAGAAGTGGGGAGCCTTCTCTGTTCAAGAGGAGCTCACATCTGTACCCTGCGATTTCTCCTATATCACCTATTCCCTTATTTGGATGGGATGCAGAGGCCAGTGCTTTGGGGGCAGGAAGCTTAGAGCACTGCCCCAGGTGGGGCTTCAGACACCCCTATGTCTAAGGAGGAGGAGGCCCCATCGGTGGATTTCAGACTACCCTGAGTAGCTACCACCTGAGCGGCCAGGCTTCTTACCTGCCCAGCTCAGCCTCTGATGGGGGATGACAGTTATTTCACCTGACATTGCTCACAGGGTCCCCTGGAGAAACAGACTGACCTAGGTGGTGTTGGAGCCTTGAGTGGCGGGGTCTGTGACCCTAGGAGTGCCCTGGCTGTCCTGGGCACTGCTCTTGCTGTGGACCTCACCTCCTGGTTATGCAGCCATGTCCACTCTGCCTCTTTGCGCTGCAAAGAGCATGGGGTGACTGGGCAGCGGGGGTTGAGGGGAGGCTCATGAGGACTCATGCGATGACTTTTCATCTGTTCATCTACTTACTATTTACCCCAACCTCGTAAAGGAGCAATTATTATCTCTTCTCTAGAAATGTGCTGGGCTGCAGAGCCTGGATTCCTCCCATCTACTGTGCTCGGGCTACCGGATGCTTGGCAGCTCCATGACTGCTCCCTTTCCTTTGCCAGAGGGACTAGAAGATGGCGCTTCTTGGCCCACTGTGTCCTCTCCCTGCGCCACCCCCTTCACATCTGGAAGTTAGTCTTTCAGACCCAGCATGTGGCACCAAGCCAGAGGAGAGGACCCTGGCCTTGGTCTCCCCATCTGGCTCCCAGCTCAGCCTGGGTGCCGAGGCCCCAGTAGCTACCCTTGGGGGCCTCCTGGGTGTTTCTTACTTCTACCCCTCCCTCCCTGGCCCAGGTGAAGGTGTGGTTCCAGAACCGGAGGACAAAGTACAAGCGGCAGAAGCTGGAAGAAGAGGGACCGGAGTCTGAGCAGAAGAAGAAAGGTTCCCACCACATCAACCGGTGGCGCATCGCCACGAAGCAGGCCAACGGGGAGGACATTGATGTCACCTCCAATGACTAGGGTGGGCAGCCACGGATCCAGGAGGGCAGAGCCTCTGCTCGCTGCTGGCCAGGCCCCCCCGGGTGGGCCCAGCTGGACTCTGGCCGCTCCCCCGCCAGGCTTCAGGGAGGCCTCGAGTCACGGCCCCACAGGGCTTGGAGCCTGGGGCCACCACTGACAGAGGGACAAGAAACGGGCTGGCCGAGGCCCGGGACTCCACCTTCTCCTCGGAGAGCCCGCCTGCCTGGGCAGGCCGCCAGCCTCAGCAGCCTCCCAGCCACTCTCCACTTCTCCGATCTCCTGTTTGTTTTGATGCATTTCTGTTTTAATTTATTTTCCAGGCCCTCGCTGTAGTTCTTAGTGATCCCCTTGTATCTCCCTTCCCTATGGGAATAATAAAAGTCTCTCTCTTAATGACACGGGCATCCAGCTCCACCCCCAGAGCCTGGGAGCCTGGGAGGTGGCTTCCGGCTCTGGGGACCAGCTGGGACTGGCAGACCAAGCTTGTACAGTGCCCGGGAGCCCAGGGTGGGGCCTTGGAGACTCAGCTCATTAACTTCTCTCCTTCGTCGATGGTCCACCCTGGCTCCAGCTCCAGCTATCTAGTGAGAGACACTGAGGCTGGACATGGGGAAGGACAACCCTGTGGCTTAAAGGAGGCTATCTACGTTCAGGTCTTCCCAGGCTTTTAGAGTAATGGGAAACAGGGCCATGTGGCTTTAAGGAGAGAGAACCGGTGCACTTCTGCATACTGAGAGACTCTGGTGGCTCCTCCAGTTGAGGAGAAACTAGAGAAAAAAGAGAATATTGGGAGCTAAGGGATAGAGCACCATTCACAGAAGTTGACTATCCCAGCCCCAGGTCCTGGCCCCACCAGGATGTTCATCCATCCCCGGAGAACCCCTCCTATGCAGATGAAAGCTTCCGAGATGGGTGTAAGGCTGAACCTACAACCTGTCCCCAGGGACGCAGGGTCTCTAGTCAGGAAAGAGCAACAAGGCAGGGCCCAACTGAGCTTTTAGTTCACCAGCCCTTCTGCTCATCCCCTTGCCTTTCCTTAAAAGCAAAACCTGTATTCCTAACAACCTCTCCCTTATGACATCCAGACCTGTCTTCACTTCTTTACCTCCCACGTGCTCCCCAACTCTCCACTAATGCCAATCACCTCACCAGTCACCAATCATCACCACCCCTGGGGGCCAAACTCAGCTGCTTCCTGTTTGGCTTCACCTACACGCCGCCGATCTTCTGGCCATTCCCTCCCGCACCCCTCCCTGCCTTAGTCCCAGTACTTCTCACACTGTCACCTCTGGCCTCTCCGAGTCCTCCCATCTCATCCTGGCCTCATTGCCCCTGCCCACCATAGGGGCAGTCCTTGCACCTCCTGCCTCTTCACTGTGCCCTCCCGGGCCACACATCCACGTCCAGGACTTCTCCTGGCTCCCTGGACTCCTTCCAGCAGACCTATGCCGAGCTGCAGACCCACTGAGCCAGCTGCCCACATCTGCTGCACTCAGGCCTTCGGCCCCTCGAACCCAACACATACACAGCTGACTCATCTCCCCATCCATTCTCCTCCAGGACTGCCCACCTCGGGGCCAAGGTTTCTTCTCCCTTGGGAAGCAATGTGCATGGCTCTTGGGGGGTTGGGAGGGGAGGGAAGGAGTGGTAGACAGAATGAGGTTTGTGTGGGTGTCAAAGATGAGGCCCCTTCAAAGGAGGACCTCCATAGAGTGGCTAGGTTTCTCTTCCTTGAACCCAAGCAGGACTGTGTCACACCCTTCCTAAGCCCTCCACTCTACCCCCTACTTCTTTCCCACCTTGGCCTCTCCTACCTCACTCCTGGTGTCCTCTGCTTCAGTCTTGCCCATGTCATTCCTGTCCCCCAGTGAGCCATGGGTTTTGCCTGTGCTGTGCCTTTACTTAATGCTTCTCTTGGCTCCTGGAATGTGCTGGGGGCTTGATCAATGTTGATGTCAATGTTGAAGACTTGATGCCTGGGGCACACAGGGATCCGAGCCCAGAAGGCCCTTTTGCTGGGACTGTCAGCATCTCACTTGGGTCCAGTCAATGCTAGAAACCAAAGGGCTTCTCCCATCCCAATGCCCCCCCTCCCCATCAACCAGGAAACACATTCCTCACATGTTGAACGTCCTAACTTCAAGGTGCATTCTCTCACTGCCAAGCAGGTGGATAACCCCTGGGGAGCGTGCACACACAGGGAGGGTGAGGTCGAGAAGGAGAGGCATTCTTTTGGCACCGGCGGGGGCAGAGGAATGGGTGAGCTGTTCCTCTCAAGATTCTCTCACTTGGTGGGGGAGGGGGTGCATGAGGATCACAGCAGAGCAGCCCCTGCCATCCAGATAAAGGGCTGGAAAGGACCCAAGGAAACCTGCCAATCTTCCTAGGCCAGGCCTGCGAGGGGTGGGGCGGGAGTCCCCACCGCACTCCCATCCACCCCCCCGTGTTGTGCCTCTCCCTGCAGACGGTAAATATTGGTGTTGTGACTTCATTAATAAAGGCTTCTGTGAGCCTGAAAAACATGGAATCAGGATGAACTATTTTCTGAGCTGCCGGCTTGCCAGGTTTGCTAATTTGGGAGTTTTTGGGTCCTCTCCAGGGAACAAACCAAAGTTTCTCTTGAAGAGACACAGATGCAGCCGGGAAGGGGAGAAGAAGCCGAGGAATGATGCTCTCCCGTCCCTCCCTCGACTGCTCCTTCCTCTTGGAGATCAGGGCCCAGTCGGTGGACAGGTGGGCAGGGGGGCAGGGGCTGCTTGGCCAGGCTTTCCCCGAATGAACCTGGTGATGTCATGTCCCCTCAGCTGGGCTGGCCTCCCGGGCCCTGCAGAGTCAGATGGCTGACGTACTGATGACAGGCGACAACCCCATGTTGCATGTGGCTTAAGTGGAGGGAACACGGGGCAGCTGTTCTTAACTCTCGTGGCCCAGGCCATGTGCCTCAGCTTCAGAGAATGATCTTTACACTCCTCTCCTCCATGGAACTTTCCGAGATTAGTCCCCACGGCTCCGTAGCAACGTGGCTTGTGCTCTCAGCATCTCTGCACTTGGTTTTCACCAACTCCTCCTCAGGGGTGCTGCGACTGCTTCCCGTAGGGCTTCGTGGAGCCCTTGCCTAGGGAACTGGGTTCTGCCCCAGAGGGAGCCAGGCGGGGCCCCCAGGCCTCTGGCAGAGCCCCTGCTCCGGGCAGCCCTGCAGGGGGAGGGGCGGGGGCCAGCAGGCTGAGTGGTGCAGGCCCAGCCAGCTTTCCTGTCAGACAGGCGCTGCCAATGCGGAGCCAGACATCGGGAACAGGTTTAACCAATTACCCGAGCGCCCCATCTGCTGTCTGGGGTGTGTGTGAGGGTGAGTGCATGTGAGGGTGTCTGGGAGTGTCTGGGAGGGCTGTGGGCGTGTGTGCGCGAGTGTGACTGTGTGGGTGTGTGTGGGTGTGCGGGTGTGCACGTGGGCGGAGTATGCTGCCTGTCTCAGTCGTACCCCTTCATTTGTCAACCTATGGCCACCAGCTTCTGGTCTTCCTGTCTCCCCAAGACCTGGGGGTCTCCGTGAACAGCCCACCCATTGCCCCGGGCTCCCCTTATCACCACGCATTCCCAGGGCTTAGGAGAGTCCAGAATCACGCCTTCTTTCAAATCACACGTTCAGATGTCCTTTCCTATCAGACCGCATGGTCTTCCCTCTCACTTGCTCAATTTTCTTCTACAACCGTGCGTTGACCTCCTCCCAGGCCGCTCCTGGCCACGGGCCCCTCTGTTCTCTCTCCCACATCCCCTGGTATCCACTGTTCCTTGATTGCACCTGCCTGGCAAAATCACAAACTCACTTGAACCAGTTTCCCCATCTGCCCTTGTAGCTGAGTCCGTGAGGACATCTGGCAAGCGAGCTAGACGGACCCAAGGTCCCAGCCTCAGTCTAGGCCTCATCCCCATTGATAAATCCATTCCTGTTCTCCACGGGGGATATCTCAAGTGGTTACCCTTCTCCTCAGACCTCTTCTCCTGCTTACTCTCGACAGAGGACCTTATTTCCATCTCCAGAGAGAAATGAGAAGCTCTGGAAGAGAACACCTTCATATCAGTCAGGGGCTGGGAAGAAAGAGATACTTAGTCTCTTCCAATGAGGCAGTCAGAGGAGAGTTGGACAGAGGAAAAATTCAGAAATTTTGGGAACCCAACAAGAGATGTTATAGTGCCCCAAGGCGTACGACAATGGCCCACAGCCCTGGGCTTAAAAAGGCAGGGGCAGTTACCAGACCCTGAGAGGACAGATGGATGGAGATGGCCCCAGATAGGAGCTGTGGTCTTCCATAGCGGGAGGCCTAAGGATGCAGGGGAGGCCAGGGGAATGAATCTCCCAGTGTCACTCTCCTCAAATCCTTCACTGGGGACACCCAATCACAGGAGCCAGCCAGCAAGTCCATAGGAGTCTGCCTTCTGGGACAGAGAGCGGGTGGAGAATGGTGCAGAGTGTATCTTCAAGATTCAGGCAAGCTAGCCTCTCACTTCCCCCAACCTCCCGCCCTCAAACCCACACCACCTCCATCCAGCCCATCTCCTCCACCTCCTTCCTGTTGCCCCTGAGACTGTTCTCTCCCATTGGCCCGCCCCTCTCCAGGGGACCTCACTCCTCTTTTCTGCCTCCCCAGGCGCCTTCCCTCTCACCCATTAGTGTCCACATGCCCAAGTCTTCCTTGTGAAGCCCTCCCTTAGCCCCACATTGTCCTGCAGCCATTGTCATGTCTCAAAGCCCAATTTCTTGGAAATTCTTTGTTTTGTACACTGGCAGCCAGTCGGAGTCCTACTAACTTCTCAGCACCCGGAGATCTGGCTTTTGCTGGACTACACTCCACTGAGACTACCCTCTCCAGGTCCTTCCAAGGAACATGCTGTGTCTCCATCTTTCTTATCTCTCAGCACCTGTTCATTTTATTATTATTTTTTAAAGATTTTATTTATTTATTCATGAGAGACACAGAGAGAGAGAGAGAGAGAGAGGCAGAGACACTGGCAGAGGGAGAAGCAGGCTCCCTGTAGGGAGCCCAACACGGGACTCGATCCTGGGACTCCAGGATCAGGCCCTGGGCCGAAGGCAGGCGCCCAACCACTGAGCCACCCAGGTGTCCCTCAGCACCTGTTCAGTACATGGAGAGCCTCCCCTCTTGGAAGCAGCCTTGTCTCTTGTCCTTTGGGATACCACGTTCTCCTCGTCTTCCTCTTCCCCTGGCATTAGTGTGCTAGGGCTGTCAGGACAAGCGCCACAGATGGGGTGGTTTAAACAACAGAAATTTATTTTCTCACAGTTCTGGAGGCTTAGATGTCCGAGCTCAAAGTGCCAGCCGGGGTGCTTTCTTCTGGAGCTCCTCTTCTTGGCTTGAAAATGCCTGTCTTCATGTTCCCAGGGTGTTTCCCCTCAATGGATGTTGTGCCCAAATTCCCAATTTTTATAAGGTCATCAGTCATATTGGATTAGGAGCCACCCTCATGAGCTTGTTTTACCTTAATTAACCCTTTAAGGACCCTCCTCTGAGCACCGTCGCATTCTGAGGTACTGGGTGCTGGGGCTTCAACATTTGAATTTAGTGGGACACAATTCAGCCCATAACAGTCTTCTTAGCAGCCTGTTTCTGGCCAGGCCCCAGAGGTGGGGGTTCCTCAAGGTTCCATCCTGGGTCTCCCTCTTCTCACCCGACACACTCCCCCCTGGGTGGTTGCCACTGCTCCTTTAGCTCCAAGTGCTCTCAATAAATGGATAACACACCAAGCTAAACATCTAGTCCCCACCTACCTCCTGAGCTCCCGACAAGCACACCCAACTGTCCCCCAACATCTCAACTTGGCTCTTTCACAGGAGCCTCTAATAACCTGTAAAACAGATTGTATTACTTTCCCTGTAGATTTGGTCTTCTTTTTCTGTTCCTAAGCTCTGAAAAATGGCACACCATCCATGTCCTCAGCTGCCTAAGCCAGGAACCTGGGGCCATCTCTGACTTCTCTCTGCCACCTTGACCACCATCAGTCACCAAGAGCTGAGCAGTCTTGCATCTCTTTATTCCCTCTATCCCCGTTGCACCACATAGTCTAGGTTCCATCTTCCCCCACGTTAACCCTCTCCTGCTCTCCCCAGCAGACTTGCCTGTGTCCACAACATGCTCTACTCTATGGCCAGATGGGTCCACTTCTCTACTTAAGGCCTCCAGTGGCTGCCAGCTGACCCACTTAGGTCTCAGTGTCCTGTCTTGCCCCCTATTCCCTGACACTGAGCTTCCTGCAGTTCACCCCAGGACTGAGTGGGGGCCCTGGTGTGCTGTCCCTCCTCTGCCACGCTGACATGTGAAGAGGAGGAGGACCAGCCCAGGAGGCCAGGGATGGAGAAAAGCCTCCTTCCCTCACCTCCTCACTGGATTGGTATGGGGTCTTCAAGGAGGTCTACCTTTTCTTTCTCCTTTCTCTTCACCCTCCTGACGAGGTCCAGGGAACCGGGGTGAGGTGGGGCCCCAGATTCTGAGATGTTCTTGTTCTTGAGCTTAGACAAGATTGTCGGCAGCTACCTTGGAGAGGGGCATAAGAAGGGAATGAACATTTTTTAGCCACCACCCTGAGAGACACCTGGTACTGCAGGGAAGCAAGGGCACATGGGGGTTAGGCCTTTTGGGAGTGGCTGAGACTTTCCTGTTTAAGGGGCTAATCAGTGGCAGGGGTGTGAGTGAGATGGCAGGAGCAGCAGCAGCTCGGGGAGGCCGAGGGAGCTCCATTCTGAAAATGACCCTGGGGCCTTGAGAAAGGGTCACTCATCACTGTCCTCATCCCCCTAGCATTCTGACCCTCCTTCTAACCATGGCCTGAGTGGGAGGAGGGAGGCCATAGGGGCCAGGGGGTGGGGATGGGGCCGGGGGAAGCCACATTCCTGGAGTGTTAATGATCTCCGGCTGGGCAGGAGCTGAGCCCCCAAACCAGCTAAAAACAACAAATGGCTCCCAGGAGGGATTTGTGTCTGTCCTGAGAGTCGAGGATTTCCGCCCGGATGGGGGCTGTGGCGAGTGGGGCTCTTCACAGAGAAATTCCCCAGAGACCAGAAGCCCCATAACCTAGAAGTATCCCTTTGAGATCAGACCCCTCTCCCATCCCTTTCCCTTCCCCCACTCTCCTAGAGAGGCATGAGAGAAGAGTCTGGATGCATTCCTTACCTGGTCTCTGCAGTCCTTACACCAGCCCAGCAAGTGATGCTGTTCTTGACATTTTATAGCTACAGACACCATGACTCTGCTAGAGAAGATGCTTCATAAACATCTGACGGGATTAATGGGTGAATAAAGGAAATGACTAGCTGGAAGTCACAGAGTCACGCTGGAGCCAGGCTGGGGCTGGAACCTGGGTCAGCCTGACCCCAACCATGGACCTCACCTCTACTACATGGTCCCCCTGGCATGGGAGGCCCTACAAGGGTAAAAGATGCTCAGAGGTCCCAGAGAAGAGCTCAGTCCTCACTCCCCCAGGAGTTCTGGGGGCTGCTTAGAGGAAGAGGAGCCAGTGCTGTCAGGAGGCAGCTAAGGCCTGGCCCTGAGGGACTGTGGGGCAGCTAGGAAGGGGGAGAGTCCCTGGGGTCAGTGCCGTGCACGCTGCAGACATGGCGACCTTTCCACTTAGCTCAAACCTTGCCTCCCTATGAAACCTCTCTGGGCTCCCAGGCAGGCCAGAACTACCCACCCCCCTGCACTCCTCTCCTAGTCCCCTGGGTCTTAACAGTATGAGAATCTACTCAAATCCCTGTCTCCTCAAGGTTCTTGCAGTGGGGCCTAGTGAGTGTTCTGCACCTGTTCTGTTAAGGGGTTCCTTCTGCAGAAGTCAGCCCGCCTCCTCTGTCCGGCTTCCTGCCCTCACGTGCTCTTCCATCCTTTCCTCTCCCTTTCCCTCCGGGCCTCCGAGAGGGCTTGACCCCTCCTGAAGCTTGGGTCTACATAGACCTTTCTCAGGACCCTCCCCACAAAATCCTCAGGCAGCCCTGGCTCATCCTCACTATGTTTCTGTACCCCTGTCACTCCACCTGCAATCCACAAAGCCAAGCCCTGATGCTTTAAATCCATCATTTATTGCGCACAGCTTGTTAGTATTACATAAATCAGAGACTGAGAAGTTTTCTGAGAAGGTTAAAAAGACACCGCAAAGTCTCCTTGGTGTGGCTAAGGCATGCGTCCCGGTGCCTCACTCACACCTGGCCCAGGGCTGGGAAACTGCCTGGCCTCTGGCCTCTGGCCTTTCCTCTCTCAGAACCATTCTGCTCCCAGGCCAGGGGCTCAGGAGAGAAAACCAACCGGCTCCTGATCAGGAAGCAGAAAGGAGGCGGTTGGCCGCCTCGACCCAGCAGTCATCTACACATCTTGGGCTTTTGGTCCTTGTACCACTGGACTGTTCTCTGGAAATGGGAGAAGGGTGTCCCCGAGCCTGAGCGAATGTCTGCAGTGACCAGAAGGCTGGGCCAGTACACCAGGGCTAGAGAACCAGTTGCAAGTATGCCCTGGATTCTGGCACGGCTGGGCCAGCTGCATCCTCACTGTGGGGCCCGGCTCAGCCTCCCCGCCAGTCATGAGCCAGTCTGCCCACAGCCAAGTGGGGGATGGATGTTGGCCGAGAGTTTTCTCTCGTGGTGTTCTCCACAGCCAAGCCTGCGTGGCCCCCTGAACCCCTGTCACCATCCCCCTGAGCTATCCAGATCCTTTGCCATCCCCTCCTGAAAGAGGAGTCCCCTTAGCTCACCTGAAACTGCATTTGGGAACCTGAACAGAAATCATCCAGAAGACAAAGTAAGTAGGTTATGAGATGCTACAGGGCCGGGGCTGCGCTGGTCCGGGCCAGGGCAGCCAGCGCAGAGGGGGCAGGGGAGAGACCTCATCTCTTCCAGGCCTCCAGAGTGGGGGGAGGAGGACTGGGGTGCACAGTTCTGGTCTCAAGGCAGAGTGCATGAGAACACGACTCAATGATGGGTGGGGCAGGGGGAGTAGAAGAGAGCTTTTCCAGAGGGGACCCGGACATGCCCAGCCTGTCACTGGCACAGTCACATTGTGGCAGGATCAGCTCAAAAATACTTGCCCCTCTAACACTGTGGCAACCTTTCACTCTACTGTTTTGTTTTCCCTACTTGCTCTGTTTCTCCCTTTCCTGATTGGTCAGGGAGTGCTGCTCCTCAGCAACTCAGTGTGACGGTGGGGGGTGGGGGGCCTCAGGGCAGCATCCTATAGAAATGGCAGGGCCTGGCTGGGAGGTGAGGGCAGCAGGGGCTTCTGAGGGGGCGCCTGGAGTCCATGCCTGTGGAAGACCCACCTTGTCACAACCACCCCCGCACTGAGGATGGTGAGAGTCGCCCAAGGCCCCACCCTTGCTGCCCTGCACTACTCTTTTCCTGAACATGTGTTCACCTCCAGCCATGTTTCTCCCCAGGTTGTTGTTAGGTGAGGGGTACAATGAGGCCCATGCTTCCTCTTTGCCCTGTTCACTCCCATCTCAGGCCCACAAAGAGGAGGAAGCAGGAGCCAGCAGCAAGTGGCATCGAAGGCCAGGGCAGGGTGGGAGGTGGCATGTGGGTATGGAGCCACACTTAGGCACAGCCACCCAAGCTATCGCCTCCTTCAGAACTGAAAAGTGTTTGGCAAAGGTCAAGTGTTCCCAGGATGTGGGCTCACATATAGAAAGTTAAGGTCCAGTTCAGAGGCCAACTGCTGGCCATCCCCAGGGGGCCCCTTTCCCAGTCCAGTGTCCACAGTGGGGATGTGCCTGGGAGGACCAGCATCTGAGCAGGATAGGCAAAGATGCAGTCCAGCTGGAAGAGCCAGTGGGAACCCCTTGATCCAGTCCTCTGGTTCCAGACAGGAAGTGGAGGCTCAGAGAGGGGAGTGGATCCTCCACAGTCGCACAGCCTATTCGTGGCACAGCCAGGGCCTGCGGTTCCTGGCTTGATGCTGACTCTCAGATAGGTGCCTACAAACCTGGCCTCCGCACTCATGCAGAAGACCCTTCCATTCAGGAAGCAGTGGGATGGGGCAGACAGCCTTGGGGGCTGGAGAGGCCCCCCAGATGGCAGTCAGCCCAGCTCCAGCTCCAGCTCCAGCTCCAGCTCCAGCTCCAGCTCCACCCTCAGCCCAGCTTCCAGCCTGGTGACTACAAGGAGGATCTTCCTGCAGAGGTTGACATGCAGGCCCATAATTCCAGCCAAACATCATTCCTTCTTGGAGCTTCTTGCCTGGAGCTGGGGTCATTTCAGGGTTCCATGAGGGGTGACCCCAGCCCCAGACACTGGGCTTCATGCAGAGAGATTGGTTCTGCAGGTTGTGGCATGGATGAGGGCTGGCCACGCTCAAAGGCAATTGCCCATAAAACTTTTCCGAGGCTTCCAGTGTTCCTGACTCCCAGGGCCACCTTCTGAGGACCTCGGTCATTGCTGTTGGTCCATCCTGTGAGGTGCAAACTGCCTTCCCTCCCTCCCCCACCACCCAGCCCAGCCCAGCCCAGCCCAGGGAGCCACTGGGCCTGGCTATCATAATATCTTGAATCTACCAGCCCTGCTGCCAAAGCAACCAGCCCCCAGGCCTCCTCCTGCCACCGCTGGTCAGCTGCTGTATCTGGGCAGCTCTAACCAAGGCTCAGACTTGATTCTGATAAAAAAGAAAAATAAAAAAGAAAACCAAAGTATAAAAGGATCCTAACTCTACCCCGTGGGCACTCTACAAATTTTCAGCTTCACACATGATTGTGCTGAGTAGAGTTTTGACAACCCCACGTAAGGCCCAGAAATGCACTTGATTATTTTTTATAGGAAATGTATCAGAATTCCTCTCCCTTATGTTAACATGTGAATGGATTAGTCTCCCTAACTGTGGGTCCAGTGCTCCCCCAGGCGGCTCAGGATGGGTGGGGTTAGCTTGCCCACCCCCTGCAGGCCCAGCCCATGAGACCCCTTCCCCACCTCCAGCTGCCCGGCCTGGCTAGTGCTCCGTCCCCAGGCCGGCTGGCCGCCACTCACAGCCCCTTGTTGTATACCACTGTCCGGCTACTTGTGGCTCGGGCAATCTCTGGCTCTAACTGGGATGTCTCAATCTGAGGAGAGAGTGAGAACAGAGAAGAAAGGTGAGGGGGGACAGGAGGGGAGGGGTGAGTGTGGAAACTGGGAGGAAAATTGGGAGGACCGCAGTGCCCACAGTTCTGCCACCTACTGACACACCCCTCTTTACTGCTCTCCTTCCAAGGGGCTCACAGTCACCCTTCCCGTCTAGGTCTTGTCTCTTCCTCTGGCGCCATGTCCGTGCAGGTGTATGTCCTACACCCTGACCTCCGAGTTATGTCTTCCTCATCTCCAAGGGCCTTGGCTAGGGCCCCACACCACACCCCGGTCACCACCCAGGGCTGCTCCACCCACGCTCCTGAAATCCAAATTCCACCCTCTTGGACTCCACAGTCTCCTATCCTTCTCTCCCTGTTTTTAGACCCTGAAGATCTCAGGCCCCAGACTCCCTGCAGCTCAGTCTTCACATCCTCCCCCTCCAACCCGGACACCAGGGACCATGACTCCAGCTAATCTCTAGCCCAAAAGTCCTTCCAGCCCTGACTGGCAGAAGCCCGGCTTTGGAGGAACTCAAACAGGCATCCACATTCTCTCCACTAGAACCTGACACTCAACATTCCCAGTCAGTCCCTGACTTTGGCTTGCCCCCCACAGTGACCGGCAAACCTCTCCCTCCTGACCACTTTGCCCAGTCAGCTCCTCCTCCCGTTCTCCACAGAGAACCCCCTTAACATGCCACCCTCCTCAGCCACCCACCCTCAGCTCCTCACTCATTCTGAGCAGAAGAGCCTTCTTTCTACTTGAGAGAAAAAGCACAAGACGACGGAAGGAACCCCTCAGCAGCCCGCCACCAACCCCATGAACTATCTGTCCATACTGCTCCACGCCTGTGCTCCTGCCACTCGTCCCCTCAGAAGGCACAATCTCCTGGGGTCCACCTCCCCGACACCCACTCCGGGAGCCCACTGCCAGACCGTCCTCCTCGGCTCCCACCTTCACAGTCCACTGACTCTTGACCATCAGCATCTCACCATTGACAAGGACCTCCCATCTGCCAAAATGTCCCATCAAGCCCATATCACACTCCAGCTACTGCCTGGTCTGTCTCTCCTCCCCAACAACCACGTTTCTTTAAGGCACTGTCTCAACTGGCCTTTCCACCTCCTCACCTCCCACTGACTTTTCAACCCACAGCAAATCTGGCTTCTGTTCCCATCATACTCCACAAAAATCCTTCTCTCCAAGTTCACTGCCGCCCCCACATTTCGTGACATCCACTGGACACTTGTCAGGGTCACTGGGGCTCACCCTGGCTGGGTGCACAACCCCTGGGGGGTGATTCAACCCTCCTGGTGATTCCCAGATCTGAGGAGTCTCCAGCCATGTTTCTGCCCTGGGTCCTGGGCCTGCAGAGACTGCCTCCTAGACCTTCTCGTGGATACCTTACAGGCGCTAGAACTCAACCCTGAAATCCAAATCGAAACTGAAGTCACCATCTCCCTCTTCCCCAGCCCACCTCTCCACACCACCACCCAGTGGGGGCCCAGGCACTGTCTCACATCCTCTCTCCTTCCTTCCCTTGGAGTCCCAGACACCCCAGTCCACCCCCACCTCAGGCAGTGTGAGCCTTCTCAACCACAATTTTGGTTACCCCTCTGTGTTCCTTTTAACATGGCTCAATGACCCCACTGTCCTCAGGGACCCAGTCTAGACTCCTGTGCTATCCAGCCACTGCCTTGATCTACCCTGCCCCTTGGCCTGGAGACACCATTTATTGCAGCCTGTCCGACACACAGGGCTTTCCCCACCCTGAGTCTTTGCCTGAAATGGCGCCTCCATCACCCCACTTTCTGTCCTTCCTTGGCCTTCTCTTCCACGTGGCAGCAGCGTTAGACATCTTCTCTCCTCCAGCCTGGGCATGGCCACTTCCCCGGGGCCCCACAGCTCCTGGGACTTCTTACGTCCCAGCTGTATCACTTGTTGGCGACGTTGACTGTCCACTCGTCTCCCCCCTCTCCACTTTAGATCGCAAGCTCCATGAGGCAGCAAGCGTCATGTGCGATCGTGTTCATCCCCGCATCCTCAAGGCCTAGTGCCAGTACACAGGAGGTATTCAGTAAGTGTTGAATAAATGAATGGGAAGAAAGGAGGCAGGAGGCACGGGGAGGAGAGGGTCCCCCTGGAAGCTCTACAGCAGCCCAGATGTCCATCTGCAGCTCCAGGAACTAAGCCAGTAGGGATGCCTGAGCCGCCCCCCCCCCCAAGGAGTCTGGGAGGGAGGTGCTACCGAGTTGAGGGGCCCTGGGCCTGGTCTCCACCCTAGGTAGAGTCAGGGAAGTGCGGGCCCCTGGGGCTTAGTTCAGCTGAAACCTGCTCTACCTCAAGACATAGCGGGCTGGGCAGAGGATGCCACAGACCAGCCCTGCCTTCAGAGAACGTAGCTGTGCCTGGGCCGCACGTCAGGGGCCAGGGGAGAGGGAGGTCAGTGGGAACTAGAGCTGGTGGGCATGGTGCAGTCCCTGGGGAAGGGGGACCCCTTGCCCTGTAGTCCCTGGTAGCCCAATACCTGGGCTCTGGCCGTTGGAGAGGGCCAAAGAGACAAGAGCTAGGCTTGGGGCCCAGGCCTCTTCCCCACCCCCTCTCATCAAGACACCTCTTCCCTCCCCACCCCTGCCGGCCTCCGAGTCCCCTCCACCCCACCGGCTCCCCTCGTCCCCATGCTGCCACTGACACAATGCACAGCGCCCACGCTTAAAAATCTAAATGCTTTTGAAAATGTTTAACCTAGTTAGACAAATTAGCAAAAATTTGTGCAAAACAATTTAGGTATTTAAAATATTCAATGTTTTTAAAAAACTGGAAAACTGTTCTTAGCTTTCAGCTGCAAAAACCAACAAAATATAACATCCCAGCAATCTTACCATGAGGTGTAACATAACCCTTCGGGAAAGCTGTTAAACAGCTACTGAGGCATCCTGGGAAATAGCACTTCATTTATTCAAATGCACATATGTCAGGCTTTTGCACCATATGTCATTCCAAGCTATTTACAGTAATAATTAAATCTTAATCAACGTTTAACCTCTGTAAAATGTTTGAAGAATCCTAATCACCCTTCAGACTGCACTAATGAAGGAGAAATATATAAACATAAAAGGAAAATGATGCACAGATATCACACTGGAAAGAACAGTAATTGCAAAATTGTATTTCTTTTAAATATAATCAGTAAATGATGTAAAGTAAGCCAAGGAGTATTTTAAGTTAAGACATCTTGGATGTCAGAGGTGTGAGCAGCTAATTTTGTTCTGCTACCCATAACAGATGTAGCATATTTTATTTTAGTGCCATTATTAGCAACTTCCCATGCCGGCTTTCACCGAAGCACTGAGGCCCGCATTAAAATCAGAGAGGCTGCTCACCACCACAGTGGAGGACCATGGGCCAGGGCCACGGCCCACTTGACCTGCTCGACCCACTCCCTGGAGAGCGCTGGCCCGGGATGCAGACTCAAGCATCATCCTCCCAGCAGGCACTGTCACAGACCCAGGGCCCCCCAGCCTCCCCACTGTGTTGAGGGCAGCAGGTAGGAGGGATGCAGGGGGGAGATTCGGGCAGAGGAAGGGCTCTGGGGAGGGGCAGGTGGTTGAGGTACTCAGGAGCTTGGGGGCAGAGTGGCATTCGAGGCTTTTCCTCTTATTTCAATTTAATCAGTCCTCAAGTCGGATGTGTATGGTCGCCAACACCATACACCAGGGCTGGGCACACAGGAATGGACGAGAGATATCCTCCACGCCCTTGGGAAGCTCAAAGTCTAGGGGAGGAGTTGATATGAAAGCACATGGAGAGAGACGAGGTGCCATGGAAACTGGGGAGGGGGTGGGGGCTACCATGTATTGATGAAGGAACAAGGAAGAAAGACTTCTCAGAGGACGTAGGCCAGGAAGAAAATGAAGGATGTTGATACCAGAGGGCAGGAAAAGCTTGGTGGGTGAAGGGGAAAAGCATCGGCTGGCCGGCACGGCCTGTATGGTGTGGGCAATGCTGGGCGTGTAGGGAAGGTGGCAGGAAATGGAGGTGGGGTTAGGACAGGCAGGCCCTCATGAATGTGTCAGTGGGGGACATGGGGAGCCACGGGAGGCTTCTGAGTGGGGCCATGAGCCAGACTCTGTTTTAGAAATGCTTCTCTGGTGGCAGTGGATGTGGAGGACGGACTGGAGGGTGAGCGAGGGGGCAGCTGTGGGAATAAGAGAGAGGTGCCAGGTCCTGCCCTATGAGGCTGCCAGCGGGGCTGTGAGGAGGGCGGCACTGGGATCCTTTCTGAAGAGAAATCCATAGGAGTTGATGACCAATTCCATGTGGGGGTGAGAGGGAGGTGTCGAGGATGACTGTGCGTTGGATGACTCCTAATTCTAGCTCAGGAGCTGGGGTGGCTGGTGACGCCGTTCTGAGGCAGGGAGTGCGGGAGGGGGATGGGTCAGGGTGGGAGGGGGACAGGCTCAGACTTGGCCATGCTGAGATCCCCTGGGGTGGAGAGGCCTGGGAGGCAGGCAGGGCGTGGGTTCTGGAGCTCTGGGCAGGGGTCTGGGTGGGAGAGTGAGTCCGGGACGTGTAAGCACAGCCGGAGCCCCTAGAGTGGGGGAGCTTGCCCGGGAGAGCAGATGGAAGGGGAGGGCGCCAGGCACATGTGAGGGGCGGGTGAGGGGAACAAGCCTGTGACGGTGGCCTTGAGGGACAGCCCAGGAAGAAGTGGTGTCAGAGGGAGCCACGGCACCAGGCAGCATGGATACCAGGCAAGCAGCTTTCTGAGTGGTCCCAATGAGGGCTGGAAGGCTTTGGCCTTTGCAGCAGGATCTGGGGACCTCTGGAGGCCTGATTTCCTACCCCCCAACTCAGTACCCGGCCCAAGCACAGACTTACTTCCATCCCTGGGGCCAACCTAAGTGACTGTTCATTAAGACTCCCCTAGTCTTGGCTTGGGCTTGGCCGATGGCAGGTCTCATTGGTATCAGGACCATTGAGGGTCTTTACCACTAGGCTCAGTGGGAGGCTGGAACAGGGGGGACCCTGCGCTGCTTGAAGATCATCTCTCTGAGGTGTGGGGGTGCTGGGTCTCCTCCACAGAAATCACATCCAGGACTCTGCTGATAAATGGACGTGATTCAGCCACTGGGTGAGGGCAACAGAGCGCCCTGCTGCTGCTTCAACCAGGGAGAGAGACAAACGGCTGTGCTGTTGTCTTGGGGTGTCTCCACTGCTAGTGGGGCTGACAAATAAGGAGCAGAAGCTGGCTTTATGTGCCGTGTAGACAGCAGAACAAATATTGTGGTAGTCACAGAGGCTCATGGGTGGCTTGCAGAGTGAGGGAGGTACCCAGTAAGGGGAGTGGGTGCCGCAGGAGGGGCTACCAGTAGCAGCCCAGCAAAGGCTAGAGGACCCAGGGTAGTGGGCTGAGGGCAGGGGCTTGGTTCTGACCACAGACAAGCTCAGAGGGGCCTCTTCCAGGGAGAAAGTGAGGTAGAGAGAGGGGGCTGGGCAAGGAGTGGTCACAGGGGTGACCTAGCCCCAGGCAGGTCCCTCTGTTTATCTGGTAGACATCTCTTCCCAGGCACCTGACAGTCAGTCAGCAGGGGACAGGGAGCCAGAGCCCTGGAGGGTGGGGGCTGCAGGGACCAGTGAGGAAGCTGAAGTTATCGGCACTGTCTGATGGACCCCCTAGCCCCTGGACTGGCAGTGCTAGGAAGCTGTGGGCCTGCTGGGGACATGCCCACCCTGCCACGAGAAAAGCAGTGTTGTCCAGCTAACATCTCCTGACCCTGGCGCAGAACCTGCACCCTGGCCCCCTGAGAGCCTCATCCAGGTGCCCCTCATATCAGAGCCCCAACCCATCCTCTACACTCAGCCACTCTGCTGCCCCTCACAGCAGACAGCCCCCAACTTTGGGTTGCATCTAAAGTTGGAGGCAGAAAACATGAAGCACCGTGTCCCGAAACCCCCAGCCTCCCCCAAGCACCCCCAAGGGCCAGCTGGCCCCAGAGTCCCCCAGAGCAGCCTGATAGGGCCTTCCTTGGTGGTGCAGAAAGGGTTAACCCTGAGCTAGCTGCCTCTGTCTCCTGGCTCATTAGGGTGGGGGGCCAGAGTCAGGAATGCATGTGGGGCCACCTCGGGCCTCCACACAGCCTGGGAGCACACACACCTGCAGCCAGCGGCCAGCAGATAGTTTACATATTTGAACCTGGAGCTAAGGTGCTGAGACATAAACAGGAAACTGGATCCCTGGCCTGTGCCCCATTCTCAGGGGCTTTTACCTACTACAAAGAACTTCCTCCTCCTTGCCTTTCTTCTGGTGGCTTTTCTGCCTCCTTTTCAAAGGCAAGGGCTGGAGGGGGGGGTTATTCAGTGTGACCCTGTGACACAGCTCAAAGCTGCCTCCTGCTCTTGGCCAGGGTTCTGGGCTTCTGAGCATCTGCAGGTGGTGGTGACATGGACATGGGGTCCAGTGTCCAGGTCAGCACCTGACTGGCCCTGTAGCGCCTGAGGTCTCTTTCGGGCCTGGGACCTACTGGGCAGCACACCTCACCCCCTCTTTCTCTCTGGGGCTGAGCTGGCCTCAGGTCCTGCTCAGACACTTAAGTCCAGGCTCCATCTTTGGTGAAACTGTTCCAGGTGTCCTGGAGGGCAGGGGTGTCAGGACAAGGCTGGGGAGCAGCTGAGGCCTGAGCCCGGACCCCTAAGGTCAACCCTCTGATGCGGGCTCTGGGCTCCTGCTGCCTTCCCAATGAACATCAGCTTCCTTCCTTAGGCCTAAAGACACTAAAGGCCTTCTGGGACCTTCTCTAGGTTCCTCACCTATTGGATGCTCTTTGTTTCCAGTACATTGTATGTTTAGCCTTTGAGGCCTGCATCCAGCGATATGCTAACCTTCTAAGGCTGCCTCCTCCAGGAAGTCTCCCCTGACCTTCTCAGACCAAAGCCAGTGCTGCTGCTTCTGGTTCCCCTGGCACTTATTTCCATCTCCTTCACATCCCCAGTCACAGGCCATCTTTTCACTAATCGTCTGAACACAGCAGTCCCCCACCTCACCCCCGTTTAAGCCAGTTGGTCCTTGATAAAAGTCAAATCAAACTGAACCAAAGCTCCCCAGGAGCAGGGATCCAGTCTTAACACTCTTCCATCGCCCCTGTGCAATGTGTACCCCGGGAGGCTCAGACCCCCTCCCCATTTTGGAGGTCTGTTGTGCTCCTGGGTGCCCCCTGGTGGGCCAATCTCAGAATCATTCTCTCCTCCATCTTCTGGGCTTTGAGGCCTCAGTTTCCTCGTGAGTGTGGTGGGAAGATTTTCTACTTCTGGGGACTGAGATAAGGACAATATCAAGAAATAGGTAAGAGAGCCCCGTGGAAGCTTAGAAAACCTGTGTGATGCTGCATAAGGAAGGCTGGACCCCATGGCTATCCTAGAGCCCAGGCTTGCTCACTGGCATCCCCTCATGGTTCAAAAGGCTGAGCCCTTGCTGGTGGGCCAGGTACGTCCTATCCTTCACACAAATTAATGCTTTTAGTTCTCTCAGCAGGAGCTTTGCAAAACCAAGCTTTCTCCCTCCCTGTCCTGAATTCAGAGAGGCTTTCTAGAAGGTCCTAGAAAGAACCAGGAGGGATAGGCTGAGAGGTGGCCCTGCTGGGGCCTGTCACTGGGGCATGTGTGTGCATGTTCATGTGTGGGCCTGTGTGCACGTGCAGGTTTGGGCCGGGGGTGTGGGGAACAGGCAACATGACAGGTGGCGTTGGCGTTCCTGGGCTCTGAGTGGCTCTGCCATTCCCATCCATCCCTCCTGGGGGGTCCTGTGGGCAAACTCCAAGAAAGCAGCGGGCGGGGAAGTGGCAGATTTCTGACGGCAAAAATAGCCCACTTTGAGTTCAGTAGAGACTGATTAAACCAGTAAATGAGAAAAACCCCAAACAAACATCTCCAAGCAAAGTGGGAGATGGATTTGAGATTAGAGGGGAAAAGGCCCCTGCTCTGGGAGAAGGTGAACCTCTGTGGACTCAGGAGGGACACAATGCCCCCTAGACTTTGCCTCTGGCCTCACATGGGGACTGGAAGAGCAGAAGCAAGGACCAGCAAAGTCAAGGCAAGCCCAGAGGAGCCATGCTCCTATTAGGTGTTGATGGAGTGCTAATTCTCAGCCTCAGGGACACCTATGCATTGAGGGAGGGAGAAAGGACAATTGTCCTGAGGAGATACATGGGACAGAGGAAACACAGGTCACCACAGTCTACATGTGTGAGGTGAGACAGATCCTAGTGGGTCTCATCAGAGAAGACTTCCTGCTGGAGGAGTCATTTCTAGCACAGCTTAAATGTAGAACTGAGCTCATTCCCAACTCTTCCTCATTCTTGGTTGGGAGTTCGAATGCTTTCTCAGAGAAAGAGAGGCAAGCTGGGGGAGACATTGGCTTCTGGTGAGTCACAGCTTCCAGCCAAGCTGGTTCATGAAAACTACCATTTTCTTCAGAGCTGGTGATAGGGAGAGAGATGGAAGAGGTTCTGATGCCCACTGGCGTTACCCATATTCTTTCCCCATACAGGGAGGGCATGCCTTTGTTTCTTAACTCTTCAAACTGCAAGGGAGACCAAGGATGGGTAGAGGGTAGGGAATGAGAAGGGTGTAGCTGAACTTGACCCTCAGGTACCTCCTCTGCAGTATGAATGTGGCTCCTAAGAGCCACCCTCTGGGGCCATGGTGAGATGGGGCTGGTAAGTGGTATGAAGATATGATGAGGGTCTTAGCCTTCTTCAGAACATGCCTTCTGGCACCCTGGATCCTCTAAGGCTGAGGTGAGGAGAGGCTTGGCTGGGGGTGGGGGTGGGGTTGGCAGGGTTGACATGGGAGGCTCTGAGCAGGAAGCCCTGGGGGCTTTTCTTTTCTTCCAGGCAAGGAGTCTGGCAGAGGGAGGGTGAAAGAGGGGGTAGCCTGCTGAGCTATCAGGGGATAGCAAAAGAGCAAAGGCCAACAAACCAACAACTGCAGTGCAGACCAACAGAACAAACAGGCCTGGCAGGATACAACCGTACCTACTAGTGAACCTGATTCCTTGCCTCCTCCTTTGGCACCTGCAAAGCCAGTGCAGGGAGGAGAGGCACACACACACTTCAAGAGCCCCTAGTCCCACAGAAGCAGCCAGAGCTCTCTCCTCCACCTGCAGCCAGCCAGAGGCACATAGCCCATCTTTCCCCTGACCCCATGCCAGTCCCTATTGCTGCTGGGAGGCCAGAAGATCTGAGTGAGCGTCCCGGGGCTACAAAGCATGTTCCCAGGAAGGCGAGGCTCTGCTCAATACTGTTTGGCAGCATTCTTGAGTCATGCCAGGCCACAGGAGGGGGCTCTCAGAGGGCAAGCCCACGCTACAGACAAGACACCTGAAAGGTCAGCATCTGACTTAAGATCACACAGCCTGCTGCTGGCTCTTCCAACTGGGCTCTAGAACTCAGGCCTGGTCTTGTGGTTTCACTTCTAAGAATCCTAATGGCCAGAGCCAGGAAGAAACGTAGTTCTACCTCCCTATGGCTGGGGAAACTGAGGCCTTTGAGGTTAAGGACAAAGTCTTATGGATAGTTGAGCCTGAGGGAGGAGGATGGGCCTGGGGACTGCACAGTGACCCCCAGCCCCAACCCCACTATGGACGGGCCAGAGCCTGCAGTGGCCGCCTCTCCCCCACGCCTCACTTGTCCCCAGGAAAGCTCCACCTTTTCCTGTGGACACGTTTCAACCTCACCAAATCAGCTAATTATTGACAGTTGGTGAAGAGGAGATTTCACTTTTTCCTCCTGTTAAACTGCTCCTAATTAGTTCCCTGTTACCACGGCTGGCTCGCCTGCCCGCCGCCCGCCCGTCCGCGCAGTAATCCCGCTGCACAGTGCCTCATTAACCTTTCGCTCCTCTCCTGCCGCCTGCCAACAAGATGAAGACAAAAACAGATTGTCAAACAATGGCTCCGGCTTGTATGTGCAACCCCGCTCCCCAGCCCCTGAGCTCCCGGGGGGAAGAGTGGGGAAGAGAGAGGGGAATGGGGTTGTGGTTGGGAGGGGGGGAGCCCGAGAGGAATCAAGGAAGGGAGAGGGAGGCACAAAGAGAGACAGGAACGGGCAGGGACACGGGGAGAGGACTTGGCCAAGGTATTGCTTCTTGCTCCAAGGAGACATGAGGTTCATTAAATGGGATTGGAAGCGCTCCCAGGTGGGGAACACTGCTGTCAGAGTTGGAGGGACATTCACCATCCCCTGGTTCAGCCTCCTGCAGTAGCCAAGCCTGTGAGCACCAAGACTGGACCCTGGACATCTCCCTCTAGGGACCTGGGATGCAGAGTGTGTGTGTGTGTGTGTGTGTGTGTGTGTGTGTGTGTGTGTAAACATGCGTGTATCTGGGGGAGGACAGAGATGACCACATGTGCTGGAACCCAGGACCCCAATCTCCAGAGAAGGCATGGCCAGAAAGGCCAACAACAATCAAGCCCCACATGCCATGGAGGCTTCTAACAATCCCTGTGACCTTGAGTTGCCCCAGGGCAAACCCCAGCACAGCCCTCCACTTTATTTTCATGTGACTACCCCAGCACCTGACGTTTCTTGTTCATTGGGTTTCTGTCCATCCTATCATAATGGAAGCTCTCTGAGACCAAGGCCCTCCCAGGTACAAGAAGAAGGGAAAAGCCACTCAATATGTCTAGGGTGGGGAACAGAAGCTAGGTGTGGATGGGTCCATGCCTGGGCACAGCCTGATGGAGCTGGCCATGGCCACGGCCCCACAGCCTTAACCTGCAGGTCACAGGGTCTGCCAGGGCAGACCCCACACTCCCTGCATGGTGATGGGCCTGGGGTCTGGAAGGCCAGACCTGACGCCCCTGTTCTCACACCCAACTTCCTAAGGAAGTTCCCTGCCCCACCTGCTGGCCTACTGGCCAACCCTTCCCCTACCACTAGCTCTGGTTATAGATTAAAGGCACAAACACCTACTCTAGAAGGTCCCTGTGAACATGGACATGGATCCTCCCAGAAAGGTAGGAGAGCTGGCTGAGGGTGCTGGAATGTTCCTACTGATACATTAGCAGGGAGCCATCTGGGGCTCAGACGTGGGCCTTCTCATTTTATAGTGAGGTAGAGGTGGGCTGGGGAAGGGTATAAAATCCTTCTGTGGGTACAGAAATGACTCATCATTACCAACTTTGGATGTTGGGCAAGGCATGCCTCAGTTTCCTCATTTGTAAACAGGGAATAATATTGGTGCCTCTATTTCATAGGACTGTCATGTTCTGCTCCCCCCCACCCCGTTCCCCCTCCCTAAACAAGCAGGCTGCTCTACTTATTGGACCCGAGGGCCATGCCTTTTTGCTCTGGGCTCTGTGCATCCCCGCTTGTGCATTCCTCCCCATAGTCTCCCTCTCCAGGCTCCCACTCCCATCTCGCCGAATATCCAGGGAGGGAAGCTTTCTTTGCTGTTCTCCAGTGGTTTCCCATCCGTGAACTCACTTCTCTGAACACAGAGAAACTTGATTACCATTGCCTCCACTGCTTTGCCTACTGCACCCCCCAGGTGCTAAGTCTCATCAACTCCTGGTTCCCCTTATGGTAGCTCACTCTGCCGAGAACCCCTCCTCCTTGAAACACTCTTGTCTTTAAGGTCCATGAGGGCACTCCATCAGTGTCTTCCCCCTGCCCCTCTCTGCTCTGGCCTCCTCCTCATACCTTTCCTTCCTCCCACAATGACCTCACCCCTTCCTTAGCCTCAGCTCCCACCGTGCACCAAAGGTTCCACATCTCCAGCCAAAACGTCTCCCCAGAGTCTGAGATACACATATCCAATGGTTTAGGTGACGTCCCTTAAGAGTCACTAATACCTCAGACTTGAAGAGCAGGGGGAGGACTTAACCCGCCAAGGTTTGCGTAGTCACCAGCATGCTGACCAGTCTAGTAGAAGCTTAGCAAGCGGCAGCCAGTATTATTATTTGCAGTTTTCATTTTAAAATTAGCATCACTTTAATAGGCAGGAATACGGGTTTGAAAAGAGCAGGCAAAGCTCTCTCCCAGGAACTGAAGGGAGGACTGAGGTTTCTTTTCTCAACCTCTGGGGTGAGTGGGTTGGAAACTCCACACCAATCACTGCAGGCCAGCCATTCTAGAAACAAGTTCCTAAACTCCATCTCCAAGTCCCCTAATTAATTAATTAGTGTTCCAGCTATTACTCCTGTTGACAACTTTGGTGGCTCTTGGCAAGGATGGGTCAGCCCAAGCAAGTCCAGACTTATTGTGGCAAATCCCACCGGCTTCTGGGATGTGAGACATGATCCCCATACGGCAGGAGCGGTACCTCGTTAGAGAGAATTAATTGAGAGGGTGAATGAGGGGGAATGAGGTCTCTCAGCTAGCTGGCTGATGGCCTTGGTGCCATAGGTCACAGATAGGCCTCAAAACACCTCCATTTGGCCCAGGCTGCCTGCATCCTGGTGGAGCTGATGCAGATGAGGAGGAGGCACATAAGACCAAGTCTCTACCCCCCTCTCTCAGAGAATAGACTTTCATGCAGTGCAGACTCTTCCCAGTCTAGAAAAGAGGTTTGGGTTTCAATGAGAGGTACTTTGGTTAGACACTCAGATGAACTAATTTCCATGCCTATTTGAGGTAGGCATGAGGGAAGAGAGAAGCTTGGACCTTGACAGGGAGCCTCTGTGAGGCCAGGCCTGCTTGCTGAGACCACCTCCTGCAGCTACAGTCAGAGGCTTGGGTGGGGGGACTGTGGCCATCTCGCCATTATTTGCCCCAGAGGAACACTGGCCAAAGGCCCACAGCACTCTTAGACCCTCCCCACTACACACACACACACACACACACACACACACACACACAGGGTGGCCCCTAGCTCCCTTCTCTCTCCACTAGCCCACGGCAGGCAAAGTGGTTGAGGGAGGAGAGAAAATCCTGTGGAACAAGCAGATGCAGCATTTCCTGGGAGTTCTGGCCTAGGTGTGGGCCTCTGGGGTTTCCTCTCATATCAGCACCTGCCTTCTGTGACTTTGAGCTGGTGCCTGGGCTGCTCTGGGCCTCCACATCCCCAGCAGAGCCAGGAGGATGGTACACAGGATGACCCCGAGCAAGCCTTCCAACAGGTCAGTCCCCGATTCTGTACTCTGAGGCTTCTCTGCCCTGGGGCCCTCCCAGTGCAGACAGGCAGAGCTATGGGACCTACCTAAAGCTTCTGAACACCGTGGTGCCTCCAGGTGCCTCTGACCCTCGCCCGGAACTGCACACTTAGCCTGACTGTATAGAGAGATGCCGCTGCTTTGGGGAGTGCTGCGCCCTACCCTTCCAAAATGGGGATGCCAAGACCACCAAGCAGTGCCCTCCCTCCCAACTTCACAACGTCCAGGTGATCTGGAGCCCTTGTACCATTCAGAGTCCCCAAATATCAGAAAACAGCTCTTCAGCTTTCGTGGGGGGTGAGATATCCCTGGTTTCATGGCACGGCTGGGCCCTATGGGCATGAGGGCACTCCAGGCTCCCCACCATACTGTGCCTTGGCCCTCCAAGACAGGAGTCCCACCCCATCCTAGTTTCCTCCTAAATCCCTGGGGCTCAGTGGAGGTAAGTTACTCCAAGCCTCACCTCCCAGGACCCCAGGGCCTGGAGGCTGGCTTACCACCTCCTACTTAGGACCTTGGGTCTTCAGCCCCCATGGTCCAGGCCACTCATTTTCACATTTCCAACTTCCCTCCAGGAACCTGCCTCTTCCCCACCCCCACCCCCACCCCCTCTCAGGACTGAGCAGGGTCAGGCCTGCAATCGTAAACTCAGTGGTGCCGGTCTGTGGCCCCAGCTGCCATCTCCCCAGAGCTCAGTGACTCCAAATACCACGTTCATTTTTTGACCTCCTTGGGTCTGCCTGTCCATCAAACCTTGCTTTCCCCACTCAGCTTACTTGCGCATCTTCACCCCCACCCCGCTAAGATGCTGGGCCCACTGCTCCTCCTGAGGGCCTACTCCCTGAATGCCCCACCCAGCCCCATGCGACCTGCTGGTTGAACCCTGTGACCCCTGCAGCCCCCAGCACCTCAGATACACAGATTCCGGCCCCACCCACAGACCTGCGTCCTCACTCAGCCACCCTCTCCACCAACCCCTTGCAGGTCTATTTCTATTTTCCCCGGGCACACCAAGGCCTCTGGACAGAGTGGTCAGTCCTGCCACCCCACTTCCTCACCCCTCAGCTGGGTCCACCCCTCAGCTGGAGACGGTTTGCCTTCATTGCCTCAGATACCAACCAATACTTCTCAGCTTCGTGGCATTCCATGTATCAGGAGCATCTGCCCTGTGGATGGCCCATCACCCTCTGACCCCACTTGGCTCTGTCCTTGCCGCCCGGGGCGCTTGTCCCTGAACACCACTCCTCCCCAGGGCCTCTCTGCCACACATTCGCTGGCTTCCATTACTGGTTTTATGCTGGTGGCCTTACTTCTGTCCCTCTAGCCCAGGCCTCTCTCCTGGATTCCAGACCCAAAGCCGACTTCCCACAGGGCAGTCCCATTCGCACATTCCATGGGCTCCTCAAACCTCACGTGTCCACCCAACTCAACACACCATCTTCCCTCAAACTGCCCCTCCTTGCATCTCCATCCTCTTAAGCAGTGCCTACATCTGCCTGGTTGCTCAAAAGCAGAAAGATGGGCGCACACCCTACCAGCTCCCTTCCCCTCCCACCACTCGCAGTTCTTCATAATCCTAACTCTCTCTTAAAGGACCCACTTCTTGTTGCCCACTGCCAACAGCCTGGTCCAAGCCGCCACCATCTCTTGCTGGACACCCGCCACCGCCTCCTGATGGCTCCTCCTCCAGAGCTCCAGCCCAGACTCAGAGTCAGGAATCTGCAGTCCTCCATTGCACAGCCCTTCTGAGGGTACCTACGCTCTCTGCTTTGGCTTCCAAGTCTCCAGCTCCACCTGCCCTGGGCCCCCTGGCCTACCCCACTTCACTGTGCTCTCTGCTTATGTTGCGGATTTTCCTCTGCTCTTGGAACGTGCTGTGTGCTGCCTCACCTGAGAACTTTAACCCAGGTGACCCCAGCCCTACCCACTGCCTCTTCCCCCAGGCACCTGGCCAACTCCAGCTCATCCTCCAGGCCCCATGAAATGCTACTTCCCTCTAGGCTGGGTTTGGGGCCCTCTATTGTATCCTCCCACATCCAGCTGGACTCATCTCCTCCGTGTCCTAATCCTTCATCTGCTAGTCGCTGTATAATTGTCATGTTCACTGCTTGGCCCTCAGCTTGGGAGAGGTCAGAGCCTGGACTGACCTGTCTCATCTATGTTTCTAACCTCAGTGCCTAGCTCAGGGCTAAGGAGTTGGCACTGAATAAGTGTTTGTTAATAAACAGCTAAACTGCACCCCTCCCTCTCCTGCCCTCCCCACACTGACCTCTGACATCTGCGGGAAGAGGCTGATGGCCAGCGGCAGGGCCAGGCCGAAAGCTGCCAGGCACACAAGGCTTTGCACAGGGAGGAGGAGCCGGGGGCGTGCCTGCAGGAGAGCCGTCCTGTGGGGAAGACAAGAGACCCGAAGAAGGAGTGAGCTGGCTGCTAGCCACCATGCAGGGCCCCACTCAGTCCCAGGGCCAGGGCACTGTGGTCCTGAGCCAGTGCCAGCCCATAGCTATATAGTTGTGGTGGGATTCCGTCTTTGGGGCCTTCTCCAGTTGGCACCTTTGTCCCCAGGCCCTGCCCTGAAGGACACTGCTGCTTGAACTCTCAACCACTCATTGTAAATGGGTACTTGTGGGGTACTCATCCCACCCTGTGTCCAGCCCTGTGCAAAGAAAAGAAGGCCACGTGTGAGGGAGACAAGAGAGGAGGCTGTAACTGCCCCCTCCCCCACCAGGGAGACATATAGCAGAGAAAGATGGTCCTTGAAGGCAGCACATAATAAAAAACTGAACAAACCAGAATAGAAGTCCAGGGGAGGAGGCAAACAGCACACACAATACTTATACACGCGGGGATACATGCGTGCGCATGCACACACACACACACACACACACACACACAGCTGAGAAGGGATTCCACAGAGAGGATTCCATCCTCTTCTGTGTATGGAAACAGACCACACCCAACTGCCTGGTCCACTTTGATCCAAAAGACAATGAGAAGGGCAGTGACTTGTCCAAGGCCATGGCCAAGTCTGCTGGAGGCAGGCAGGGCTGCGGCCTGGACTCTGGACTCCCTGCCAGTGCTACGGCTCCATGCTGCACCCAGCTCCTGCCTTCAGAACCCTTCGGCAGTGTCATCACCAGTGTGTCACACCTGGCACTCACCCACCCCATGACAAGCCTTGGAGGTGGGATTCCTGGGCAGGAGAAGTGTATGAAAAGTATCCTTCCAGGCCTTGGGCCCCTCTGCTCCATGATTAAAACAGGCTCCCCAGACAGACTGGGGCTGTGCCTGCTGGCAAATATACCTTCACCATGTTGTCCATCAGAGCTTTACATTTTCTATATCTGGCAGGCCCTTTGGTGGAAACCACCAAGACCTCCTTGGTGAGGCCTGGGGTAGGTGTGCCAGCAGATGGGTGACTGGACTCTTTGCCAGGGGATGCTGGGTGGGCAGTAAATCTGACCTCAATAACTATGTCACCTCCTCACGACTGGGACTGGCTCCTGGTGTGATGAGTATATATAACCAGGCTCTTGTCCTTCTGCTGGAACAGAGCTGGCTGCAGCCACAGGCAGAGGAGAGACCCTTCTGGGGGCAGGGCCTCAGTGTGGGGCAGGGAAACCCCACCCCCCTTCACCTCTCTGGATAAGAATCCTTAGAGCACCTAGCCCTGATCAGGCGGCAAAACTGGGAGCCACAGTTCTCAAATTCATGTGTCCAAGCATCTGCTTAATGCAGACCCCCAAGAGCCCCTCACCCCACTGACATCCCCATTCTGTTGGTACTATAACTGGGAATCTGCATTTCAAACAACCTTCCTGAGTCTTAAACAGGTCATCTCCAGACCACACTTCTGAGAAACCCTGGCCCAGGAAGTTCCTGCTAAGGTACCAATAAAGCTCCAATTACTTGCAAATTATATGCAAATAAAGGGCCTAGCCTCAATAAGTACTCAGTCACTGTGGGTTATTACGGCTGTTTTTGCTCTTAGGGCAGAAAGGAGGGAGGATCCTAGTGACGGGCTGTCCTCTAGCCTTTCCCACTGGCCCAGACCCCAAGACCCGCCCAGCTGTTGAATGAAGCCTGAGTTGAGCTACTGGAGGGCAGTTTCACAGGATTAAGAGCAGCAAGGCAAAGGTGCCTAAATCAAGCTCTAACCTATCTGACCTTCCCCTGAGCCTAGTGCCCCCATCATCTCCCTCTCCTCCAGGTGAGCCTCACACCCTCTGTTGACTCAGCCTGAGGCCTGCTGGCTTCCATGGGAATCAGACAGCTGAAATGGGCTCTGAGACCTTTTCAGCTGAGATCGACTTCTCCAGCAGGACAGGGAGGTGGAGTACCCAGAACCTCACTCTCCTGACTTGCTTCCATAGGAGGCCCCCTGCCCTGAAGAGGCTGTGGAGGGCGGGGCTGCCCTCCTGCCCAGTGGCAGTTGACTGTGACCTCAGTCCCCTTAGTCCCCAGTGGGGAATCAGAGGAGGGGGAATGGGACAGGAGAGTGTGAAGTCCCTGGAAGCATAGACTGGAAGGTCAACAAGGCCAAAGAGGGGGATGGGGAGAAAGGCATGAAGCTCCTTCCCTGGCAGGTGAGGTGTGCTCCTGGCAGGGACCCTGGGGCAGCTTCCTTCCACATGGGGCTGTGACCTTGGCACCTCTCTCAGGGGTGGCTGGCTGGAGTCTGCACTGGAAAAATGGTCCAGGAAGCCCCAGGCCTGTTGCTCCTGACTCAGGAAGCAGGCAGCCGCCCCCCCACCCCAGACTTCAGCCAAACAGAAACCCCTGAAGTCCCAGCCCTGAGCCTGGAGGCCCAGAGAGTGAACACAGCAGGATGGGGGGAGGGGAGAGGAGAGGGAAAGGCAGCTGGGGGAGTTGAAATATGCAGATGGAGAGATGTGCGTGTGCGAATGCCTGGAGAAAGGAAAGACCCGGAGCCCAGGGAATGAGGGAGGCTGGGGAGCGGCCTCAGGAACCACTGTGGAGGATGTGGCTTGAACCCCTATCCAGCTGAGACCCCACCTGGCTGGAAGGCGAACTCCAGGGTGAGGGATGCAGAGCTGTGGGGGGAGAGAGCCGCTGCACCTGCCTCTCAGTTGGTGGGATTAGGAGGAGGTTGGATCTCCCAGCCAGGAGACTAAAGCCAGCTTCCTCGTCAGGAGAAGTGGGAGACCTCAGCCCCAGGTAAGGGGCAGCAGAGGGAAAGGTGTGTGTGTGTGTGTGTGTGTGTGTGTGTGTGTGTGCGCACACGCGCACGCGCTGGGGGGAGGCACACGCTCAGTGCTCCCTCTGCAGTGGGGGCGGCCACTCCACTCCATCTGACTTTCCCTTTCAGTCTCAGAGACAGGGACACCTGGACATGCTGGGCTCCTCCTACCTCTCTTAATGCTAGCAGGAAACCCAGGGACCTTGTGTCTCAGTGCTCCTCCCTGCGAGGAGGAACTGAGGCCAGAGGCAGGGCAAGCCCAACCCCAGCCTCTGTACCAAACGACAGCTTGTCTCCCCACTGCCGTGCATTCCCTCAGCACTTGGAGCAATCTTAGTTTGCACTCCATTAATTTGCAAGTAGGCTGCTTTGTAAGTGTTCTTTTGTCTTTTCCCCTGGCTGTCCTGACTCTCTCACCCGAATGGGCTCCCAGAGGGTGGGAGCAGGCTCGCCCCCCCCATCAGCCATCTCAGCAGAGGCCTCTGCCATTGGCACCCCTGCGTGGAAGGCTGCAGGGTGCTTAGCAGAGCCCCTGCAAAGACTCCTGCTGAAGGGTGTGAAATGCAAAGCCCTGGCAAACGAGGAGGTGAAGAGGGCAGTGCCACTGTTCCCCCGGTGAGAAACTGAGGCTGAGGGAGTCTCCTCGACCAGCATAGCCTTAAAGTGCTGGAGTGGGAACCCAGATTTCATTTTCCTACCAGGATCTCAGCCAGCACTGAGACACTGCCCTGCCTCTCCCATCAGTCTTGTGCATCCCTGAACAGATGTGAGGTCAGTAAGTCTTTGAGGGCACAGACTGGGTCTCGATATTGCTGAGGGATCCTGAACTGTGTGGGCTCTTTCTCTTCTTTGGAGACCTGCTCAGGAACTTCAGAAAAGGACTGACCCAATACAGGATGCCTGAACCAAATGTCCAACCTCTGCTAACCTCTGCCTACCTGAAGGCCTCCTTCAGCCTCTGAGCTGAGCCAGCCACATACATGGCAGCCTGGACTCTGGGCAGATCCCAGCCTGGGAGGTTCAGAACCAGAATGATCCCACCCAACTTCCCAAAGCTATTTTATGTCCTCAAACTAACCATCACTCTACTCTACTTTCTGCAAACCCAACTCAGATGGCAAGTGGAAAGGCATCACAGACGTTTTCCCCAGAAAATACCAGGCCCAGGATTCAGTAGCCTTGAAGACAGAAGCCCTCCCTTCTTCATTTGCCTGGTGGTCTCCTCTTGTGCACTCACAGTCACTGGTATTTGGGGAAAGCCTCAGTTCACGAGGCAGCGATGTACACAAGGGGCACCAAAGCAATTCCTCTCCCAGGATCTGTTTGTTTTTGCAACTCCCACACGAGATTGATTTTCTCAAATGCCGGTGCTCAGAATGCCACACCACTGCTCAGGTTTCTCCCACAACTCCCCCTCTTCCATGATGAGGAAGGGATCGAGATATCTCCTTGTCTGGTCTCAGGGCTCCTCATCCATTGGTCTGGCTAGCCTCCTCAATTTCCCACACAGTGGAACCCACAGCCTGCCCAGAAAGCCTGCCTTCCACAGAAATCCTACCGTGCTCTTAGAGTCAGCTGCAATCCTTCTCCCATTCCACCTGGCTGATGGGCCCATAGTGCTCCCTCCCCTCAAGGTCACCTTGGGCCCATTTACATACTGCCCAGCCCCACCTGCAGCTGGCCTGTGTATGGGACAAGCCCGTGTCTCCTACCAAAATACAGGCTTCCTGACACCAGGACCCCAAATCTGCTCCTCCCTTGTCTTCTTGCAGGACAAGACCCAAAGACATGCTGATTATGTGCTCCGATCCGAAGACATGAGGCCCCTCATGTGGTAGGAAGAGCCCAGCTTTGCAGCTGCACTCCTAGGTCACTCCTGGCTCTGTCATTTCCTATCGTATAACTATAGGCAGATGACAGAGCCTCTTTTTGCCTTGCTTTCCTTATCTGTGAGATGGAATTCTTATGCTTACCTTGCCGTGCTGCTGTGATGGTTGAATGAGATCATTTGTTCATCCGACAAACACTAAGCATCTACTCTGTGCCGGGAATTGGGCTAGATGTTGTGCAGGGCAATAAATAAAAAGAATGTACTTGCCTCCAAGGAGATGACCAGACAGGTAGCAGACAACAAGATAGAGTCTCTGATGCTGCTAAGTGCTATGAATAAAAATAAGGCAAGGGAGGGAAGGGGGAGTAGCGGTGCTGGCATTTGGGCAGAGACCTGGCTGGGAGAGGACTGGCAGGTAGAAGTGCTTACTAAATGTTAGCTGTTACCATAATTCGTACTGCAGCAATAGGAAAGTCCTCAGACTGGGCGGATGAGCCTGCTCCGAGCCCCCAACGGTGGCCCTAACCTCACCCTTACGCCTTGAGGTGCCCCCTCCCATTCCGGGCCGCCAGGAGAGAGCAAGTGCTCAGCGCCTCCCTTCTACCTGCATGAGCCAGGGGTCTGCACCTCCAGGATTGTATTCATCTTACTGACCCCACCCAGAACGCTTCCCTGCTCCTCGCCAGCCTCCTAGACTTGCCCTCACCCTCAGAGCCTGCCCAAACCTACATGAAGGTCAGCTCTGGCTCCTCCCTCTGTCCCCTTGCCCTGGCAGCAGCCGTTTCTGGCTTCACGATTTAACCTCAAGCTCATTAATTTATAGGATCACTCTATCGTTGTTCTTATTATTGTGTTCTCTTACAACATCTTTACAGTCACAACAAACAGGTTTTCTCAGAACATGCTTTGAAGGAAGGCAGGGAGGTTTGTATTATTTGTGTTTTATAAATGGAAAACTGAGGCTCAGTGAGTTAGCGAGTTGCCTTGTGGTTGGATGCCTGAATAGGGTGGGCCCTGATCCCAAATCGAGTCTTCCTGCCACAATCCTCATACTTTCCCTTCACAACTGGCCCTGCACCGCACACTAATAGCACACATGCACACGCGCACACGCCCATGTGTGCACACAAACATGCACACCCCAGAACTGTCAGTCCCTCGGGGCAGGGCCAGCACTGTCCATCTGAATATCCTTCGAAGCACCTAGCACAGGATCCTGCATAGTAAAAGCCCATGAATACTCACGGCATGATTCCAGGAGTAGTGCCTGGGAGTGTTTGAACAAACTGGGGTAGGGCAGACTGCCAGCTGCTCCCCTGTCCCCTGCCCCGGGCCAGCTGGTTCCCCTTCCCTCTCACCCTCCTCCCCAGTGGTGGCCCCTCTCTCCTGGCTGCCCCAACTCACTTCTCTAGCATGGACATGACGATCGGGGGGAGCACCAGGATGGGCATGGGGAGGACCACTCGTGTCAGCGCCGTCTCCAGCAGGGCCTGAGGGGCAAGCAGAGGCTGTAGTGAGTGGAGCTCCCAGGGTGGGGGGCACAGCCACCTGGCAGTGAACCCCTCTCTGGAGCCCGTAGGTGTGTGCACTGCTGCTAAGCACATCTGGCTGAGTAGAATAATTCATGGAGTTGCTCAGGAAGCCTTATTCCAAATACCAGAAAAAAACCACCCCCATCTTCCCACCAAACAGATTCAAAAAGAGCAGATCCCTGTCACCTGCCACGTGTGGGGGAGGGGTGGCAACACAGAAGTGGCCCCAGGAAGGGGCCTGTGCCCAGGGAGGTACCTCGACAGCGGGTGCAGGGCTGGGGAGGAAGCATATGGAGGACTCGAGATGCTCTAAAAACAAAGCAGGCACTGAGAGGACCAGGGCAAACAGCTGGGGCCTGCTGAGTCGCATGAGGCTCCTGATGCTGAAGGAGGACAGAGATTCTGGGGTTTACTTCTTTTTGACACCCTTAAAGACAAAAATTTGGAAGATCTTGCATCTCCTGGCTCTGAATGAGACCCTTTCTTAGTGATAAGAGGTCGGCTTTGTGAGCAGGACATGCTTCTGCTGAGTGTCTGCTGTGTCTCCATATGGGGTTGCCTGGGTCCTTGCCCAGGGGGTTCCTTCAGGATTCCTGGGGAGTGGGGGCATGGTCAAGGCATGGCTCAGAGGCAGTTCTGCACTCTGATGGTTACCATGGGGAGTTCTTTCAACCCCAGGGGCTCCCGGCCCTCAGGGAAGGCTCAAGGAATGGCTCATAGCTCACAGACCCCAGGAGCCTTCCCCTAGACAGCAAGGGGCTGACCCCGCCAAGCTGAGGGAAGCCCAGGGCTGCAGAGAAGCCTGGGGTTCCCTGCCACTTGCACCATGAGGAGAGCGCCCATGGTTGGCCTACCTCTCAGCACGTCAGGTTGGATGGGAGGTTGGGGTCAGGTAGGAAATTGAGGCCAAATCCCCTTCAATGATGGATAGGTTCAGGGTTGAAAATTTCTCCCAGGAACCTGAGTCCTGTATGATCAGCCTCTGGAAGGCTTGGGAGGAGGTTCCTCCAGTCTCCTAATTAGGTGTTGGAATGATGCAGAAAGCAGAAGATGCAGTGCTGGCACTGGCACCCCTGAGCAGCAGCTTTGCCCCTCCTAAGCCTGGGATGGCACTCACTTTCTTTGAGACCAGTGGAGAGGGGAGCACCAGGACAAGAGAAGGGTCTTCCCTCATCAGAGGATTATAGAGAAGGTCTCACTGACAGAGGTGAAGCTTGGGGCCCATCGTGGGAGCTGATGAGGGGCAGTGGCTGGAGCAGAGGGGAATGCTCAGCTACACGCACCTGGCTCCCCATACCAGCACTCAGAGGCCGGAGCAAGACAAGCAGCTCATTACCACTAGGATGAAGGCAGAGAAAGCATGAGGAGACCTAGAATTTTCTAAGAAATTACAGTTGCCGGAGTGGGTGAGGCCGGTGAAATGAGGAGTAAAAGAGGGCCTTCTTGCAGCAAGCTGTTCTTCCCCAGACCCCCACCTCAGCCACCCTCGGTCTCTGGGGAGGTATCATCTGCAGATGCGCCTATCAGCACAGAACCGAGAGCCACCCGCAGCCACGCTTCCTCTTCTTGCCCAGGAGGCCACAAAGGCCCAGGGAGCAGGGCCCCAGGTCCCAGGGTAGGGGAAAGAAAGCTCTGGGGGGTCTCCTCTGCCCTTTCCAATTAAAAGATCAGAGAAGCCAGGTCCTGAGGGGCTGGGACAAGAGATGGGATGTCTTATAGTGGTGACGATGGATGGAAAGAAGGAGGGATGTGCAAGGATAGGCGTGGCCGGGGCCAGGGCTGGGGGCCCAAATGGGGGGCAGGCTAGGGTCGGGAGTGCAGATCGAGAGGACAAAGCAAAGGCGCTGTGCATAGAGGCCCCTAAGGAACAAAACCCTCTCCCTGTCGCTGGCCTCCCCACTGGCCCCACTGAGACCCCGGATGACCCACGTGTCTGGCTGCAATCTTGGAGGAGCCCACGAGGTTGCCGTCACCATCCAGGACATCGATCCCTTCCTCCAGCTCCCCATACCGCATCAGGACCACGTTGCAGATGTTGGCACTGGCTGGAGGCGGGGGGTGGGGGGCAAAGAGGCAGGAGTGAGAGGTGAGGATGCCATTCCACCTAGTGGAGAAAGCCACTGGGCTGCACCCAGGCCCCCCTACCCCAAGCAACAACAGTCCTGAGTAAGTGTCTAGTCTGCGTTCAGATGCCGTGGGTGACGGGTGCCCACCTGCCCGGCTGACCACCAGCCTGTTAAGGGACTTGGGGGCCCTTAAGAACCTGGTGAGCAAAGGTGTAAACTAATCAGTGTGAGAGAGGATGGGGACAGGGTTCAGGAGCCGAAGAGTGACCAGTTATCAAGGGAGCTGCTTTCTTTTCCTCCGGGGGTGGACCTGGCAGGCAGGCCATCTGGGAGGGTTCCCTGCTGCAAGACCCCCACCAGCCCCCAATGTCTCACCATCAGCAACTCAGGCCCTTGGGCTGCCTTTCTGGGTATCTTCCTGAGATGGCAGCCCCCCATATTCAGCCCTTTGCTCCTCAGAGTGAACCAAGTTCCCAGAGATCAGCTTCTCTGACAGCAGGTGCCAGAGCAGGCAGGAACCTCAGTGCTCACCCAGCACCACCCCCTCATCATATGGATGGAAAAGGAGGCTCGGGGGAGGGGGTGACTTATCTGAGGTCACACAGCGAGGTGGGACAGAGCTAGTCCTTTGGGTACTCAGGAGATGGGAGGGTTTGGGGATGGAGGGTCCTGGGGTGGGGTCAGGCAGAGCTAAAGGCCGACCTTCTCCATTCTCGCTTCAGATGGTTGGGTTCCCTCCCTTGGCTATGAGATCATGACAGATCTGGGCTGAGGGGAGGGTTCCTGGCTTCTTAGTTAGACACTGGGTGCCAGAGTTTGGGGGCCACTCATCAGCTGGTGACTAGCCCCAGGAGTCTCCCTCTGTTCCTCTCAACTGGAGCCCAGGGGCCTGAGCCTGGGCCCTGGGGGGCAGGGCGGCTGTGGTGCTGACCTTGCCTGACCTCCTTCAGCCTTGCTCCAGGATAAAAGTGGGGGGACTTGAGGGTGGTGGGTGGGTGGGGAATGGGGGGGGTGACAAATGTGGAGGCCGCCTGCTGCACTCCTCCCCCAAAAGCGCCTTGCTGTGTTTAAAGTTTTAATTTTTGCTAATTAATGTCAATTAATTTTGTATAATGAGTGTTTAATTTTGGGGAGTGTGTGAGCCTGGGAGCGACTGCAGTTCTGGGCTGTGAACGCTGATTAGCATCAACACCTGCTGCTTCCCCACTCCCTCCAGTGGGGGGGCACGAGGGTTTGGGGAGCTGCAGGGCTGCAGGGCCTAGTGGGCAGGTGGAGTGGGAGGAGGACCACAGATGCTCCTGGTGCCTGAGCCAAGGCTGGGGAGCAGGCGGTGAGGGTGCTTGCAGCTGGGGGACAGGGTTCTGCAGGTGAGGGGTGGCTCGAGACCCTCAGGGTCTCTGAGCCTCAGTCTCCCGTTTCAACGAAGTGGGGAGGTGGAATAAACAGAGGGGAAGACCAAGATGCTCTGCAGTCTTTGGAGAAGAAAAGCAGGAGACCAAATACGGTTTTAAAATGTATTTACAGCACATATGCCGTCTCTGAGTAGCTCTTGTATTTCCACACGACACTCAGCCGCAGTGGTAACCATGGGCAGACCTCTTCTGTGCTGGTTCCCTCCTGTCCTCCCAGCAGCTACACTCACCTGTCTTATACAGCCAGGGACGGGCTTGTGAGACATCTGGCAAGGTTTTGAGACATGTTTGATGATCGCAACCTGGGTTGGGGGTTGCTGCTGTCATCTAGCGGGTGCTAGATCCAGAGGTGTTGCTAAACATCCTACCATGCACAGCCCTCGCCACAAAGAATGATCTGGCCCAAAATGTAAGTAGTGACGTTGAGAAACCCTTGTCTGGCAGAAGGAAGAGGGTGAATCTGAGGTAAAGAAGGAGAGGTTGGGGCCTGGTTTTGGGGCCAGCTGGGCTTGAGTTACAGTCATGGCTTTGATTCTTGTCCCCTTCACTCCCAGAGGTGAACTCTTGCCAGCCCTGGGTGCTTCCCAGGTTTAGGGCCTAGAAGGGCCCCCAGAATGGCCTTGGGAAGCAGACACCTGGCCTGTGTGTTAGTGACTCGCCCTCTAGTGGCGGCAGGAACACTCTGCATTACTCACACCTCTGGGGCTGCCCCAGCCCTTGGTTCCTAGGAGACCCAACAAAACCACTGGAGGGGATTTTGGGGTTTTCTGCCCTGAAAGACACCGATCTCTGCCCTCTGAGAACCCTTTACACCACTGCCACACCACCACACTACCACCACTGCAGGTAAGACAAAGCTAAAGGAATGTGGTCCAGGCAACCGGCATCTGCCTAAAGTCAGGAGCCACCAGTTCATTCTGCGGCCTGAAGCAGCCACCCTTACCAGGCTTCCCTGGATGTAAAAGGGGGTGCTGTGTTTAGCATCTCTATGGGACCTCTGGGCACTAGCTGAGGTCACATGGAATGTCAACTTCTGCACCCAAGCCCCCACCAGGTTAGGGGAAGCCAAGGACAGCTGAAATATGTCTAGCTCCTTGCTGCATGCATGTGCACGTGCGCGTGTGCACAGGTGCAGGAGACAAAGAAGAGAGTATTTGGAGGTGGTGGCCAACCAGTCCCAGATTTATGGTGGCATCTTGCTTGCTCTCTGCAATTTCCAAATGTGAAATGTAGTCATAGCAGACAGAGTAGGACTTTGGTTCAAACACAAAACTACTTAGGATGAAACATAAAGCAGGAAAAGAAATGAAAACCCAATGCCCTTCCCCTCTAACAGCCCCTCCAGGACAGTTTGGGCATGAGAAAGCCCTCTTCTCATCTCAGCTGCTTGGATGGAAAAAAGAGAAAACCCGAAGAGCCACCCTAAAATGATGGCACCCCAAGCTCTTCCTCCCTCAAAACACCCATAGTTCTCACTGCCTACTCAAATGACACCTGCCCGGTAATATTTTCTATTGACTGTACACTGGTGGTGCATTTATTGGGCACCTGCTGTATGCACAGGTTACTAGCTATCTCCCTGTCTTTGAGCAATGAGAACTTGCGACTGTTTCAGTGATTTCATTTCCATGATCTCATCCAGAACTTTCATTTCTGTTGTATTCCTTTCAAACCTCCCTGGTCCTTCCTATCCCACTCCTGGCAAGTCCAGCTCCTAAGTCACAAGCACTGAGAGCCTACATAAATGAAAAAGAGAGAGAAAGAGAGACCAACCGTAGGCCATGGGTCTCCTTTCTAGCACACCAGCAATATCTATTATTGACAGTATCAGCAGGTTAATTAAGCAGTCTGTTAGTGATAATGTTAAGAAAGCTGGCACATTTTCAACTCAGATTGACACCATTCAAGACTCAGGCATAACTGACGTTGGAGAAGCTATGCTGAGAGATGTCACGAGATGAGAGAGAGACAGAGAGAGGGAGAGAGAGGGAGAGAGAGAGATCATTTCACACTGATGGCAAGCTCAGTGTCAAGTCCTGAGGAAAATATGCTCTTGATTGCTGCAGATGTTCTCACATCAGACCCATCGTGATGCAAAATCATGCAGATTGTGAACAGCTAATGAAGCACCCCATGTAAAAGGGACAGTGCGGGGAAGAAGAAAGAGCAGTAGACAGAAAGACAAATGTACCAAAAAAAAAAAGTTCTCAAAAAGAAGACTACAGGGGCGCTTGCCCCCCAACCTGGCACAGGAACAAACACACAGATCAGCCGAGTTCACAGTCCAGAAACACACCTACCTGTAGGCGAAATGAGTTTGTGGTAAAGCAGCTCCATGACTCACAACAAAGGGTCATTCAAACACGAAGGTGAAGCAATGGGCTATTGGGCTATTCATGTGGAGAAAACAAAAATATCTCAAGTCCTGGGTTCTATGATGCTTTCTCCATATTTTAATGTTTTAAAAATCATGATGTGCCTTACGACAGACGCCGGGCTGGGGGTGGGGGGGAGAGGAAACCTTACCCGCTCCCCCCTGGGACCGCCTGTGCATGTGTAAACTTTGCCACGTGTAGAGGTTCATTCAAGTGTCACCTCAGCTACCCATAGCAGTCTGCACAGAATTTGAACTTAAACTTAGATTCCTAATTGTTGCCTAAAACATCTTTTTAGAACTTACACTATAATGGAGCACGGACATGAAAAGTTATTGTACATGCAGAAGATCGTCTGCCAGATACCAGGCAATGCAATTAAAGACAGCAGAAATTGCCAAACCATAGATAGCTACCCTAAAGAAATGCTTGCCCATATGCACAAAGAGACATTTACAAGGATGTTAATTATAGCACTGTTTGTAAGAGCAAATAATTAGAAACAACCTAAATGTCCACCATTAGGGAACTCACATGGGAAGATCTCCAAAACAAACTTATATGAAAAAAGCTACCGAGTATGTACAGGATGATTCACTATCTGTAAAACCCGATCATTGGTGTATACATACCGTGTACCCATAAATCCGCAGGTAATGTTTTGGAAGGCTCACACCTCACACAGTGATCCCCTTGGGAAGGGAACTAAATTTAGAAATTAGAGGTTGTTGAAAGTCTTCCACTTTCTTTGCCCCCTTTTTCTAAACACCATTTGAATTTTTACAATGAGAACATAACCATGCTTTACTTGTCTAAGAACTGAAAAGAAATTGCCAAACTTCCTAAAGTAGATCACAAAAATTTGAAAACCAGCAAGGATTGGTGTGACCTACTGGCAGTTCCTACACTTAGGTGTGTACAGGGGAGAAACTTCCTAAAGAAGCTGATTAACTTCAGGAAGAGTTTTATCTTCAAGTAAAGAAAAAAAATGAAGCCACAAGTATAACCAAGTAGGAAATGCAGACCAAAAAATCCCCAAATTCTTTTATGTGCTTTGAAATTATACTCTTGGTTTTAGGGTCAAGAAGGGTCAAGATTGGACGTAGAGTTACAAAAAGCAGTGGTAGCCGTGACGCTATGTTTAACAACCAATGTCCAAAAGAGAAGTGGAAAATGTGAGCAAGGCTCAGACTCAAACTCTGTGATCTTGAAGAAAGTGACTCAGATTGGATGCGTAGTGAAGGCTTGTTTATTTCCTCACCTGAGCAGGAAATACAGTCCTCTCCTCTTCTGAAAGGCTATTGTATTAATGCCCCCTTATAACGGAGGCATCTGAGCATTGAGAAATATGGCCCTTGATATCTGTGAATCATAAGAAATGGGAAGTGGGAAAATGTATTTTATGTGACAAAGAGCCGCTACTACTCATCAACAGAGGGTCATGATGACTGACTCCCAAAGCTTTTCTACCCCAGGAAGGCTAGTCCTAACTAATTATAATAAATCCCTCCCTTGGGGCACTTGAGTGGCTCAGTTGGTTGAGTGTCTGCCTTCAGCCCAGGTCATGATCTTGGGGTCCTGGGACCCAGCCCCGCATCGGGCTCCCTGCTCCATGGGGAGCCTGCTTCTCCCTCTCCCTCTGCTGCTCCCCCTGCCTGTGCTCTCTCAATCTAAAAAATATATATATAAAATAAATCCCTCCCTTGCCAGTGCTTGATTGAGGAAGGGACATGTGACCAACTCTAGCCAGTGAGGGATGTCTGCAGGGGACTTCTGGGAAAGGTCTCTTCTCATTGAGGAAGCAGCAGCAGAGCCTCCTGTCCTCTGGGCCATGGTGGGCCTGTATGTGGTCCTTGGAGTTGCTGCTGCCATTTTAGGACACGAAAGGGACTAGCCCCCAGATGAAGTCCCTGGCAGAGCACAGAGATGGAAGGAAGGGCCACCAATGCCTCACACAGCACTCGACCTTTGTGAAGTGATACATTTATGTATTTAATTAAGCCGGTGTGAGTCTGGTACCTTTGGCCAAAACATTCATAAAACGTAGAAAGAGCCTTAACAGTTATTAAGAAAAAAAATATAGTCATTGAAAACACCCCAAAAATATTCAAGTAGGAATTAATAAAAGAAATAATAAAAACTCAATGAACATGAACTTGATCTTACTAATAATAGTCAAAGATAGATTTTTTAATCTAGAGAAAAGTCAATCTGCAGGTGTTCTCTGGATGTGTTGGAGACTAATCCTCATTGGTAAAATGGTTTACAAATAGTATGTGTCTTGTTATCTCACTTTGTTGATGGAGACTTCTGGCATATAGTGTAACATGTCATCAAACAGGCAGTCCTTTCCCCTCTGGTATACACTGTCTGTGTCATCAAGAAATGCTGCCGCTCCCCAATGTTCATCTCTATTTTCTTCTAGAAGCTTTAACATTGTACTTTTCACGTATAGGTCTTTAACCTCTCTAGAATTTATTATTGTGTGTGGTATGAAATAGGGATCTCCTTTTTTCTCTTTTCTATCTGAAAACCCAAACATCCAATAAAATTAAGAAAAAATTCTCAACCATTCTGGGAATTGGAAACATACAAATTAAAATGAGAAAAGAACCATTTCAGATGGACAGAAGTTTTTCTTTGAGATTGATAACACGAAATGTAGGGAAACAAAAACTTAAACCTTGTAGGCAGAGTAAAAAGCCAGTATGCTCATTTGGCAATGCCTAGCAAAGCGAGGTATGTACATATCCTCTGGTGTGGCCATTCCATTTCTAGGTACTGAGCCTTGACTGGTGATTCTCAACACTGGCTGCATAACTGAAACTAAATCTAAGGTTGGGTCCAGATCTCTGCATTTTTTAAAGCCCCCCAGATGGCTGTTTGAAAACCTCTGCCCTGGAGGAGTTCCTACTACTCGTGCACATAGGGACACACCTACAATGTTGTGTAGTGCGGTGCTATTGTGGTTCTTAAAAAGGATAAGCTGAGATTTTAGGACTGCCCTATAAAGATGTTTATAATTTATTGAGGTTAAAATGCAGTTTACAGAACAGTATCCATGGTATGATTTCATTGGTATTACATATGTATTTATATAGGCATATTTATGTTATATATAGATACAATAATAAATAGAGATCCCTACATTTTTAGATGTTAGCTCAAATTTGGAGGGATATGCACAAACTTACTCTGGAGAGCAAAGTAGGATTGTTTACTTTATAATACAATCATGTATTATCAGGAAAAAAAGTAGAATCATTTTTATTAAAACAGATACAAAAACATTCCAGTGGCAACTAGGAGACGAGCTTCCATCTTCGGTCCGGACTGACGCTAGATAAAGTTTTCTCCACTCTACTTCCTCTCTCTCTTTCTCTCTCTCTCTCTCCTATTTTGTGGGTCATATGTGCACACAGTAAATAATTCAAATCGTATACAAGTTTACCCTTATAATAAAACCAGCTCCTTCCAAGCTTTGACTCTTAGCTTCCCCTGCGCCTTCCCCAGAGGCAGTCACTCTAGCCAGGCTCTCATGTCTCTGCCAGACACAGTCGATGTATGTACAAGTGGAGATGTATGCACATCACCACCTGAAACACACATACACACACACTCAAGTGAATCACACTGGAAGAGAGCCCCAGCCCTGCCTTCAGAGGAGGGATGATTATCAAATGGGGATGTACACCCTAATGCTTGATTTCATGATCTTTCCCAATATTCCACCCAAAAGGCAGTGCTATCTGACACAGATTTTCTTTTAAATAGCTTGAGGATTTTAGTATGGGTTTCACAGCCCAACTAAAGTGTCACAGGCTCAGGACTGGGAATTTTGGGATTGAAAAATCAGCCTGTAAATTTAGGTGTAGGCTGACTCTGAAGTTCAGGATCTCTTCACAAAAGATTCCTGCTAACACATTCATCTTCTGGAAAACTCCCTTTTATCACAGCTGCTCCCTAGCTTAAAATTCTTTAGCAGTTCCCTATTAACCATAAGGTAAAGCTCCAACTCTAAGCTACCATCCAAGGCCCCAGTGGTCCTCTGCATGGGCCCTTCCCCCACAAGCCCGGCCCACTCCCACTGGCTCTATTCCTCTTGCATTCATAACCCGCTCCCCTGCCTTGGGCTTCCTACCTTCTGTGTCTCTGGATTTCTCTACTATCTGGATTTCAGTCATTATAAAATCTCTGACCCAGAAGGCCATTCATTCAATATGCATTCACTGAGCACCTACTGTATGCCAGGTCCTGGGCCAGCTGCCCAGGAACAGGTGACCTGATCACACAGGAATGCCCCTTCACAGCTTTTTGGGCCAGGCTGCTACTTGGACGCTTCCCTAATTGACGGGTCAGGCAGCTCATTGCAATAATAATCGGTCAGTTTTTCAGAAGATCCTGAAACCATTGCTGGGCTCCCCCTTAGATGTGGAGCATCTCTTGACATGTGGAGTCCAGAACTAAACAGACTCCTTTGTTCTGGGTTCTCTGTTTCTAGTAATGTAGCTGAAGTCTGAGTGGGCCTCCTCAGAGCCATACACCACACTGCAGACATATTCTGAGCATACGGCCCACAATCCCCGGATCTTTATCCTAAGTAGTCTGGCCAAGTCAGGTCTTCAGCAAGCCTACACTCGTGTAGCTGCATTTTTTGAACAGCAAACCTTATATCAAAACTTGCAATCTTAGATCCTACACCTCTTACCCACGAATTCACAACCACTGCCAAGTTGCTATGCTTGTTCCTTGAATGCGACCCACTGTTGTATGTGACCAAGGCAGTTTTAACTGCAGAGGACAAGATTGATGACAGAGCCCTAGAAATGCACCACTAGAGATTTCTGTCTGGCTAACTTGGCCTCACTACCCATGTCCTCTTGGAAGCTGACACACAGTGGGGGCCCATGTCAGTTCTAGGGCTGCTCATGCTTATGGTACCCAGACCAGCGCACCTATCTTTCCAGATCTAACCCAGAAAGGCTGGAGAATGTGACCTGGATGACCTGGTTAGGTGGCCTATTGGTCATCCACCCTAGGCCTGCCAACTAAAAGTGTGAATGACAGTGTTAGTGAAAACTTACATAAGAAAACAGAAGATTCAAAAAATAATTTTAAAAATAAGAGTTAAAAAAAACACAGAATAAATGTCCAAGCAGCCATCAAATGTGGCCACCAACATCATCATGCTGGGGTTCCACTGTGGGTATCCAATTTCAAAGCCTTTCTGTCTGAGCACTCATTTGATCACTAAATAAACCCACATTGAACACTGTGTGCCAGGCATAAAGTGAGCCTGGGGGCTGGGGATGAATGAGATCTCGTCCCTGTCTTGGGGAGCTCACAGTCTGATAAAGGAGGCAAACTCAGAAACGAAGTGGGCAGTTCTGGGTTACACATAAACACATACAGGGTGCTGTGTTCTAACCCTCACTGGGGCTACCAGGGAGGGCTTCTTGGAGGAGGTGGTGTCTGAGCTGAGCATCAAAGGCCTGGCAGTAAGAGAAGGTAGAAGACGAGGCTGAGGTAATGGGAAGAATGGAGATTCCAGGCAAACATGGTCACGTGCAAAGGCCTGGGGCTCCTGACAAAGGCAGACAGGAGGTCAAAATACACCACAGCTGCAAAGGAGTATGAGCAGGGCCCAGGTCAAGGAAAGGACCAGAGGAGCCTAAGGGCTGTGGACACCATATTATCATTGATCTGGATGGAAGGAGCATACGTCATGAGGCCCAGCTGGCACAGACACATCCTGCCATCCTCTAACCACAGGGGATGAGGCTGGAGGAGGTCAGGACTGAGCTTTGGGGCATGGGCACACTGTCGTGGCCACCTCCTAGACCAGGCAAGCAAGGTGGCTCAAACACCAAGGGAGGGGCTGTGAAGGGGGATCAGTGACACCAAGACCTCTGTGGCCTGGGGGTGAAAGGAGTGAGGAGATGGGGTGGGGCAGATGTGTGAACAGAAGACCTTCTCCAGAAGACGGCCCCAACCTCCTGAAGAACAGACCCCTGGTGAATGCAGAGGTTTTTTTCCTGATGAAATAAGCTGTGACATTTAACATAGGGGACTGTCGCAGACAGCACAGGGAGAAGTCGCTTCCCGGCAAAGGGATGATGAGGCTGGCACTTTGGCCCATACAGGAAGGTTACTCCCTGTGCAGAGGGTCGGCTGGCTGGAGCTAGGGCTCGGGCCTCCCCTGAGGGAGCTCAAAGCCCACACGGGGGTCTTTGTTAGCACCTGACCCAGCTTGTCCCCTGCTGGATGTGGCCAGGCAGCTAGAGACGGGGGAGGAGATCTGCAGGTCACCTTCCTTCCCTAGGCCCTGCACACATATACACAGAGGCTGGGTGCTCACTGGTGACACCTGGGGGTCCCTACTTCTCTCTCGGCCCCTGGCTAACGGCCCTGCCCCACACATGCCTGATGAGATGGGCCTACTGCTCTCACCAGGGCGCCCTCACGGCATCTGTGACCTTGCATTCCTCCCACTGGCCACTCCAGCCAGCTCCCGGCCCAATGCCTCATGAGAAGGCTGTTGTGGGGCTAACTTCCCTGGAATGGACTCCGCTAGTGGAGACTGGCAGTTGGACCTGGAGGAGGGGGGTATGTTTTTCCAATGTCTCGACTGACCTTTAATTACACTGTTTGCCCAGCTCCCCAAACCATTAACTCCCACCTCACAGCAACCATCAATTAATGGAGGGCCTGCTCTGAGCTCGAGCTCCTGAACACAATTAAGCGTGGCAGTCCACAAATAAGAAAGAACTGGAGAATTAATTAAGGTCTAAACAAATTAATTACCAGTCCCCAATCGATTCCAATGCCAGCACACATGCTCCTGAGCTCACCGTCTTTCCTAACATCTCCATGTATAAATAGAAACTGAGTTTTCCCACATGATTGCTACTCTGGACCGGGCACAGCAAGGCTCTGAAACCACCATGAGGGAGAGAAGGGCTCAGTGGGCGTCCTCGGGGCTTCTCACATACTCAGCACGCGGGTACATGCACATACAACCACGGCTGAGAAACCAGGGTCAGCCTGAAGGAAGGGTGCTCCTGGTGGGGCACCTCTGGACCACATCCTGTTTCTCAGCTACATGGGTGAGGGGTTATCGAAGTGGGCTGGGGTAGGGTGGGCTAGGCCTTTGAGGCTCGGGCTGTGGCCAGCTCAGGATAACTTTCAGAGAGTCTGAATGTGTTTATTCTGGCTCGCTCTGCCTCGGGTCCTCCCAGAGAGAGAGAATGTGGGGTGTGAAGGGGAGCAGAAACCTGCTGGGGAAGCCAGGGAGAGCTGTGGGGCCCCTGCAAACCCAGGGGAGGCCTGTAGTGTTGTCACAGACATCCCAGGGGGAAGAGGCTGAAGTGGGGTCTGGTCCAAGGCCGGGAGGGGTATGAGCAGTGGAGTCAGGGATGGGATGGGAAACGAGGTGTCCTGTGCCCAGGTCCCTCTCTTGGGCAGCATGTGGGGCCCAGTGAAGAGAGGTGTCCTCCTATCTTCCAGATTGCAGGCTGGAGTAGGGCAGAACTCGCTGGGCAGGGCAGCGGGGAGGAGCCACAAGTCCTGGGAGCCTCCTTCTTCCCTGAGCCTGAGTTCCCAGCCGGGCCAGGAAGGAGGGAGTGGGGATATGGCCTCTGAGCACAGGGCACACAGGCCCCTTCAGGAACCCATCCTCCCCCAAGATCCCCTTCTGCTTCCTACTCACCTCACCAAGCCCCACCACACATCCCAACAACTGGGGCTTAATCCCATCATTTCCACTTGCTTCAAGGATTTCCTGTGAGCACTCATGGCTCCGTGAATTCTGTCTCCCCAACAGGCCAGGGGTCTGAAGGGGCAGAGGACCCTCTACAAGGTAAAGCAAGTCCTGGGCAAGCTTCTTGATGGCCTTGATGTTGGCATGGCCTGGCCTGGCCTAGCCTGCCATGGAAAACAGGGTGAATGCCTGGAGGGACCTAGACCCTGCCAGCATGCAGTGAGGCTTAGAGAGGCTGTCTAAGCCTGAGAAGAGAGTGAAGGGTAGCCAAGTGCAGGGGCTATGTGATGGCCTGAGAGGACAAAGGGCTCAGAAGGGGGTGAGGGGCATGTTTGATCATCTTACACACCACCGTGTATGCACACTACAGGAGGGGGTCAGCAGGTACCCATTTATAGACAAGCCTGGGAGGACATCAGGGGCCAGAGAGATGGAAGGGAGGCAGGCACACGGCCAGGACTCAGGCAGCAGACCTGAGGAAGCAGCCAGAAAGGATTTGCTGCTCTGAGGATCCTGGCAAACAAAGGACTCTCAGGACTGCAAACCACATTGTGTGCAACCTGTGTAACTGGCTAGGGATATGTGGGATCTCAAGACCTCTCAACAGTGGCTGGACCTGGAGGTTCCTCTCGGATAAGACAGGAAGAGAATCAGGCTGGAGCCCAAAGAGGGACAGAAAGTCTCAGGTAGGGATGGTAGACAGGGTCAAACCTGAAAGGAGGGACCTTCCTCCTGAAGGGGCCCCAGAAGTTAAGACTACCTTCAAGGTCATACAGCAAGATGGCCAGCAGGGCAAGGCTGGAATGGACCCCTGGCAAAGTCTTTGTTTGAACCTTGGCTCAAGGACAGATTACATCTTGGCCGAGTCCCACATCCGGTCCAGCGCAGCTAACAGCTGCCACCTTCCGAGGCTGCATCAGACCCTCCAGCCCAGGGTAGTGAGCAGTGCAAGATCGGCAGCCTTGTTTGCTAAATTAGGCCCCTTAACAAAGTCAGATCTAAAGAGTCATTCCATTAGGGGCCCATGCCAGAAATAGCTGAGAGTTCATTAAAAGTGTGGAGTTGCTATAGCAATTATCTGGGTCAGCTGACGCTCACTGGGCAGTTGGTCCTGGGAGTTCATTAACCCCTGGCCATCGAGGAGGTGGGGCTGCCAGGTAATGATCTCCCACCTTCACGTAGGGGCTTTTCAGGTGCTCCAAAGCACTTCCCTATGAATGGGAGCTGGTCTGTGGTCTCGTCTGATCTTCCTATAGCTCTGGCCTATAGGAAGGTACTGGTGTCCCCATTTTACAGATGAGGAGGTTGAACCCTGGAGGTGAAGAATGAGATTGGGACCATGAGTCTGGGTCTGACTCTGGCTCTTCAGACTCAGCCTTGGCACCCAGGAGGTCACAGGACCTCACACCACTTCTGTGGTATGCCCTCATCTTTGTGCTCTGGCATCAAATGGGAAATTTGGTATGATGGTTCAAGCCTCTTTTGACAACTAATCACGCACAGCCTTATGCTTCTGTCAATGTTTCTTTTTAGTTTTTAGAAATCCAATGTGCTACCCATTGTACCACGGAGCCACCTTCTTTTTAGTTTTTAAAAACTCCCTAGGCAAGGCGTGGGATTCTTTTTTTTCTTTTTCTAAGAGTTTATTTATTTATTTATTTATTTATTTATTTATTTATTTAAAATATTCTATTTATTTATTCCAGAGAGAGAGAGAGAGAGAGAGAGAGAGAGGCAGAGGGAGAAGAGGCTCCACGCAGTGAGCCTGACATGGGACTTGAACCCGGGTCTCCAGGACCAGGCCCTGGGCCGAAGGTGGCGCTAAACTGCTGAGCCACAAGGGCTGCCCTAAAATGTTATTTATTCATTAGAGAGTGAGTGCATGAGCAGAGGGAGAGGGAGAAGCAGGCTTCCAGCTGAGCAGGGAGCTAGACATGGGCCTGAATCCTAGGACCCCAGGATAGAGCTGAAGGCAAAGACTTAACTGACTGAGCCACCTAGGCGCCCCAGTGTGGGATTCTTAAGAGTTAGGTTGGGCTTGATGGGATGGCCCAAGGCAGCTCCTGGAAGCTCAAAGGCTCTAAGACCAGCAAAGTCTTGGCTGAAGGCAGTGAAATCCCCTCTACACACGCATGCATCACAATTACCTGACTATGAATGGAGACTTACAGAACCTAAACGGTCCACAATACCCAAGGGCTCGGGAAATATCAGAGAGGGAGACAGAACATGAGAGACTCCTAACTCTGGGAAACGAACAAGGAGTGGTGGAAAGGGAGTGGGCGGGGTGGGGGTGGGGGTGACTAGGTGACGGGCACTGAGGGGGGCACTTGATGGGATGAGCACTGGGTGTTATGCTATATGTTGGCAAATTGAAATCTAATAAAAAAAAAAATACCCAAGGGCTCGGAACACTAGACTTGCAGGCGCCTTCTTTTGCACCAGGAATCCCTGTGATTCCTGGCCAGGAGATACCTATGTGCCCCACTCTAAATAACGTCTCCAAATGCATGAAATGGAACACACGGGATTATAAAGGGATTATATTGGAATACATGATCAAAATATTTTTTTAATTGTGATACAGTAACAGGTGTGCTTTTTAACTAATGAATTAAAGAACGAGACCTACCAGCGGATTAAATAAATATCATAATTTTGAGTTAGTATTACACATAAACAGTATTTTTAAAATCCTTATAACAACTGTAATAGGACTTGAAATTATCTGTGGTTTCTGTGGGTGAAAGAGCCACAGCTCTTGCTTGATACTGTGGTTTGCTGCCTACATTCACAATGGAAGGTAATGTTCAATTTCAGTTAGAGGCTAGCGTAGTCATTTTCCCCAGCCAAGACCATAGGATCCACTGCACTCTATCTACTTGCCCCTTGGGAAGCTAGGGCCCTGGCTAAGAATCCCAGTGCTAAAAGCAGAACCTTACTCACAGAGCTCGTCAGCAGGGCCCCATCACCCTTACTTCTGTCTACACGTGTTTTGCCCTAGTTGTCAACACTAGGAGACCCCCGATGTCAGAGGAGGTCTGGAAAGGCAGTCCAGCTCCCCTAGAGCCCTGCGGCCCCGCACACCCGGGTGGGACACACACATGCCTGTACACACGCGCACATGCACACCTCTGCAAAGTGCAAGTCTTACCTACGGCAGGGAACGGCACAAATCTCTGGACAAGAAGGCGGGTGGCCGGGGTGAACTTGTTGGCTTTCTGAACCAGGACATTAAGGCCCACCTTAGGAAGAGAGAAGAGAAAGTGCGTGGTGCTGCAGGGGCCTGGCAGGCTGGGGCAGGAGTGGAGACTGAGCGGCACTGTCAGCCCCAGACCCCAAATCCTCAGCGCCACCTGCTTCGGCTGGGCTCCAGTGCCACTATGCAAAGCACCACTGCCCTGACATCCCAGTTAACCAGCCCGTGGGGAAGGATGAGGGGAAAGCCTCAGCTACACACATGCCCACGCGTGCACACACACACTGAGCACACACACACACACACACACACACACACAATCTCTCTGAGGAGGGAGAAAGGAAAGGTTGCTGTTAGATGAACACATAAGTAGCAAGTAAATTAAATGTGAGAACCCTCATCCTGCCTCAGCCACTGAGCACTCCATTTTTTAGGCCCCACTATGGCCTCAGGCATGGACCTAACCACCAGGACTCAGGAGAAGGGCATTGGCATACCTGCCACAAGTGGCTGCTGAGCTAAGCAGAGCAGCCCAGAACAGGACAGGGGGTGCAGTGGACCTCCTGAGCTCACTGCCCTCTTCCCATAGACCCCAGCCCCCTCACGCAGCCTGGGATGCTGGGGCTCCCCTTGCTTTCACCTTTCCCTCCCCTGTCTCCCCACTCCATTCCGTTCCCCTGTGCTGTCCTTTGTCCTGGAACACAGGTCCAACCAGATTGGCCACAACCAACTCCTCCCCACGACCTGGGTGAAAAGGCACAATCTCCTTCACACAGCCTTCCCACTCCCCTAACACCCCACCTTCTCCTTCTAGGAATCCAGTTTATTGTTCACCAGATGCTATGGGGGCTTTCCTACTTGGGGACCTGAATGTCTGCCTTCTCTACCCAGCCCACATCTGTTCTGTAAGGCCCACCTCTGAGCTCTACCTCCGGTGACTTTACTAACAGTGGGAGTCACTGAACCTTTCCCTCCCTCAGTTTCCTTGTCTGTAAAAAGGAATGGTAACATCTACAGCATCCCAGGGCTGCTATAAGAATGTATGTAAAGTGTTTAGCATGAGCTTGGAGCATAAATGAAGCGATGTAAGCATGTCACCTCTCCCAGGCAGGAAGCTGCTCCCTCACATGTCTCAGCGCTTGGTTCACTGCTCATGATCTGATGCCCCTGCTGGAGTGGGATGTGGGACCCCGCCTTTTTCATGTTTGTATGACCAGCACTTAGGACAGTAAATGGCATGTAGTATTAGCTCAATAAACTGGTAACTGAGGAATAAACACATGAACCAACAAATAAATGGATGGATGGAGATCAGCAAAGGCTAGAGGGGAGTTTCTTGGAGGAGGGAAAGGTGAGGTTAGAGCAGAAGAAAGAATTTTGGTGAGGAAAACAGCACAAGCACAGGCATAGAGAGAGAAAAGGCGAGATGCATGTGTCAGACCAGAAACGGTATAGAGAGGCCACTGCTCCGCAGTCTGAGGCCAGAGCTAGCCCCTGCCCTGTAGATCTTTCCTGGGAGGAGGGGCAGCAGGGGCTGCCACAGGGCTTCTGGCCTAAGGGTGCCTGGGGCAGCCTGCTTTCAGCTCTGGCACACCTGGTAGCTAGCAAGCCACCCTGTACCTGCAGCCCTGACCTCAACCTTCTAGGTCGCTGGAGAAGATGCAGAGCCCTGGGAAAGCTTCTGGGGCTGCAGGGTGACTGTAGCAGTCAAAGCAAGAATGGTGCAGTGACCTGGGAAGTGCCACCCTGTCAGCCCCTGGGTATCCCAGGACCCCATGGAGCCAGAATGCTGCCAGGCAAGCCCAGTTTGGGCTCTTGAGTGTCTGGTCTATATTGGAAGCCTCAAGCTGATCCTCAGAGTCCAACTCTTGTTCTTTCTGCTTGCTCAAGGGAAGGCTGGGAGGCAGGGAGATGTGTGGCAGGTTGGGCACACTTCCCTGGTAGGCCAGGGCAGGCCAGGGAGCTGCTAGCCGACACTAGGCCCTGCTGCCCTGCTTCTAGGCTGCCCTGCCATGCAGATGGAACTCCTCAAATCCAGGTCTCCATAGCTCTCAGCAGTGAGTGACTCTATTTCTGTGACCCCCTCCCCCAAATGCCAGGGAACATGTTACTATAGGGTACAGGGAGGGAAAGTACAGAAGGAGGCAGGAGGACACACCGGCAGGTGTTGGTGATGGAGAAGAGGAGGGGAGGTGCCACGCCATGAGCTGAGCATGTCACATTAAATGTCTAAATTAAATGCCTGCCATAAGACTCCTAGACTTCTGCTCCTTACAGATTCAAAGAAGTTCAGACAAGTTCAGAGAAGTTAAGTAACTTTACCTAAGGACACACAGCTACTATGAGGCATGTAACATTAGGATTTGAACCAAGGGGTCTGCTGATTCCAAAAGTTTGCTCTTAACTGTGCCGTTTATTTCCAAGTGTCTTCCATCTCAATGAGGGATGCTTTCATGTCTAATGTGCCATTTAAAACTGTCTGAGTAGCAAAAGCTTCCCTGAAAAGACCAGCTTGAGGCTGTGGCCCAGATGAGTGGAAGGCAGCTCCTGTGAGGGAAGATAGGGCCCTTGATCCAGCCCTGCCTGCACCTACCTCAGCTATAAGACAAAAGGTTCAAACCCCAGCCCCACCCCCTACAGTCTTTTAGAAAGAGCAAGAGCCCTCAGGTGGCCAGCAGGCAGCTGGGACATTCCCCTGGCAGCCTCTTGGGGGCAAGCAGGGCTAGAGTGTGGTGGAAGGACAAGAAATAGTGGCCACTGGTTGCAGCAAATACTCAGACTTGTCCTCAAGCCTCCCTGACTGGCTGTCCTTCCCTCTGGCTAGGACTGGCACAGTCCAGAGTGAGTGTCCCAGCCTGTCTCCCCAACTCTGGGTGGGAGGCCACAGGAGTGGGGAGGAAAGAAGAGAGAAAACAAAGCCTGGGTTCCAGATCTCTTCTGGCCTGCCCTTCCCTGAAGCTCACTGAGGTCTTCCCAGCATACTCATTCCTGAGCATGGCCAGCATGCCTGAGCTGGGGAAGGGACTGGGGACCAGCAAAGTGGGGAGACTAGAGGCTGGTGAGGTCACCCTGCTCACCCACTGATGATGAGCCAGATAACAGGAAGGTGCAAATACGGGGGAGGCAAATGGCCACTTATCCCCACTCCTCCCCCAGCCCCCAACTCAGGTCTTACTGTCCCAGCAGCTAGGATGGCATCAGCCTGGGAAGGAACCAGGGTGGGCTGCAGACCGGGGTTGGGAGCCCGTCTGTTCTGATTCCTCAGGGGCCCTTTGGCCTGGAACATTTGGTGGAGCCCATTAAAATTAAAAAGCCAAGTGGCTGGTGGCTCTGAATGCCAGCTCATTTTCCCTGGCATGGTGGGTCCTGTTTAAGGGAACCAGCTGGCATTAATGGCACACAACTCATCATGAACAGCAGCTAGCGATCAGAAAAATCTGAGCTAATAATCGGGTTCGGGAAAGATAATGAGATATGGAACAATCACTGCTGAGGGTCCCCCAGGGTCTGTTTTAACAGTCTCCAAATAAGCCACAAAATAGAATTTAACCAAACAGGGGCTCCATTTTGGCGGAGAGGAAAACAAACAGGGTATGGATTTTGCACACGATATTCCCCTTGTGATCAGCAGACAGGAGTCCTGGGAGAAGCAAGAGCCCAGGACCCTTGGGATGTTGGCAATGGCCTAAGGAAGCTTCTCTGGTCACTTCTCTCCAAGCTGGGGCTCCCAAGCCAGTGAATTTGCCATGGGCATGTACAGGAGCAGAAGAGGGAAGACTAGCCTCCTGATCATCCCCAAGGCGGGGTAAGTGCTGACCAGCACCAAGAACCAGGGTGCGGTGGGGGCTTCGTGACACAAGATCTCCGGTGTCATGAGCTGTGCAGCTATGAGCTGTCTCCTAGCACCAAAGTCCTTCCCAGACCAACAGCAGCCTCCCTTCTGTGAGGCCAGCGAGGACACACGGGATGGGGCCTGAGCAAGGCATGCAGGCTGGGTCCTCCACTTCAGCCCATATCTGCAAACCCCTGCAGGGTGCGTTTAGCTAAAGGGGCTTCAGCCACTCACCTTCACGCACCCCAAATGAAGGCCTTGCTCTTCCTCACCCACCCCCTGCCCGCTCCAACTCCTAGCAGCTCCTGATGCCCGAAATCCATGAGTCTCTCTGGACAGGAGCCTCTCCCTCCCCACATGCAGCCCAGCATGCAGGGCTACCTGTCCTGTCTTCTGGGTATTCTGAATATGACTACTTCTCTCTGCTCTGGCCACTTACCTTAATCACCCATCTCTTCTCCCTGGACAACTGCCCACTTCCTAACTTGGCTCCCTGCTTCTGCTCTTGCTCATTCCAGTCTGCTCTCTACACAGCAGCCAGAATGATCTTCTTAAAATGGGCATCAATTTGCTTTAGGCTTTCAGGGGCTTCTCACTGCACTTAGAGATCCACAGGGCCCCGCTTGCAAGGCTCTAGCCACCTCGCCTTGGCCCACTCCTTCCATGAGCCAATTCTTTCTCTCCTTCTCTCCCTCCTGTCCTCCACCCTCCATCACCTTTCTCCCCAGAGCCTTCAAGCATTGCTCCCCCTTCGCCTCCTCACTTTTCAGCTTAAATGTCAGAGAGGCCTACTCTTCACTTGGGGCTCCCCTTTTACAGTTTCTCACAGAACTCAGATCTCTTTCTTCCCTGTCCCTATCACAGTCTCAAAGTATATATTTATTTACCTCCCTAAAATGTTGGGAATCAAAGTAATACATATTTAATATATAAAAACTGAATAGCACAGAACTATTTTTACCTGTGGCCTCTTTACTCAATATCCATCTCTCCCAGTAGGTCCTAAGCACTGGGTGCAGGGCCTGTGTTTCTCTTACTCCTCACTGAATTCCTGGTGTCTGGGAAAATGAGTAGGTGCTGAAAAAATATTCTAGAATAAGTCAAGTGAGTGGTTTCTGAGACAGGAGAAAAAGAGCCACAAAGGAGACCTTTCCTGTGCACTCACTGCTGTCCATCTTAACAAACACAGCTTTATGGTGCTAAACGCTACACACACAGGTCTAAGTCCATCTGAGCAGATGGTTATCACTCTGCCTTGACGGGGTGGCCCCAAGGCCGTGAAGGTTTCTGAGAAAGGGGATGCCCGACTGAGCCCTGAAGCATAAGTAGTAGGCAACCAGATAAGAAGGGAGGAGGCTCAGTAGAGCTTTGGAAGCATGAAGTACCAGGTCGTCCATAGCCAGCTGTGAACTCTACTGGCACCTACAGGGATCTGAGGAGCCCTGGAGAACAATGGAGAAGAAGACATGCCTGAAAGGAGAGATGGCATGAGGTTCAGAAACTAGATATACTCTTGGGTGATGGATAATAATGTAAGCAGATGGTTAGGAGTTTGAGTGAGCCTTGGTGGGGCAAGGGATGAGGCAGTTCAAAGAATCTTTGAGGTGCCAAAAATGCCCAGCAGAGGGCGCCTGTAGTAGAATAATCTCTTGGTAACCAAGTTGACTCGGTGACCCTCTATGGAGGTCAATTGTCCTCCATAGGCAAAGGGCCAAGGTGGCTGGGACGAGTCATACACAGGCTAAAATGCCAATCAGCTTCAGCTGTAGCCAAGTGGCTTTGTTTGCTAGCAACAGCTAGCAAAGCCTGACCTCTGAACCATGCCCTGCAGGGACCTGAGGGCCACCTGCTAGAAAACCAGTTACATCAGACTCCTCACATGTAGGAGGGGACAACAACTTGTCCTCCCCAGAATAGAATAGATGTAGAACCAATATTCATGTCAGATTCACCACTGCCAATATCACCATCTGCAGGCTTCTGGAAAACTTCAGATTCTGCTACAGGGTCCATGCAATGGGCCCTCTAACCCAAAAGCCAATCATAGCAAAAGCAGTGAGACAATAGTCTGGTCTGGGATTCTCAGGCTAATGGCCCCTGTCTTCATTAGGCCCAGAGAAGGACAGCAGGGCCAGAAGTACACCCTGGATCACAGAGAACACCCTGAAGTACACCCTTGACAGAGAACACACAGAGGTATGTATATACCCTTGACCACAGAGAACTCCCTGAGGTACACACTGGATCACAGGGAACACTCAAGGTATACCCTCAACCACAGAGAACACTCTGAGGCATACCCTCAACCACAGAGAATATTCTGAGGTACACCTCAGATCACAGAGGACACCTTGAGGTACACCTTGGATCGTGGATCACAGAAACACTCTGAGGTACACCCTTGACCTTAGAGAACACTCTGAGGTATACTCTGGATCACAGAGAATACCCTGAGATATACCTTGGATCACAGAGAACACTCTGAGGTACACCCTCAACTTCAGAGAACACTCTGAGGTACACCTTGATCATAGACAAAACTCTGAGGTACACCTTCAACCACAGAGAATACTCTGAGGTACACCTGTGTTACAAGAAACACTGAGGTACACCCTCAACCACAGAGGACACCCTGAGGTACCCCTGGATTACAGAGAACACTCTGAGGTATACCCTCAACCACAGAGAACACTCTGAAGTACACTTTGGATCACAGGGAACACCTTGAGGTACACCCTGGATCACAAAGACTACCCTGAGGTACACCCTTAACCACAGAGAATACTCTAAGGTATACCTTGGGTCACAGGGTACACCGTGAGGTACACCCTCAACCACAGAGAACAGCCTGAGGTACCCTGGATCACAGAGAATATCCTGAGGCACATCTTCAACCACAGAGAACACTCTGAGGAACACCCTTGATCACAAAGAACACTCTGAGGTACACCCTCGACCACAGAACCAGCCAGACATGATCTGGCAGGAGGCGGGGCATGCTACAGACCAGGGACAAATATATGCTACTGGCTCAACCTTGGCCAGAAAACACAGGTGCAGAAACCAAGTATGAAGTTGGATAGAGGGTCTAACCGCATTACACCTAAAGAGCCTCTCAAAAATTTTCTTCCAGTCCCCGCTGTTCCCAGGGTATCTGAGGGCAGACCTATCTGCCAGGAGGCACAGTAACAGTTCCTCTAAACTGGAAGCCAACAACACTGCTTGGCTTTTCCCTCCTCTTTACCACAATGGGAGCAGGAAGAAAAAAGGGTCTTTGTATTAGAATAGTGCATGATTCAGTCTGTGTTTGAATCCTAGTTTTGTCACTGGCTTCACCTCTATGTCTCATGTATAAAATCGAAAGGAGCACCTATGCAGTACCTGGCACATTGAAGGCACTCCAGAAATGTTAGCCATTATGGATATTGTGATTATTTCCTGTTTTAATACTGGGACATGGAGCTGCCAGTGAGCCGTAGGAACTGGAGGGGTAGGGGTTCAGCCCAGGGGCCCCTGGGACACCTCCTTGTACTCCGGTATCTTATAGACATTAGCTGACAATCACTGTGTCCTTATGCAAAAAGGACCCCTCAGGGCCCAGACCCTTTGGGAATGGAGATCAGCAATGTCCCAACAGGGAAAGGCCTCGGCCACCTAAGACCTGGCTGAAGGTGAGGGGTTTGAGGACCAGGCATGAAGTGTCTCTCATACTCTGGCTCCTCCAACTGGCTCCTGACCAGCATGTAGGACTTCAGCCTGAGCCTTCCTTTCCAGCCACAGGTCCATTCTCAGCCAGGACCTGGAGTCCATGAGGGAGGTCATCTGCTGGGCCTGCCACCCCACCATGACTTCTCCGACCCACTCTGCCTGCACCCCCTGCGACACCCCAGCTCCCTGAGTCCAAAGCACTGTGCGTGCTTCATGAGTGGCTCTGCTACTCCCCAGTTCTCCATCACCTCATCCTCATCACTCATCCCATGATGGCCACACTCATTTCCCCACCGCTTTGGAGTCCGTCATGTGCTTCTCTTGTATGCCTCTCAACGTGCTGTGCCCTCTACTTGGAACCCCCAATCCTGCCTTCAGCTCTCTCTGCTCTATTCTGGAAGAGTTGGCTCTGTGTGACTTAGGGGCCCCTTCCATAATTCCCACCACACCTGAGGGTCACCTCATCATAATTCTGGTTCTACCACAGAGTATCCTCAGCTTTTCCTCTCCGCATCTTGAAGGACATACCAATCTGTATAACCCCCAGCACAAACACCTCTGAAGGGCAGGAGTGAGCGTCTCACCCTTGTGTAGCCAGGGCCTGGGGAGGCTGACCAGAGATGTGCTCAGCGTGAACCCCCAAACTCAAATACAGTGAGGGCTGACAGAGGCTTCCTTTGTTAAAAGACAGCAAACTGTTAGATTTCAAAAATAACTTAAGACAAAATTTCTTTTTTATTCTCGAGCAAGAAGCCAGACATTGCCAAATCTATTTAGAGAGTTCACCAAAAGGCTGCTACCCCTGCGCTGGTGGTCCCACCACCACGAGACTCCATTCAGGGGGCCATACAGACTGGGGGTCCTTGACGCTGGGGGTTGCTGGCCAAGGTCAGGGCTCTCTGGGTCTTCTGAGGGAGAGGAAAGGTCCAGGGAGGAGGCTGGACTCTTGGGGCCTGGCCTCACTCCAGCTTGTCCCCAGTCCCTGGGATTTGCCCTCAGCCTGTCAGCCCCCCCATCCGCACCGCCTGCTTGTAGGGACTCGTTTTAATTAATGCCAGAGCTGGGCCAACCACTGGGGCCGTGACACTTGTTTGCAGGTCATCTCCTCCTAACAGGTTCTCCCTGGGAGGGGATTTGTCACTAATTGAAGCAGAGATCAGTTAATGAGGCCGCGGGCCCAGGGTTCCAGAGAACAAGGGAAAGGAAAATAAAATAAAGCTTCTTTCTTTGGAGGTTTTGTGATTTACACACACAAAAGAAAAGCGAGCAAGCTGCAGATTTTCCAAGTCAGAAACTCCGCTCCATCTGCCGAAGCTAGCCCCTCACTGTGTGAAGACGTCAGGCAGAGGGACGCCGCTACGGCTGAGACCATGGGTCTAGTCGGAGAGGGGCCTCCCGAGGCCAGCAATCAATCAGCAACCTAATTAACAAGTATTTATGGAGCAGAGCTTGTGCCCCCTCGGTGGGGGAGAAGACACAGGGCCTGTCCCTGGTTAACTTGTAATCTAGGGGAACAATGACAGGACAGGACATGGGGCGTAACAGCGTGTGGGAAGGACAGAAGTTTCTGGAACTTAGGGGTGGGGGCATAGTTTGGACTGGCATGGTCAGGAAAAGCCTCTTTGAGCACCCTGCAGCTTGGCAGGGCGTTGGAAGGAGGGTGTCCCCAGCACAGGCACAGTCCCTGAGGCCCCCGGTCCTTGAAGTAAGACTATGCTTCTGAGAGCCTAGAGGGTCCCCCAGTCCCCAGTAACCACAGCCACAATCTGGGTTGGCTCTGATCCTAGGAAGTGGTAGGGATGGAATAACCAAGGGCCCCTTGGGTGGGGCAGAGAGCGTGGAGCGCCATGCCTGTAGGAGGAGGAGGATGGCCCACCATGACAGTGGTCCTTTTTACTCCAGCCCTTTCCAGTCCAGGCCACTCAGTATAATCCCTGATGTGACTTCCTCCCTCAGCTTTGCCCTACCTCACCCTTAAATCTCAAAGAAGGAAAATGGGATTTTCAAGCTGCTAAACTAGACTCCTCTAGTTATGAAGAGCAAGGAGGAGAGCCCCTTCCCCTCTCTCACCAGAACCCTGATCTTTGCCAGTAGCCCCCAGAATCAGGGACTGCTGATTTGTGTGACCCTAAGTGAAGTCTCTGCTGGGCTGCAGACTACCAGGGTGGGGTTTGAGGTCTCCTGGCAAAAGCCATCTGAATAGATTTGGAAATGTCTGGCTTCTGGCTTGGGGTAAGATAAGGATTCGCGGAGGAGCTTGATCTTGGGCACAAAGTGGGGATCACTCCCCAACGGGTCATTTGGAGAGGACACGGTCTACATGGGAGCAGAATCAATGAAGCCATCCCAAAACAATCGCAGATCCCTACTTTCCCAGAACAGTGAAATAAATGATGGTGTATGGTACAGTGGGTTAGTACAGAGTTGTGAATAATTATTATATTTAATGACATGGGAAAAATGAGGAAAGTGGGATTATTATATGTGAATTCCTTCATTATATATGAATTTTTAATTTTGCATTTTCTAAGTGTATTTATTGTGTGGTAAAATAACAAAGTTGTGAAGTGACCTTTACCCCCTGGAGTCAGCTATAGGAGACTACCCAGCTAGGATCTAGACAGTACAGATGGAGATGCAAGGGTGGGCTCATGAGTGGGACGAGTGTAGTGAAGGTCCTGGGAACTTGAGCTTCCACTCTGGCTCCGGCCCAGGCCCCTCACTGTGTCGCCTGCACTCAGCCCTCTCATCTGGGATGCAGCCTTATGCTCACATAGTCAGTTTACAGACCTAGCCTACTTAATAGCTGCTTTATTCTCAAAGTCCTGTGGGATTCAAATAAACCTATTGCCCCTGTCTTGAGGAGCTTATAGGCCTCCAGGAGGAACTGGATATATGACCCCATTACCAAAGATGGGGATGGGATGAGAATGTCCTGGGAGCTCAGGCACAGAGCAAAGGGGAGCTAACATGTGGGCCAGCTTTACAACTGTTCCCAAGCCCCTTGCTTCCTGCATCAACCACATTATTCAGAGTGGAGAGCAGCTCCTCTGAGGAGGGTTCTGGATGAACATGGGCCCCTCTAGCGACAGACATCCTGCCCTCAGCTGGAGTATGCAGCCCTTTGCCGTTTGCATCACTCAAGGGCACCACCTCACCTCCCCACCTGCTCTCCAAAATCTGCAACACTCTCTCTAATAAAGTTCATGTCTCTCTATTAAAATGTCAGCAGAATCTACTCTCTTCTCTGCCTAGAAAGCCAGCCCTGGTGGCCCACCCACACAAACCTCTGTCTCCTACACCTTCACCTGGCCCTGACTTCAGACAGGTCTGGCCAGAGCTGCAGGACACAGAAGTGGGGACAGAGTTACTCACAGCGATGGAGACGGCACTGATGACAGCTCCCAAGTAGCCCTGGATGAACTTGGACGCCGGGGAAGGCTGGAAGGCAGAGAGAAATTTCCAGGCCCACTGGGTGCCCAAAGCTGCCATACCCTGCCTTGCAAGCAGCCCCAGCCAGCAAGAGATGTTCCTGCCCACCAATAGGTGAGAAGGAGGTCCCTCTGGAAGCCAAGGGGATCTGGGCCTCCATCAGCACAGCTCCCTTCATGGACATACAGGGCAGCGAAGGGGACGCCAAAGGGCCTGCTGCACTTTCGCCCCATTCTAAAGAGCTCACTGGCAGACCCTGCTGGCTGGAGGTAGGCAACAGCAAGGGCCAAAATGGGTCATTTATGGTGAGGGTGAACAGATCCAATGTAGGAAAAATGAGCGCTGGAAGTGGGCTGCTGGCACCTGGAGGACCGCCCGGTGGAAATGGCAGTGCCATGGCTGGCACACCTGGTGGCCTCTCCGGTGCCTTGTCAACCCCCAGGCACAGCAACCAGGCTGCCAATCCAGCAGATGACAGTTGCTCCACATTTCTACAGGAAAATGCAACCCAGTTGCAATGGACAACATTAAGAAAGGGCTACGGAACTTGCCTCTAACTGCTCTGATGGTAATTTTGGAGGTGTTTGGGTTAAGGTAAATGGGAGCCATCCAGGTAGAGGTGTACGTGTGTGGATCATATGCCCAAGATGCAGATTGAAGGTTTAGATGGGGGGGTGGGGAGGCATCCTCAGAGTTTCAGGACCCAAAGTTCCTACCACCCAGGCCAGCCCCTAACTCTCTTTTGTCTCCCCCAAGGTTAGAGAATGCCCACACCTTCTCCTCCCCCAGGTGATAGCCTCCCAGGGAGATCCAGACTCCTCCTCCTCTCTCACTGGCTTTGGACAGAAGTACAGGACGGACAGCCTTGCCAGTGAAGCAGGGGCCTAGCTCCGCCCTAGACAAGGAAAGGGGGACAGGGACTCCACTAAGAGCTTGTTCCAGAAGTGCAGGGGACTTTGGGGAGGAGGTGCCGGTACCCTCAGACCCCTCACCCGTCGAGAGCAGCCCTTCAACTTTACAGCCAACAGTCTGGGGGCACCAAGGCAGCTTCCAGGCAAGCTTGGAGGAAGCTTTAGGGGAATTCAGTCCCCATGTGGCTGATGCCATCCTAATCCAAGATCTGGGGATAAGAGTTGCCCAAGGAGGATTTTGAAGCCAACAGAGCTCATCCCTCTCACCGCCTCCACTATATTCCCATTTTCTGGGTCCTCTTCACTTCATGTGAACAGCCCCTCCCTGGTGGGTCCCTTCCTGAAGGGTGGGCAGTTTTAAATCAGGTGCTTTGAGGAGGACAGTGCTTAACTCAGAGGAAGCAGCCCCTGCTGCTTCGGCTCGCCATACTGTAGGGAGGATGAGGGTCACCCCAGCCTGTTCCCTGCCACCGCACAGCGGGCTGTGGTGCTCACCTTGGTAGCATTGCGGTTTGCATAGTTGACACAAGCGTTATGGCTCTGGTTCAGCCACTGAAAGGCAATGGGGGAGAGGAGATGTCAGGGAAGGTGTGACATCGAGGCCAGAGAGACATGGGGTGCTGTCCACATGGTGCACAGGTGGTTCTGTCCACCCCACAAGTCAGCAGGACCAACTGTTCCAGCTTGCCTGACATTGTGCCAGTGGCAGCACTGGAGCCCTGGGAAACCCCTCCATTCTAGGCAAACCAGGAAAGTGATCCTGCCCATACCGGCAGCTCATCCCAACCCAGAGACAGTCACCTCTCCTGGAATCATGCCCCATCCATTGTCCCAAACGGGCCTCACTTTCGTTAACACACATCATCCTTGTTATATTACTTATTGGGGAAAGTCAACATTCACCCCTCGAATGACTGCCAGCCCTGAACCTCTTTCAAAAACATCTCAGCCCAGTGTCTTGCACTATTGTAGTGCCCAGATGTGGACACTGTTAGAAGTTTTGTTAGGGAAAACTTTGATGTTTTTTCCTGAAGACAGGTTTTTCTTCTTGCTTTACTTTCTGCACAGGCACACAAATACACACACACACACACACACAAAAGGCTTCAACTGTTTTTAGGGAGCCACGGTCCAGACTCTAAGAATGGACACCAGGGTCTGTGGTACCTTTCCATAAATACTTGCTACCTTAAGGTTGTTGATGGACTTACCTTCCCCATGGACTTGAATGAGGCCAGGGGCCTCAAGGTCAGAGGCCTTTGGACAACAGCCAAGGAGCAGCAGGCAGCCACAAACAAGCCCTCATCCCCATATGCAAAAATTAGAGAGTCACAGGGACACCTGGGTGGCTAGGTGGTTGAGTGTCTGCTTTCAGCTCAGGTCATGATCCCAGGGTTCTGGGATTGGGTCCTGCATTGGGCTCCCCTCAGGGAGCCTGCTTCTCCTTCTGCCTATATCTCTGCCTCTTTCTCTGTGTCTCTCATGAATAAATAAGTAAAATCTTAAAAAAACAAAATTAATCACATAAAATAGCCTAGGCATGGGCCACTAGGACCTGCTCAGCAAAATCCAAAGTCCTGGGGCTCCCCAGTGGCTACTGGGTCAGGGAGGGGTGGGAAGTGGGTTGACTCTCCCCGAGGGGCCTCGACAGGGAGCTCTAACCAGCACTGTTGGGTCTTTCCTTCAGGAGCCCTCTGTTGCCAGGGACTGTTACCTGCCAGAAGACTGTGGATGCCAGTGTCTGGTTGGGCAAAAGAAGACCAACTACCTACAAGAGAAAGAGAGGAAAACCTGAATAAAGCAAAAGAAACATCCTATACTTTTGCAAAGAAGAATGACACAGCCATGAACAAAAGTAAACTGGATCTGTACAAACTGAGGTGGATGATGGGTATATAAACTGCTAACCACAGTGAGATGGTATGTGATGGAAGTGAACCAGGTTGCAAAATTATATCACAGTACAATCCCATTTTTGTCAAGAAAAGAAATCACATCGTGTGTATAACCATATACACAGACATAGGCATATACGTAACTCCACGAAAAAAATCTATACCCCAGCATGTAGATGTCTCTGGAGGTCAGGCTACAGTACTTTCTCACATTCTTCTTGAATATTCCTGTATTCTTTTAAATATTGGACATGTATTACTTCCATAACTAGGGGAGGGGGAACGATAAAAACAAACAAGTAAACAAAAGGAACATCTTTACTTCCACTTAGCTAACCCAGGTCTTTCATACTCTTGCCATCCCATAGGATTTTTGTGAGGATTAAAATATAATGCTGGGGGTGCCTGGCTGGCTCCATCGGTGAAGCGTCTGCCTTCAGCTCAGGTTATGATCTCGGAGTCCTGGAATCGAGTCCGGTGTTGAGCTCTCTGCTCAGCAGGGAGCCTGCCTCTCTCTCTCTCCCTCTGCCCATCCCCCCACTCATGTTCTCTCTCTCTTTTGTTTATTTATAAATAAAACTTTTTTTAAAAAGTAAAATAAAATATGATGATAAAAATCATTTCCAGGGCCTTATATACTTTATAAATTCAAGCAGGGGGAATTTATATCTGTTATCTCTGAGCCCCCACGAAGAAAACCCACACCATATACAAGCTTAAGCTATCAATTGAAACACAGATGTCTAATAAATACTTGCTAAGGGAGCAAATGGACCAATGGATGAACAAGCACACACATGGCTGAGTACTGGTGCCGAGGTATGGATTCATTATGCCCAAAGCCCAAATGTCACTTAAGAGGTAGACTTGCTGACTTTGTTTTTTCGGTTTAGGTCAAGATTAATTGTCTCATCTGGACAACTGGCCAAACTTTGGACTTCAGGAATCCATGTGTCTCTCTCAAGTTTACCTTTTGAGTGCTTGTGTGCAAAATAATATCTACCAAGTACCATGCATATGGGAAAAATGTGCACAACCATCCACATATTGACTTATTTATTATTCCTGTAGATAAAATGGCTCTTTGGCAAGAATTTCTGTAAGGAACAAGTATAAACATTCAATACTACACAGTAAATCAAATTCTAGACATCCTCAGCAGCATTTGTAAATCATGTTTTAAACATTAAAATGTTTTAAGACAGCAAACACACACATTTATATTTATTGGCCCATATCAGTTTGAATAAAATTATATAATGTAAAGCCATTCCATAGCTCCAATGAGGAATTATCTTACGACTTTTTTCTCCCCAAAATGAGATCTCAGTTCAATTTTTCTCTGCAGCAACAGCCTAGAGTCCTGGAATGAGAATCAGGAGAGCCTGGAGCTCAGCCTCAGCCCATTCCTGTGTGATCTCTAGCTGACGGTGTCTCCAGCAGAAGACGGTCCCCTTTAGGGCGCTAGCTTTCTTACCTTGGTTTAAAATCCCATTCTCAAGGTTCAAATAGGAAGTATTAAGTCAACTGAGATAGCCTCAGTGCCTGTAAAGGGAATCCCTCCTCACCCAGCCTGGCCAAGAAATATCCCTGGGGACCCAGGACCTCCCCCTAGTCAGCCAGGAGTGAGACCACAGAGAGGAAGCTGAGCCTAAGAAGAGAGGTCTGAAGTTGGGAGTTGACAATGTGATCCCAGAAAGTGTGTGTGTGTGCATGCATGTGTGGATGCATGTACACATATGCATGTCTAACAGCTTCTCAAAGCCTAAAGAGATAAAAGCTATTCTTCACTGTTGGGAACTGAACTCAGGAATTCATTCTCCTAATCTGTTGGTTTATAGAGCCTGGGTGTATTATGGACAACATTGTCTTCTCCTCCTCAACCTCCCTTAGACCTCCTAACTGAGCTTGGGCTGTCAGAAGCATCATAAGATACAGCCCCTTGGGACTCACTGCATTTACCAGATAACCATTGTCCAGGACACTCATTGCTCTTTACATCGCAGAATCCCCTTTATGAATCCTCCTGGGGGAAATTTTTCTGGTCTTGGGGTCAGGAATTCATACTTCTGAGCACCTGGTTTGCATCTGTCTTGCAGACATTGAGCATTTAACTGGGTCTCTTTTCACTGACTGTTGAGAAGCTCAGGCCAGATCTCCACAGCTCATATCTGTCAAGTATACAGACCCTCACTGCATGTATTTTGTGCCCAAACTTCACTCCTAGCTTCTTCCCTTTCCTAAACTTCTCTCTCATTTTTTGTCTTTATTTGTATTTTCTGGTGGCAGGCATTTTTTTAATGTGACATCAAGTCTTTTCCAGAATAAACCATAGCACTAACCTAAACTGAAACAGTACCTAGGCTATGTAACACACACACACACACACACACACACACACACACACACACACATATACATAAACGCAGTTTGTAACCTGTGAGCTTTTTCCCTTGTTGGCCAAACCCGACCAACCTCCTGCTCTAACATGGGCCTGATATCCATGCTGAGCACCTCTGACTCCTTCTATATTCTCTTTTAAAAAATCTATTCATGAAAGACACAGAGAGAGGCAAGAGACACAGGCAGAGGAAGAAGCAGGCTCTCTGTGGGGAGCCTGATATGGGACTCAATCCCTGGACCTGGGATCATGACCTGAGCCAAAGACAGATGCTCAACCACTGAGCCACCCGGGTGCCCCTCCTTATACGTTCTTATTTGATTGATTGATTGATTGATTGATTGATTGATTGATTGATTTTGCTAAGCATTTCCCCTATATCACTTACCATGATCCTGATCAGAACTCTGGGGCTCACACAAAATAGAGATTACTTTCTTTTTTTTTTAATTTTTATTTATTTATGATAGTCAGAGAGAGAGAGAGAGAGAGAGAGAGGCAGAGACACAGGCAGAGGGAGAAGCAGGCTCCATGCACCGGGAGCCCAATGTGGGATTCGATCCCGGGTCTCCAGGATCGCGCCCTGGGCCAAAGGCAGGCGCCAAACTGCTGCGCCACCCAGGGATCCCGAGATTACTTTCTATATTTTACAAATGGGAAACCTGAAGCTTACAGAAATTCAGTGATTTGCTCAAGGCTTTGCAGCTAGAGAAAGTCAGAAAGCTCTCCTGAGTCCTGGCTTAAGGGCTCCAACTCTATGATTTTGGGGTTCCTTTTCCAGCTTATTCACCTGAGCACAAAGGAAGAGTCACACTCTATGCCCCTTTTCAAACATCTTCCAAGCACCAAGTTCCATGGTGCTCCCAATGGACAATACAGGAAGAGAGGACCATACAGCACCTAACCACAATAAACATGAAGACCAAACAGGAAAATGTATGAGAATATCCTTTCTCACATTTGGACACAAAAATGACCAGGTGGTTTAATCAGGTACTTGGGTATGTCAAGTTGATAAATGCAAATATCCAAACCCTGAGCTCAGGAAGGACAGGTCAGAGTGCTTGGGCTATGTGCCAAAGGAGGTGGTAGGCTGGAGCTGGGATGTGCACGCATGCTTATGTAAATGAGTGCATGTGTATGTGTGCGTGTGGGGGCGGGGCAAGAGAGCACGCTCACAGGAGCAGGGACAGCCAAGAGATTGGCCTTATTAAAGGAGGAGGTTTGAAAAATCAGACCCGGGTGAGGTTAGGGGCAGTGGAAAGCCATGCTGCATTGTGCCCCCAAATGGGGCCCAAGGGAAGCATCTGAGGCTGAGGCAAGGGGAACAGGGATCCCACTTTCCAGGTCCTACAGTCAAGCTGCTGGCTGGGGCCAGGAGCACATGGGTGCCAGCCCCATTCCCTATTAGGCAACACACAGCACCATCTGCACAGTCCCAGGAGCAAGAGCAGATATTTTATAACTTCCTTTTTTCTTTTTAAGTCTAAATTAAAAATAAATGTTCCTTCAGTTCTCAGATGTATATCTCTGGTGCAACCTGCCCACATTCCCCCACGCTGCCCTTTCCAGAACATGGCAGGGGAAAGGAGGAAAGAGATGGATAGAGAGGGAGCCAGTCCACCCGGCTTCAATGCCAGTGGATTGCACCTCTTCCAAGAGGGAAACGCTTCAGGCGTGGCCGCGCAGACGGGTGGAGAGAGCCCAGAAAGTGGCTGGTACCAGGGAGAATGGAAGGAGAGCCAACAGCCAGAATTTCCAGCCCAGCCTCCCCGCTATCTTGCTGCAGGACCTTGGCCAAATCGCACATCCTATCTTTGCTCCCATTTATAGTTTGTAATACAGCTAGGGTCCCCTCCACGGCTCCCGCCCCATGGCAGCTGTCCTCTTCACACATCTGTCCACTTTTGCTGCTCTGCTTCCCCTCAAGTGGCCATCCATAGGCCCTGGGGATTAACACACAGGCTCTGGTCACAGAAAGAGCCAGACTTAAATCCTAGTTCTAGTATCTACCAGCCATGTGACTGCACACAAGTTACTTGAGCTCTTCGTACCCCCATTTTTTCCATCTGTTAAATGGGGCCACCCTGGTAGTTTTCTGGATGGCCATGGGGGGAGGCAAGGCATAGAAAGAATTTTGCCCAATGTCTGGCGTGCAGCAAGTACTCATTAGGTGCAAGGTGTCAGTATGGCTCCTCTCCTCCTATCTCATTCATTTCTAGTTTTTGCTGGTCTTTCATTTCTCTGAACTCCACAATCTGCATTACATAATCGAGCATCATCACCTTGCCCCCATCTTGTCTTTGAACACAAGCCTCATCCCTCAAAGGATAGTGAGCTCCTGAAAGGTAGAATTGGGGCTTTTCTCTCTGAGGTCCTCCAAAGCACTCAGCACAAAGCTGGGCCCACACTGTGCTGTATGTACTAGAAGAATACCGCTAATTCATTATTAAGAACATTAAATCTTGGGGGCGCCTGGATGGCTCAGTAGGTTAAGCCTCCAACTCTTGATTTCAGCTCAGGTCATGATCTCAGGGTTGTGGGATCAAGCCCCACATCGGGCTCCATGCTCAGTGTGGAGTCTGCTTGTCCCTCTCTCTCTGCTCTTCCTCCTCCCACCTCTAAAATAAATAAATAAAATCTTAAAAAAAAAAAAGGAACATTAATTCTTGGTCTGGGAAAAGATCTATGATGGACTGTGACCACCACCACTCATTTCTTCTTTACTCCTTTTATTAAAGTCCCATTTACAGAGGGGTGTTGACCTTTAGGGAGGGGGGCAGATTGGGTTTTTGGTCCTGATTCTTCACTCCTCCCTGCATGCATACCCTTGCTATGGGAAGAACTCTTTCCATTGCTTGGCTATATATCTTGCTGTGGCCAAGCGCATGTGGGAGGAAGTGGCAGTGGGCCAGCCCGAAGCCCAGGCCTCAGAGGGCATATGTGTTTCTGCTGGCTGTCTTGTGTTTCTAATATTGCCATGAGGAGACAGGCCCTGACTAGTGTCCTGGTCAAAGGAGGATGAGAGGCATGGGCAGCAAAGGACAACCTGTGCCAGCAGACTCCCAGTTGACCCCAGGCCTGCAATAAGAAGCAGGCCTCCGTCAAGCATGATCTAGACCAGCTACACCCAAGTAATAACAGACCCCCTAACAATAAATGCTTATGGTTACCAGTGAAATTTTGTGGATGTTTGTTACACAGCACTGTAGTAGCAATAGCTGTTTAATACAGACAGGGATTGCCATGTCTGAATATGCTGTGCTTTCTGGTCCCAAATTCTGTACGATTACCAATGCACTGGAATTATGTCTTCACTAGTGATGTTGGTTCCTGAACAGCCTAGCTTATCATTCCACCTGGTGACCAACAGCCCAACTCTGGGGCTGCCCCAGTCAGTCAGGGAAGAAGGGACCCCTGGGCCTGAGTCTTGTTCAGGACAGAATCCAGAATGGGGCCAACGGCACCCATATGGCAGTTGGCACACAAGAAAAATCACATCTTTACTTCAGGACTCCTTCTTCATAGTATTCTAACCTCTGCAGAGAGGTAAGATCTCCATCTGGGAGACAGGCACCACCAAATATCCCAAGCTCTTGGCCAGAGGTGGGATGTGAGCAGCTGGAGATGAAGACAAGGGAGCAAGGCTGCTGGTCACAATTCTATGTCCTGTGATACTGGGGCTCAGAAAGAGAGAACTGAGCAGCTCCCACTTCCTTGGCTACCACCCATGCAAAACTGACTCGGGTGATAGGAGAAAAGATGTTTTAAAAGCACAGAAAATCCAGAGAGGAAGCAGTTTGTGTCAAAACAATGGGGTGGTGAAACTCAAGTCAGGGGATGAGTATAGGGTCCGGCAACTGTCCCTGTCACCTCATATCTACATGGCTAATCCCTCCTCATCCTCCAGGTTTTAGCTTAGTTGTCACTTCCTCCAGGAAGCCCTCCCTGGCCCTCCAGATGAGTTAAGTCCCCTAGTACCCTGCCTGCCTTCTTTGCAGTATTCATCTCAGTAGTAGGAATCTGTTTAAAATCTTTCTCGAGTTTCCAGAGACTTCAGAGGGGTGAGAACATCAATGTTCAGTTATCACACACCTGGGAGTCCTCGCTGGTAAAGTGACAGTCCTCTGGCATCATACCCATTTCCTCCATATTGACTCACTCAATTCTAAAATATTCCTCTTCGTTTTTAAAGACCTGCCAAGGGCCCCAGTACTCAATAGTTTGCCTGTTTTTTCCTTCTACTTTGTCTCCATCTTCTGATTTATGTGGCTAACGATCTGAAAAGTAACACTGCAGTGCGCGAGGGGTGCTATTTAAAGGATTCCAACCAGTTAAAGAGGAATAGAATATCTTTTGTCAAATGAATGTTTGTCCCCGACAGGTCAATTCTAACTTAACTGAGCAACACCTCTTTTATGGTACAAACCAGGCCAAACCGACTAGTGTCGGGTTACAATGGAGGTAGGCCAGGAAGAAAATTGTGATTGGCATTTAAATGTGTGAAAAAGCAGAGTCTGGGACAAGGAAGGTTGGGAGACACCAGGAAGGTTCTGGGACACAGCCAAATCCTCATGCAAAGTGAATCGTCTGTGGTCTACCCTTCCTTCCTCTGGAGATGAAGTGACCCACACCAGCACCTTCGGAGATTTCTAAGTCCACAAACACATCTACCATGTTAAAACCACATGGTTCAGAGTATGGAATCCAAGCTCTAAATGTCCCAAGACGGGTATCTGGTTTGGATGTAATGTAAGGCCGCTGGACTCACTGACTGGATGCTCCTGGTCTGCCTTCCTCAGTCTCCCAGCTGGATATGGGGGATGGGGGCCTTGGATTCTGAGCGTTCAAAAATGACAGGGGGAGGGGAGAGGAAGACAGCAGTGTCCCAGGGGGCTCAGAGTGGGGAGGCACAGATAGCACCTGGGAGAAGCTCAGGCCCACAAGAGAAGCCCAGTTCCTGGCATCTGAGACATTACAGTAGCCCAGGGTGCAGGATGGCCAGGTAGCCAGCAGGTAGGCAGATGCAAAGAGGATAGGACAGGGACGGCAACACAGGCCCTGCCTCTCCCCAGCTACACGTGCATGAAAGGGACTGTGCTGCACATCCTCTAGGGCAAACCTGGGAACAGAACTGCCAGTTACAGGCAATCATGGTTGGTGGGGTTTTTTTGGGAAGGCCCTGAGGAAGAGGTGCCATGAACTGCACTAGCCTCGGAAACAGCCTCGATGCACTGGCTTAGCCACCATGCTTATGTATAAATTGGGATCTCTTTGCCACACACCGAAGGGGGAAAAGTTCCCATCTTTAAATGTTAAGCTTAAAATAAGACACTACATGGGTGCCAGTGGATCTGTGAAATCTGCTGACTAAACTGGCACCAGCCTCTGGGAGAAAACCAGCTCGTTTCTCCTGAGCTCTGGAGAGTGAGCAGGGTGGGGGCGGGGTTACTCTCAGGCAAGGCGGGGAACAACACGGATGGGGAGGGGGGGGTGTCAAACCCGGGATGCTCACCTAGGCAGGAAGCATGGAGGTTGTTTCCAGAAGCATCTCAGTTGAGGCATCTGCCAGCCTTAATCACCCCTTTCTTTCATCACTCAGGGACCCAGTTCCTAGCACATTCGCCAGCACCCCATTTCTATTTTGGTAAGCACTTTAGTGGCTTCTGCATGTATATGTTTCTTACGTACTGTATCACATCAGGGGCTTCCCTAAGGTGTGGACTGGAACCTTCACTCTCCTTCAGACCAGGCATTTGTTGAGGTGTTCGGTGCTACCAGGTGACAGTGGGGGCCATAGGGGAGTGGCCAGGCTCTGGTAGAAGGACTGGAACAGTGCTCCTTCTACGTAAAGCAAGGCAGTGGCCCAGGAAGGAATGGGACAATGAGCCCTCTGATTGCTTATCTGCATTAAAGTACCAAGAGAGAAGGCTACAGGTTCTCCTTGCCTAATGACTCCTCTCAGGATCTGGCCTCTGGGCCAGCTATTCTGAATCCTGGAATATGAATATTTGGGACCAGGAAGTGGGGCTAGGTGAGCATTGTCATTTTGGCTCTGGCTGCCACCAAGGCCTACTGAGAGATGTCCCAACTTATGCTGCCCATGCACCTCCCTCAAGTGTTCATCCACAATCTCAGGGCCAGGGCATCCTATTTTCATACTCTACACATTTATTCAGAGGGATGTTTGTTCCAGGCTGGGAGAGAATTGGTCTTCAGGGGACATTTGCAGTATCTGCTTCAGCAGTAAACACCTAGACAACACAAGAGTAGACAGCCTCCAACTTCCCAACAGGGCTGTAGTGACCCTGAAATAACTGACTTGTCTTGAGTAGGAAGAAGAGAGAAGAAATGATGAAGTGTCATCAATAACACCTTGTGAACCAGAGACAGTGCTGGTATCCCTTGGGTTAGCTAATTCATCCCAGTTAATGGCAGCTATTAATTGTAGAAGGGTCCAATTGGCCTCGTGTGGGGAAATGAGCCCCAAATTCAACTTTTCTGGTTTGGTAAAGAGATGATATTGCTAAGTGATGTATCTTTCCTTTTCAAGTGTTGATAGAATATTTATTAAAATTATTATGGCATATTCTTGTTTGCCTACATACTAACCATTCGTTTCTTTCTTAGTAACAGAATCCCCATAATTGGGGGATTCTACATGAAATGTAAACAGAACTGTGTTGTGAGACTTTGAAGAAGTCTCCTTAAAGGGAACTGACTCAGGGACACTTGGATGGCTCAGCGATTTGGTGCCTGCCTTTGGCTCAGGGCATGATCCTGGAGACCTGGGATTGAGTCCCACATCAGGCTTCCTGCACGGAGCTTGCTTCTCCCTCTGCCTGTGTCTCTGCCTCTCTCTATATATCTCTCATGAATAAATTTAAAAAATCTTATTAAAAAAAAAAGGGAACTGATGCAGTTGGGAAGTATATCCTTTTACTCCTCTCATCTTTCTCCTCCCTGTAATGTAGATGTGATGGCTGGAAATCTGACAATTACATCGGGTTATGAAGTGATTTTGATGACAGAAACCAGCACTGAAAATGGTGTAGAAAAATGGAAGTCTGGCTTCCTGGTAGCATTATAGGGATCTGCCTACCTGCAAACTTCTTTGATGTGGGAAAGTAATAAACTATTTTCTGTAAGGGACTTTTATTTTGAACTGTTTAACATGCAGATGGTCCTAATCCTAAGTGGTCTAATCGCATAGTATGCTACAAAGACAACCATAATACATCTTAAATGGCAGAACTGTAGAGGTCATTCTCTCTGAAAATACAACAAAGTGGAAAATAATGACAAAAGAATACATTTTTAAAAGGCCAATCACTTGTGTTTTAAAATATGTTCTTCTGGGGGCACATGGATGGCTCAGTCAGTTAAGCGTCTGACTCTTGATTTTGGCTCAGGTCATGATCTCAGGGTCATGAGATCAAGCCCCATGTCAGGTTCTGTGTTCAGCATGGAGTCTGATTGAGATTCTCTTTCTCTCCCTCTTCCCCTTCCCTGACCCACTCTCTTTAAATAAATAAATATTTAAATAAAATATTTAAATAAATAAAATCTTCAAAAAACTAAAACAAAATAAAATGTGTTCTTCTGACTAATTGATTAAAGATGACTCAAAACTAATTCCAAACTCATTTATAAAATAAAAATATAGATCACTATATATGATTACATATTAGATACAGCCAGGCATTAGATATACTCAGAAGCAAATTCACAGCCCTAAGCCCTTTTATTACAAAGAAAGAATAAATAAAGTATTCAAGGTAAAAAGTAAAAAACAACAAACAAACAAAAACACCATAAACACACCAAAGAAAAGAGGAAAAAAGGGTATTATAAAACAAAAGCAGAAATGAATAAATTAGAAAATAAAAGCAGAAGAATTGATAAATACATCCAAGAGCTTATTCCTGGATACAACTCTCATAAATCTGCTTATTTTAACAAAGGGTTGGAGGTGAAAAGGGGGGATGGGACTCAAAATCAATCCAAGGAAAGATAATTTTATATATATATATATATATATATATATATATATATATACACACACACATATATGAGATTATATTATTAATTATATTATATATAAGATTACATATATAAAAGATTTTATTTATTTATTTTAGAGAGAAAGAGAGAGAGCATGAGGAAGGAGGAGCAGAGGGAGAGGGAGAGAGAGAATCTGAAGCAGACTCCAAGCTGAGCTTGGAGCCCGATGCAGGGCTTGAACCCAGGATCCTGAAATCATGACCCAACCTGAAATCAAGAGTCAAACACACAACTGACCGAGCCACCCAAGAGTCCCGAGAAGACCATTATATTTAAAAACATCAATATTTAAAACTGTCCACAACAAAGACACCAAAGAGTGAAGGGGAAATAGCTTGGAGAAGAGATTTGCAATGTATGTAATTTAAAGAATTAGTATCCAAATATAAAAAGAACGCTTACAAATCAATTAGGAAAATACAGCCAATGGAAGCATAGACAAGATGTGAACAAGTAATTCACAGAAAAGGAAATATAAATGGTAAATGAATAGATGAAAAGAAGCACAATCTTCTTGGTATTCAGGAAAATAAAAATTAAAACCATAGTAAGATGCGACCCTTCTTCCATCAGGTTAGTGCACAAGAAAAATCTAAAAATATGAATACCAATGTTACTAAGATGTAGTGAAATATAGCCTTCCTGAAAGGAAATTTGGCAATAGCTCTCAAAAATGTAAATGGGCATAGCCATTCACACAGCAAATTCACTTTCTAAAATGGGTTTCTGAGAAGTCTTCATAGTTGTACAAAAAGAACTTCACAAGGATTTTTCACAGCACTGTTATTTCTAATACCAAATCATCAGAAACAATCGAAATCCATGGCTAGTGGGGAGAATACTACTCAGCAGGAAGAAACAAATGAATGAAGCACATCTTTATGTAGGCACACTGCTAAGTGTAATAAGCTAATTGTATATAAATAAATATACTGTTATATTTTTAATGGAAAAATTACAAAACAGAAAAGAATGTTTAAATGGTTCACATGTATGCAAATGCCTAGAAAAAAACTGAAATTTCACACCAAAGTTCTTACAGAGGTTACTTCTGGGAGCAGATTTGGGGTTAAGCCTTGTCAGGGGAATTTCTACTTTTTTTGTATTGTTTCAATTCTGAGCTGAGAGAACATATTTATGTATTACTTGTATAACTTTTAAAATATTCTTTAAAAAAGTCTTGGTGGTATTTTTGAATTCCAAAGAACATATTCATGTATTACTTGTATAATTTTATAAAATATACAGAGAAGTTTTTTTTAATCCTGAGGATATTTCTGAACTCCAAAAGACAAAGAGAAAAAAAAATACCAAAGGATCCCAAAAGGAGTGGTGGAGGTTTACCTACAAAGGAAAAGAGAATCAAGCCAACCATTGTTCATGTATGAGAGAGAAAAAAAGACATTTCCAGATATGCAAGGACTCAAAAAGTATATTGCCCACACACTCTGAATATTATTCAAAGAAGTGCACCAGCCAAACATAGAATACACACACACACACACACACACACACAGCCTAAATAATTTTGAATTTCATACAGGTGTTCATTAAGCGAGGATTCAAAAACCTGATGAGATTTTGGATTATTTCTACAATCTTGGCAGGTGTATATGGGTAAAATGGTAGAGAGAAGAGTAAATGGTATGTTAAAATTATCTTCCTGGGGCACCTGGGTGGCTCAGTCTGTTAAGTGTCTGGCTCAGGTCATGATCTCATGAGTTATGGGATTAGATTCCAAGTTGTGGGGATCCCTGGGTGGCGCAGCGGTTTAGCGCCTGCCTTTGGCCCAGGGCGCGATCTTGGAGACCCAGGATCGAATCCCACGTCGGGCTCCTGGTGCATGGAGCCTGCTTCTCCCTCTGCCTGTGTCTCTGCCTCTCTCTCTCTCACTGTGTGCCTATCATAAATAAATAAAAATTAAAAAAAAAAAAAAAGATTCCAAGTTGTGCTCCACACTGAGGGAGTCTGCTTGAAGATTCTCTCCCTCTGCTCCTCCCCCGATTCATGCATGTGCACACACTCTCTCTCTCAAATAAATAAATAAATAAATAAATCTTTTAAAAGAAAAGATTCTTCCTATGTATGAAGGGTTAAGAAGGTCATATTTATTATTCAATTATTGATATTGACAGGGTAAATATAATGGAACCATATGTATATATGACAGATGAATAGTAATTAGAGAAAAGTAGAATGCTTCCCCTTCCAAACTACTTAAGAAGCCAAAGGATCATTAGAAAGATCACTCCAGCACAAATCAGGAAAAGAAGTGGAAATAGTAGCAAAGCTTGATAAACAAACCAACAAACTGCTTAATGGCAGGGATAAGTGGTCACAATAACCAGTGGCAGAACAAATATGAGTGGGTTCCATTTATCATTAAAATTAAAGACATGTTTCTCATACTGGGTGGAGAAGTAAAATTCAGCTATAGTTTGTCAAGAGACATATAATACAAAATGACACAGAAATTAAATGTCACTCATACAAAGGTGTAGGCAATGATTTACAAGGCAAATAAACCAAACAGGAATAGAAATACTGATATGAGATGAAGTAGAATTCAAGACAGTATTCACTGAAACAGGGATACTTTGTGCATGTGTGAGTGAGAGAGAGAGAGAGAGAGAGAGACAAGGGAAGAGAAAGAGAGATGCTACCGTTTGTCACCATGCAACATCACTACAATACCATTGATTATATTCCCTATGCTGTACTTTTCTTCCCTGTGACTTACTCATTCCATAGCTAGAAGCCTGCATCTCCCACTCTCCTTCACCCATTTTGCCCATCCCCTCACCCCCTCTCCTCTGTCTAACAATCAGTTTGTTCTCTCTATGTATAGGTCTGCTTCTGCTTTTTGGTTATTCATTTGTTATTCATTTGTTGTTCATTTGTTATTCATTTGTTGTTCATTGTTATTCATTTGTTATTGTTTTGTTTTGTTTAGATTCCACATATAAGTGAAATCATATGGTAGTTATCTTTCTCTATCTGACTTATTTCACTTATTTCACTTAATACTTTCTAGGTCCATCCATGTAGTCACAAATGGAAGATCTCGTGCTTTTTATGGCTGAGTAATGTTCCGTGATATATATATATATATATATATACCACATCTTCCTTACCCATTCATCTATGGATGGACATTTGAATTGTTTCCATATCTTGGCTACTGCAAATAATGCTGCAATAAACATAGGATCACATACATCTTTTTGAATTAATGTTTTCATTTGCTTTGGATAAACAGACTTACTGGATCATATGGTAATTCTATTTTTAATTTTTTGAGGAAACTGCACTATTTTCCACAGAGGCTGTACCTGTCTACATTCCCACCAACAATATATGAGGATTTCTTTTTCTCCACATCTCATCAACACTTGTTATTTCATCTTTTTTGATTCTAGCCATTCTGACAGGAGTAAGATGACATCTCATTGTGGATTTGATTTGCATTTCCCTGATGATGAGTGATGTTGAGCATCTTTTCATGTTGTCTTCTTTAGAAAAATGTGTATTCAGGTCCTCTGCCCAATTTTTATTTGGATTATATGGTTTTTGGTGTTGGGTTATATAAGTCCTTTAAATATTTGGATATTAACACCTTATTCAATATATCAACTGCAAATACCTTCCCCCATTTGGTAGGTTGCCTTTTCATTTTATTGGTTTCCTTTGCTGTGCAGAAGCTTTTTATTCTTTTTTAATTTGTTTTTATTGACGTTCGATTTGCCAACATATAGTATAACACCCAGTGCTCATCGCATCAAGTGCCCTCCTCAGTGTCTGTCACCCAGTTACCCCAATCCTCCACCCACCTCCCCTTCTATAACCTTTTGTTCGTTTCCCAGAGTTAGGAGTCTCTCATGGATTGTCTCCCTCTCTAATTTTTCCCACTCAGTTCCCCTCCTTTCCCTTATAATCCCTTTCACTATTTCTTATATTCCCTGTATGAGTGAAACCATATGATGATTCTCCTTCTCTGATTGACTTATTTCACTCAGCATATCACCCTCTAGTTCCATCCATGTTGAAGCAAATGGTGGTATTTGTCTCTTCTAATGGCTGAGTAATATTCCATTGTATATATAGGCCACATCTTCTTTATCCATTCATCTGTCGAAGGACATCAAGGCTCCTTCCACAGTTTGGCTACTGTGGACATTGCTGCTAGCACATTGGGGTGCAAGTGTCCCAGCATTTCACTACATCTGTATCTTTGGGGTAAATACCCAGTAGTGCAATTTCTGGATCATAGAGTAGCTCTATTTTTAGCTTTTTTTTTTGGCCCCCACCCCCTATATTTTAACTTTTTGAAGAACCTCCATGCTGTTTCCAGAGTGGTTGCATCAGTTTGCATTGCCACCAACAGTGCAAGAGGTTTCCCCTTTCTCCACATCCTCTCCAACATTTGTTGTTTTCTGTCTTGTTAATTTTCACCATTCTTACTGGTGTAAGGTGGTACCTTTTTTTTTTTTTTTAAAAAAAAGACTTTATTTATTCATGAGAGACACACACGGAGAGAGAAGCAGAGACACAAGCAGAGGTAGAAGCAGGCTCCATGCAGGGAGCCTGTTGCGGGACTTGATCCCAGGACTCCAGGATCATGCCCTGGGCCAAAGGCAGGCGCTAAACCGCTGAGCCACCCAGGGATCCCCAGTGAGGTGGTATCTTATTGTGGTTTTGATTTGTATTTCCCTGATGGCAAGTGATGCGGAGAATTTTCTCATGTGCTTGTTGGCAGTGTGTATGCCTTCTTTGGAGAAATTTCTGCTCATGTCTTCTGCCCATTTCATGATTGCATTTTTTTTTCTTGGGTGTTAAGTTTAATGAGTTATTTCTAGATCTTGGATACTAGCCCTTTATCTAATATATCATTTGCAAATATCTTCTCCTATTCTATAGGTTGTCTTTTAGTTTTGTTGACTGTTTTTTTGCTGTGGAGAAGTTTTTCTTATCTTGATTAAGTCCCAATAATTCAATTTTGCTTTTGTTTCTCTTGCCTTCACAGATGTATCTTGCAAGAAGTTGCTGTGGCCAAGTTCAAAAAGGGTGTTGCCTATGTTCTCCTCTAGGATTTTGATGGATTCTTGTCTCACATTTCAATCTTTCAACCATTTTGAGTTTATCTTTGTGTATGGTGTAAGAGAATGGTCTAGTTTTATTCTTCTGCACGTGGCTCTCCAATTTTCCCAACACCATTTATTGAATAGACTGTCTTTTTTCCAATGGATATTCTTTCCTGCTTTGTCGAATATTAGTTGACCATAGAGTTGAGAGTCCATTTCTGGATTCTCTGTTCTGTTCCATTGATCTATGTGTCTGTTTTAGTGCCAGTACCATACTGTCTTGATGATCACAGCTTTGTAGTACAAACTGAAATCTGGCATTGTGATGCCCCCAGCATTGGTTTTCTTTTTCAATATTCCTCTGGCTATTCAGGATCTTTTCTGATTCCACACAAATCTTAAGACTATTTGTTCCAACTCTGTGAAGAAAATCCATGGTATTTTGATAGGGATTGCATGAATCTGTAAATTGCCCTGGGTAGCATAGACATTTTCACAATATTTATTCTTCCAATCCATGAACATGGAATGTTTTTCCATCTCTTTGTGTCTTCCTCAATCTCTTTAAGGGGTGTTGTGTAGTTTTTAGGGTATAGATCCTTTATCTCTTTGGTTAGGTTTATTCCTAGGGACCTTATGGTTTTGGGTGCAATTATAAATGGGACTGCTTCCCTAATTTCTCTTTATTCAGTCTCATTGTCAGGGTAGAGAAATGCCACTGATTTCTGGGCATTGATTTTGTATTCTGCCACATTGCTAAATTGCTGTATGAGTTCTAGCAATCTTGGGGTGGAGTCTTGGGTTTTCTATATACAGTATCATGTCATCTGCGAAGAGGAGAGTTTGACCTCTTCTTAGCCAATTTGAATGCCTTTTATTTCTTTTTGTTGTCTAATTGCTGAGGCTAGGACTTATAGTACTATGATGAATAACAGTGGTGAGAGTGGACATCCCTGTCGTGTTCCTGATCTTACGGGAAAGGCTCTCAGTTTTTCCCCATTGAGTATGATATTTGCTGTGGGCTTTTCATAAATGGCTTTTAAGATACTGAGGAATGTTCCCTCTATCCCTACACTCTGAAGAGTTTTGATCAGGAATGGATGCTGTATTTTGTCAAATGCTTTCTCTGCATCTGTTGAGGATCATAAGGTTCTTGATTTATCTCCTATTGATGTGATCTATCACGTTGATTGTTTTATGAGTATTGAACCATCCTTGCATCCCAGGGATAAATCCCACTTGGTCATGGTGAATAATCTTTTTGATTTACTGTTGGATCCTATTGACTAGTATCTTGGTAAGAATTTTTGCATCCATGTTTATTAGGGATATTGGTCTATAATTCTCCTTTTTGGTGTGGTCTTGGTCTGGTTTTGGAATCGAGGTAATGCTGGCCTCATAAAACAAGTTTGGAAGCCTCCCTTTCTATTCTTGGAAACAGCTTTAGTAGAATACGTATTATATCTTCCCTAAATGTTTGATAAAATTCCACTGGGAAGCCATCTGGCCCTGGACTTTTGTGTCTTGGGAGGTGTTTGATGACTGCTTCAATTTCCTCACTGGTTATTGGCCTGTTCGGGTTTTCTATTTCTTCCAGTTTTGGTAATTTGTGGTTTTCCAGAAATGCATCCATTTCTTCTAGATTGTCTAATTTGTTGGCACATAGCTGCTCATAATACGTTTTTAAAATCATTTGTATTTCCTCGGTATTGGTTGTAATCTCTCCTCTTTAATTTGTGATTTTATTAGAGTCTTTTCTCTTTCTTTTAATAAGGCTGGCTATTTATCTCTTATTAATTCTTTCAAAGAACCAACTCCTGATTTTGTTGATCTGTTCTACAGTTCTCCTAGTCTCTATTTCATTGAGTTCTGTTCGAATCTTTATTATCTCTCTTCTGCTTGGTGTAGGTTTTACTTGCTGTTCTTTCTCCAATTCCTTTAGGTGCAAAGTTAGCTTGTGTATTTGAGTGTTTTCCAATTTTTTGAGGGAGGCTTGTATTGCGATGTATTTGCCCCTTAGAACCCCTTTGCTGTATCCCAAAGATTTTGAATGGTTGTATCTTCATTTTCATTAGTTTCCATGAATCTTTTTAATTCATCTCTAATTTCCTGGTTGACCCATTCATCTTTTAGTAGGATGCTCTTTAACCTCCATGTGTTTGAGTTTCTTCCAAATTTCTTCTTGTGATTGAGTTCTAGTTTCAAAGCACTGTGATCTGAAAATATGCAGGGGACAATCCTAATCTTTTAGTATCGGTTGAGACCTGATTTGTGACCCAGTATGTGGTCTATTCTGGAGAAAGTTCCATGTGCACTTGAGAAGAATGTGTATTCACTTGTGTTCAGATGAAAAGTTCAGTATATATCTATGAAATCTATTTGGTCCAGTGTATCATTTAAGACCCTTGTTTCTTTGGTGATGCTCTGCTTAGAAGATGTCATTTGCTGAAAAATGCCATGTTGACATCTCCTACTATTAGTGTATTATTATCTAAGTATCTCTTTACTTTAATTATTAATTGATATACTTGGCAGCTCCCACATTAGGGGCATAAATATTCATGATTGTTAGGTCTTCTTGTATGTTAGACCCTTTAAGTATGATATAGTGTCCCTCTTAATCTCTTACTACAGTCTTTGGTATAAACATTAATTCATCTGATATGAGGATTGCTACCCCAGTTTTCTTTTAAGGACCCTTTGAATGGTGAATGGTTCTCCATCCCTTCATTTTCAGGCTGAAGGTGCCCTTAGGTCTAAAATGAGTCTCTTGTAGATGGCATAGAGATGGGTCTTGCTTTTTTATCCAGTCCAATATGCTGCATCTTTTGATGGGATCATTTAGCCCATTCATGATCAGAGTAACTATTGAAAGATATGAATTTAGTTTTATCATATTACATATACAGTCCCTGTTTTGTGGATTGTTTCTTTGGGTTCCCTCTTTTTTTTACAGGATCCCCCTAATATTTCTTGCAGAGCTGGTTTGGCGGCCACATATTCTTTCAGTTTCTGACTATCTTGGAAGCTCTTTATCTCTCTTTCTATTCTGAATGACAGTCTTGATGGATAAAGTATTCTTGGCTGCATGTTCTTCTCATTTAGTACCCTGTATATATCATGCCAGCCCTTTCTGGCCTGCCAGGTCTCTGTGGAGAGGTCTGCTGTTAATCTGATATTTCTCCCCATATACGTTAAGAATCTCTTGTCTCTCGCTGCTTTAAAAACTTTCTCTTTATATTTGAAATTTGCAAGTTTCACTATTCAATGTTGAGGTGTTGGATGGTTTTTATTGATTTTTTTTAAAGATTTCATTTATTCATGAGAAACAGAGAAAAAGAGAGAGAGAAAGAGAGAGGCAGAGACACAGGCAGAGGGGGAAGCAGGCTCCATGCAGGAAGCCTGATGTGGGACTCGATCCCGGGTCTCCGGGATCACGCCCTGAGCTGAAGGCAGATGCTCAACCTCTGAGTCACACAGGCGTCCCTTAATTGATTTTTTTTTGGGGGGGGGAGGTCCTCTCTATCTCTTGGAGCTGAATGCCCGTTTCCTTCCCCAGGTTAGGGAGGTTCTCAGCTATGATTTGTTCTAATATACTTTGTGGTTCTCTCTCTCTCAGCCTCTTCTGGAATCCCAATTAGATAAATATTCCTCCTTCTCAAGCTATCATTTATTTCCCTAAACCTTTCCTCATGGCGTCTTAATTGTTTTTCTCTTTTTTCCTCAGCTTCCTTCCTTACCATCAACTTGTCTTCTATGTCACTCACTCTCTCTTCCACCTCATTAACCCTAGCAGTTAGAACATCCAGTTCGGATTGCATCTCATTTAATCTATTTTTAATTTCGGCCTGATTATATCTGAATTCCGCAGGAACAAAGTCTCTAGAATCCTTTATGCTTTTTTTTTTTTTTTTCCAGAGCCACCAGTAGCTTTATTTACCAGTACTTCTGAATTGAATTTCTGACATCGTATTGAAATCCAAATCTGTAACTCTGTGACAGAGAGTACTGTTTCTGGTTCTTTCTTTTTTGGTGAATTCTTCCTTCAAGTCATTTTGTCCAGTGCAGAGTGGCTGTACGAGCAGGCTGAGTCAAAAATATCAACCATGACCTAGTTAAAATATCTTAGATGATTCCAAAGAGGTCAGAGTCCAGAAAATAAAGGAGAAAAAACAGAACAAAATAAAACGAAAGGACCACTAAAGTGAAAAAAAAATTAAAACAAAGTAGTAAAAATTAAAAAACCAAAGAAGAAAAAGAATTTTTAAAGGAAAGAAAAAAGTAAAGAAAAGAAAAAGAGGGGGAAAGAAGACGGGGATGGTGGTGGTGAGGAAGTGGTAGTGGAGAGAGAATGTAGTCTACCTAAGGGGTCCTAGAGGGTGATCCTCTTGGTTCTGAGTGTATTTTGTTCTGTATATTAGATAATACTCAATCCCAAATTTATATTAACCAGAAATACTTATAGAAAGCTCCAACATTGACCACCAAAAGATAAACAAGATAAAAGAGAGGGGCAGAATGAGAAGGAAGAGAGAATACAATCTCACAGAATGAAACAACACAGTGTTCCACTTGGTTCTTGGGGTATGTTGGTCATGTTTTAGAAGGTATTAACTTCCGCCATTGTAGAACAAAACGAGACAGAGAAAACAAAAAACAAAAGCCCATATCTCATATATTTACCAAAATTAAATTGAATATGTTGAAGGGAATCCGGAAGTGAAAAATATATCTAAGACTTGTAAATGTAGAAATATGAAAGTCAAAAAGGAAAAAACTTAAAATGGAGAGCTGGTAAAATATTGTAGTTAAAGTAGGAAAAGAGAAAAAATATTGGAAATTTTTAGTCTGCTATAAAAATGGGTCGAAATAGAAAAAGAAAAAAAAAAGGACCCTCTAGTTCTATATACTATTTTCCTTCAGTCCTGGAGCTTTCCAGTGCTATTTGGTCAAGAACTTGCTCTTCCCCTGTTCTTCCAGCTGATCTTCTGGGAGAGGGCTGCTGTGCTTATTCTTAGGTGTGTGTACCTGGGGGAGATGCCCACCCCCTGCCGGGTGCCAGGCTCAGTGGGAGCTGTTTACCCCGTGAGGCCTCTGTTCCCTGGTGGCCCCATCTCTCCCAGGTACAAAGTGGAACAAGGCGGAAAAACAACACTGACGTTGACCAGGTCTCCAGCCCTGGAGTCAGCTCCCTGCAGTAACTACCTCAGTCTCCCAGTCTGCACTGGCCTAGAGGCTCCTGTGCCGGTGCGGGTGCACTGATCTGTACAGCTTGGGGGCGCCCAGCGGCAGGAGAGTCCTCGATGTCCTGTGCCCACCCCACCTGTCCTGGGGGAAACGCAGGATCGTGGGCTGTGTCCACCCGGCGCCCTGGGATCCGGGGCCTGCACTGCTGGAATCGTGCTCCTGGGGCCGCCTCTCCCGAAGGGAACCGGGCTTAGCCACCTCCGTCCGGAGCTGCCCGCCTAACCGACTGGCTTCTCCCAAATTCCCCAGGGGCTGTGGGGCCCTTTACCGAGATTGGTCCGGGGTTTGCGGTATGCTTTCCCCCCCGAGCGCCCCTCCTTTTACAGTGACTCTGGGAAACTGGAGGCATCACTACCCCTCCTGGGATTTTTGTCCGATTTCCTTGCTAAGCACTTTTCTGTCTGGGAAAAATCCTGCCCAGATTTTTAACCTTCCCGCCTCGCTGGGGCTGGGCTTTCCTGCCCCGGAGGGTCTCACAGCTCTGCTTTAGCCCAGCCACTCGCGGTGCCCCTCCCCCACTTTATTCTTTTTTCTTTTTTCACCTTTCTACCTTGATAGAAGTGAAAACTCTTCTCTGTAGCATTCCAGCTGTTCTGTCTTTATATCTCAGGTCAAATTCATAGGTGTTCAGGATGTTTTGAAAGTTACCTAGGTAAGTTTATGGGGCCAGGTGAGTTGAGGACTTTTTATTCTGATGTAATCCCTAGATTTTATTTTTGCTTTTGTTTCCCTTGTCTTAGGAGACATACCTAGAAAAATGTTGCTACAGTATCTTATAGTTTTAAGTGCTACTGTAAAGGTTATCTTTTTTTTAATATCATATTTTTTTATGTTTTTTGCAGGTTCATGGGCCTCCAACAATTTTTAATATAGTGTTCTTACATCTAGACATCTTTTAAAAGTAATAGTTGTAATAGTTTGACTATCCTCACGAATGATTTTGTTTCTTACTTTCCAATCCTATTATTACTTATTTATTTTTTCATATCTTAGTGTACTTGCTAGTCTTCTAGGGAAATGCTGCATATCAAGTATTTGTACCCTGTTCCAGACATTGAGGATTTACCTTTATCTGTTTCATCTTTGAGAATGATGCTTGTTTTGCGGTTGGGATTTTATTTTTTTTAATAGACCTCTATAAGTTAATAAAGTTCCCTTCTGAATCTAATCTGCCTTTTAAAAAAAATCATAAATGTAGTTATATTTCATTTAATCAAATGATTTTTCTAAATCTACCAAGATTATCACATTTCTCCTCTCAATTTGTTAGTGTGGTGAACTATATTTCTTTTTAAAGATTTTTATTTATTTATTTGACAGGATGGGAGAGAGAGAGACAGCAAGCACAAGCAGGGGGAGTGGCAGAGGGAGAGGGAGAAGCAGGCTCCCCACTGAGCAGGGAGCCCGACATGGGGGTCATGGGGGTCGATCTTAGGATTCCAGGATCATGACCTGAGGCAAGGCAGATGCTTAAATGACTGAGCCACCCAAGCGCCCTGTGATTAACTATATTAATACATTCTCTAATGTTACCATTCTTGGTAAAAATTATTTGGTGATGATGTGTTTTAATGCATTGCTGGGTTCAATTTGTTATTTCACTTAGACTACTATGTGTAATTTCATAAGTGATATTTGCCTTTAATTTTTTCTTTCTTCCATTTACTTCTTTGGTATTTGTCTCAAAGTACCTCATGAATGAATTGGGGAATATTTCCCTTTTTTACTCTCTTTTAGGAGTTTAACAAAAATTGAATTTGGCTATTCTTTTGAGAGTAGTCACCTTGAAGATAGTGCAAGTCTACTGGTGATGTTTTATTAGTTCTTTGGTGCATGTATTTTAAACAACTTATTTAATTTCTCTCTATTCATAGTCTATTCAAATTCTATATTTGCTCTTGGTGATCTTTGGGAAGCTATACTCTCTCAGAAAGGTGTCCTGTTCTTTCAGATCTTCAAATTTATTACCCCAGATCGTTCAATGTATTCTGATCTTTTAAACTTCTATTGTATCTATAGTTATTGTACTTTTTTTAAAAAATATTTTATTTATTTATTCATGAGAGACACAGAGAGAGAGAGAGAGGCAGAGACACAGGCAGAGGGAGAAGCAGGCTCCATGCAGGGAGCCCGATGTGGGACTCAGTCCCGGGTCCCCAGGATCCGGCCCTGGGCTGTAGGTGGCGCTAAACCGCTGAGCCACGCGCGCTGCCCTATTGTACTTTTTATTCCTAATATTATTTGCATCTTCTCTCTTTTTTCATTCTCAGTGTTTCCAGAAATGTCTATTTAATTAGTCCTTTCATAGAAGTTAGAAATTTACCCTCACAAAACATCTCTAACAGTATCAACACAACATGTACAGGATTACCCACTCTGACATTATTCATAATGGCAAAACAGTGGAAACAGTCCAAATGTCCACATGCAGGAAATGAGCTGAGTAAATTATGGTACTTCCATATAGTAGACTACTATATAGTTATTAAAAAAAAAACTGAGGAAGATCTCTATAACTGATAGGCCATGATTTCCAGAATATGTCATTAAATGGAAAAAAGATTGTGCAAAGAGTATATGTAGAATGTGACCTTTTGTATAAGGAAAAAGGAGATATATGTTTGTATCTGCTTACTTTTACAAAGAGAAATAGGAAGGATAAAAATGTTGGCCTACAGAGGATGGATGGGCTGGAGATAGAAGGGATAAGGAGGGGAATGGAACTTTTTAATGCTTTTTTATATAGCTTTAACTTTTGAGTGATGTTGATATTTTATATACTTCAAAAAAACCAAATCAATAAGAATAGGGAAACTGAATGCCAACAACATAAATAAACCTAACTATATATCAAACAAATAACATAACCACACAGAAGAAACACATTAATTCAAATAACTTTTGAAAACAATTCTGTGAATACTCTCGGCAGGATATAGTCTAAGAACAAAAAGAACTTCAAAGAAATCTTGAGTTTCACTTAATACACTTTTGGGGAGTAGTGTTGATGTAGCGATTCTGAAATTCTTTCATTTGTGTGTAAGATTTGGTAAGCGAGTACATATATGGTTCTTGGATTCTCATTTGGGAAAGAGGGAGATATAAATATGGAATAGGAAGAGGGCAAGACCTCTGAGATGCTGGATTGGTATGTTGGCATGAACTCATCATTCTGAAGCTCCATCTCCTAGCTCTGAATGCTAAGAGGGCCTAGAAACAATGACATTCCAGCAATGGTGAGCACACCTCAAATTCAGATCTTGGTATCCAAATGCCATTCCCCTCTGAAAGGAATGAGAGCTCTTTGAAGAAATGCATGATTGTAGGACTGGGGCACAGAAAGTACAAGATGAGTCTGGAATATCCATATATTGTGCCAAAAAAGTACTGAAGTACTCAAAGGAGAAGAAGGGCATGTCAAATGGATAAAGAAACTGCTTTAGAGTTTTCCTACTTGTCACATTTAGGCACAATTTTTATATCAAAATGAATAAAAACAGAAGTAAATCATTACCAACCGACTATGCAAAATGTACTGACCATACTGATAATTTTAAAAACATTAAAGGGAGAGGGAGAAGGAAAAAAATCTTGTTTACAGGAGGGGGCCCGCAAATAAATATAGAAGGAAGGATATCTATGAAATATAGAGGAAACTTCAAGACTAGGTAATGACTCTGCTCCCAATCAGATTTTCACTCATGGTTTTAGTATCTGTTGGTCATTCTTTTCCTTTCTTTTCTTTTCTTTTCTTTTCTTTTCTTTTCTTTTCTTTCTTTTTTTTACAGTTTTAGGCTAAAATGAAGAAAGCAACTATAAACATTTGCGTACAGATTTCATGTAGACATACGTATTCATTCCTCTTGAAGTAAATCCCTAAAAGTACAGTGGCTGGCCCACATCGTATATGAGCGTATGTTTCCCCTTACAAGAGACCGCATACCATTTCACACACACCCCTGCCCCAGTCCTGATCCAGGTTCTAGGATCACATGCTGCATTCCATTGTTCACTCTTTAGCCCTGTAGTATAATCCAGGAGAGATGAGGGAAAATATCCCCTAAAAGATTTCTACATTCACGTTCAAAGCAGCACTGTGTTGTGAACTCCAAACTGGAACTGGCCCAATGTTCACCAAAAACAGGATGGATAAATAAATTTTGATATAGTTATAACAATGGGGATGTGAGGCAGTCAGCAATGAAAAAAGAACAAATTAATACTATGTACAACAATGTGCATGAGTCTCACACACAACTTTGAGTGAAAGAAGCCAGACTAAAAAAAGGACATTCTGATGATTCCATTTATATAAAATTCAGTGATAGGCAAAACTGGAACGTAGTGAGGGAAAGTCAGAAAAGTGATTCCCTGTGGCACTGAGGAATCCAGGAGAGGTTCCTGAGATGCTGCTAATGCTCTAAATCTAATTGAGTGTTTGGATGTGCTTGCTTTCTGAAAACTTACCAAGCTGTACATGCATGATGAATGCACCTTTCTGTACATTAGTTTTGCTCTTATACATATTTTTTAAAAAAGCAAATATAACCCTGATTCCAAAACTAAGCAAAAAGAATACTGAATCCTTTCTAATTTTAGACTTTAGGTTTTAAAAGGTGTGCTTATTTTCTGACTCCCTAAGCTTTTTGGGGAAACTTCCCTGTAACTAGCATGTCTTAGTGACAATACTTGGGATGGGAGTGTGCAGGGACACACGTACTTCGAGGCCCCGTGCTGGGTGCACATTGCCATGCCTTTATGAAAAGAAATTTGACAATACACATCAAGAGAATTAAAAAGACTTATTGTCCACTTTATCTGATAATTCCGCTCCAGGGTTGTATCTTAAATCAACATCTCAAATATTTATGAATAGTGATATAAAGTCATACATTAAACATTTTTTTGGAAAAGAAAACACTTTGAGGTAATAACTTACAATTGGCGTTCCAAAAGGAATATAACCTGAGAAAGGAGAGAAAAGGGTCAGGTCTTACAGTCCCACCCCATTCCACCCCATCCACCTCTCAAAGGATAGACACCAGAAGAGACTTCTGGGTTTGCCTTTCAATGGCCCAGTGAGAGAGCTCCGGTCAGCAAGGCAGGAGGCCCCTCCAGGCTCCAGATCTTCTCCTGGCTCAGCCCTCCCCAGGATAGAGGGCTCCCCTGTGTCCCCCAGCTGCTCTTTCTCTGTCCCCCTATAGCCAGACATTTCTTACCCTCCCCAAAACTCAGAGGCTGGTTGCTAAGGGCAGGGCTGCCCATTGTTGGGAGGGCCACCATGCTACACTTGGTGTTCGTCCCATGATTTCCCCCATGAGGTACAATGTCCCCTGCCCACACTCACTACACACAATACATTTTCTTCAAAGGCCCTGGAATGTCCTCCTCCTCTCATCTTGCCTTTCTAGCACACATCCTTACTTCCCCAGCATCATGACCAGTTCTGGGAAGGGAACTCCCCACACACTTGAGATGTGTAACTCTATGTGCCAGAGGTACTCTTTGACTTTCTCATACCGCGCTAGACGTCATCAGTAGGGTGGAAGAGAGCTGATGTGAAACGCAGCCAGGCCCCAGGGCACCACTGCCTCACTGCTCACTCCCCTGGACTACGGGAGGCTCTGCCCATTGTCCCCACCCTGCAGTCAGCAGGCAGCCTGACCTCTCACTCGGGGCCATCAGTCAGCTGGATGTGGGACAGCAGAGAACCATGCTTATCTGGGTTATCCAAAGCAAAGTTTCCTGAGTGTGGTAATTACGCATGCACAGGAGCTGTCTGTCACTCCCCTACCCACATTCCTCTGGAGACAGATCCAAGGTTTGTCTGGAGAACTACAAGAGAATCTAGGCTCCAGGTGAGAGCCTGCTGTGGCCCTGTGTAGGGGCTAGGACCTGCAGCCATGGCTACAGGATGCTCAAGCCTTGGCAGCCTGGGGCTCCTCACAGCAAAGCAAGGAGGATCATTGGGCTCTCACTGCCTCCATTAGCACAGTGAGGTCATGTGGTTGTTCTCTCACTCATGTGAGGTCAGGCTTTCTGGGGCTAGGGATCCTGACTGACCCAGCTGAGAATACCCCCTGACAGAGACCCATTCTCCAGTCACCTGAGGACTTCCAAGGCAGTGGCCAGCAGTCCTCCACCCAGCCTGCAAAAGTGTCCAGTCCACTGAGAAATGGCATGGAGGAGGCATCAGCTCTCTGGTGTGAGCCTGACTCTGGACAAGACCTGTAGCCTCTCAGAACTACAGGTAGGGCAAACATGCGAACCCCAGGCCCCATGTGAGCAAACACTTTCCAGGCTACTAAGCTCATGCTTACAGAGCTATCCCTCTAGTGACCACAGAGCAGGGACTTCCTAAGGGCAGGCACTTCCTGGAGGCAGGGATCTCATGCCCACTCTCCCACCCCATCCCTTCTGCCACTGGTCTCCAGAAAATGGGAATCTGTCTTCCCTGTGTGTCACAGTAGCACAAATGCAGTGCATGCATTCTGGAGTACAGGTGAACCTGGGGATTGAGTGCCTCCAAGGGAGCATGGTTTGGAAGGAAAGAGTGCAGTGTGCACAGGTAGGTAAGAGAGGAGTGACTCACAGCATGCAGGGCTTGCCCGAATTTGGTGTCACCCCTGAGGCTGCCACTAAGTGAGTAGCGTATAACCTGGGAGGAGTTCCAGATTCACCTGTGGAGGCCTTCACTCCACCCCAACTGCTCAGGCAGAAAAGGCAGATGGGGATTTTTTTTTGTAAAACCCCATAGGTGATCCTGAAGCCTGGCCAGAGACTTATACAGTCGAGCCAAGGTGAACACGCAGGTACAAATGTGGCCATGCGTGTAACGGGTTCGGCCCTTCCTCAAGTTGGTGCACCTGGATGCTCCTGGAGCTGTGACCATGGTAAGCCCCTGAGGCTGGGCAGAAACAGGAGGGTCCCAGGAACTTACCCGACATTCTAAAGGGCATGAAGATCTTCTCATTGGTATCTGGGTGTAGAATAGCCTGGCAAGAGCAGGGAACAGAGCACAGGGTGACTGTGGGAAGGGGAGGGAGCGGGCAGGGGGAAGGCAGAGGGAGGAAGGAGGAAAAGAGCTCCCCCAGAAGGACTGACCCAGTCAGTCCTGTCCCATCATTCAACGCAAGAGAAAACCAAACACGTGCCACAAATAGGCTTTTCCTGACTAACCCTCAAAGCTGAGTGCAGGGTAGTGGGACTGTGTCTACCTGGCAAGTCCTCTGTCCCCATGCCTGATATTTAGTAGGCCCATAAGAAGGATTTGTAGAAGGACCCCACAGGGAAGGTGCTCAGGGGCCCAGGAAAAGGCAAGGGGCCTGAGCTCTGGCACTCAGCACAGCCACAAATCCCCAGGACAGGGCAGGGCAAGGTCCACAGAGGAGGGAAGGAAACGAATCCAAAACTGAATTACCTGCTTGATTTTCTGTGCACTCCAGAGCTGCAAAGAAGGAAGGGTGGGAGAGAGAGGAGAAAAAAAGGAAAAGAAAGGACAAAAGTTAAAGGCATATATCAGTTGAAGGTCTCATAAGCCACATCTTTTAACTAAGAGATCCAGCTCCAAAGGGCACAGAGGCTCAGGCTGTTCTGGCATCCCCAGGTCTGGCAGCTTCCCCGGGGCTCCAACATCAGGGATCCCAGGACAGCAGAACCAGGGGATCTCGTGTAGATCATTTAAACCAAGGGTTCTCTACTCTGGCTTGCTCTAAAGTTACTTGAAAAATTCTTCCAGCAATTCTCTAGTTGATTCTAAGGTGTAGCCAGGCATGAAGCCCTGATTTCATTGGAGATACTTCAATGGTCTCCCACTGAAGAAGGCAGCATAGCATGATTTTTCAAAGCTGGACAGGCTGTCTGGATTCCTGGCTTTGCCACTTCTTCCTTGGAACCTCCATTTCCTTATCTGTAAAATGTGGATAACAGCCGTGCTTCCAACATTGTGGAAGATGTATAGATAAGTGCCCTGAGGCAGCACTGGGCACCAACCCCTGCTGACTGCTGAGGGTATATTATCCCTCTTGTTGTAGTTGTTATAAGAAGGTTGTAAGGAGGAGAGAGTTACTTTCTTATTTTTTCTTTTTAAAAGATTTTATTTATTTATTCATGAGAGACACAGAGAGGCAAAGACATAGGCAGAGAGAGAAGCAGGCTCCCTGTGGGGAGCCCAATGCAGGACTCTATCCCAAGACCTCAGGATCACACCCTGAGCCAAAGGCAGGTGCTCAACCACTGAGCCACCCAGGCTTCCTGAAAGTTACTTTCAAATGAACAGTGAGGTTGTCTCTCCAGCACAGTATGGGAGACAGGCTGGACAGACGGAACCATCAACAATTCCTTCAAATGATATAAATACTGCATTTCATCGATTCTAAGGTACACTATCATGTACCGCCGAGAAGAAAAAATATAACATAATCCCAAGACCTCCATCCATTAAAAGAGTCACCCCATTTGAGAGATGTTAAAACACAGATAAACTTTTTGGAATCAAGAAAACGTAGTAAATAAAAATTTACATGTGGGCACTTTTAAAGGAGCAAGAAAGTATGAGGTGAGAGGGAGGAGGTAGCCGGCAATTGATGTTAGTTTTACAATAGAATGGTTCAGTTATGCTTTGTTTATATGGCAATGTTGTCATCTGGAATATAAATTAAGCTGCAGAAGGCCACTGGATACCAGACACAGAAGCATAAGATTGATGTTCAAAAGTTTATGCATTTACTCACAACAGGGTCCCTCCAGTCTTAATTCACAGCTTAATTACCTTTATTTTAGATACATTTCATCTTTTTAAGATTTTAATTATTTATTCATGAGACACACAGAGAAAGAGGCAGAGACACAGGCAGAGGGAGAAGCAGGCTTCATGCAGGGAGCCTAATGTGGGACTCAATCCCGGGACTCCAGGATCACAACCTGTGCCAAAGGCGGATGCTCAACCACTGAGCGTTTCAGGTATCCCTAGATATATGTCAAACATGTTTGATTGTTTGCGATTCCAGACCCACAAAGATTAGAAGTGGTCAATTTTTAAGAAATAATAACTATGGAAAAAGGGGACTGAAGAGAGAAAAATCAATTGCAGAATCATTGTTGGCCAAAGAAGGTAAGTCAGAGCATAATGGCAAAGAGGTAAAACAAAAGGATAAAAGGCCGATCTGCCTTTGCTCAGAAAATGCCTTCATGCACTGTACCTCCAGTCCTAGCACCATGTTTGGTGTGACCCCAGGCCCTGTGCACAGACTTCTGACACCCTATACTTCCCACCTGGGATCAGAATCTTCCATTTCCAGGTCCAGCTCCTTGTCTTGTCTTCCAAGGCTGTCACCTGGCATCTCCCACAGTGCTGGGCACACAGAAAATCTAAAGCTATTCTAAAATTAAAATTTTATTTAAAAAAATTAAAGATCTCTCCATACAATTCAGGAAGGATGGATGGAAGGAAGGAAGGAAGGAAGGAAGGAAGGAAGGAAGGAAGGAAGGATTGATTTAACTAATTCTCCATGATTCTGATGAACAGCCTGAGTGGAAAACACTGGTCTAAGACATCAAAGAACAGTATAAAGAACAGGTATTAGAACCAGGCAGGCCTGTGTTTAAATCACTTACTAGATGTGTGGCACTGGGCAAATTACTCTGCCTGTGTGCCTCAGTTTCTCCATCAGTGACATGGATTGTTGTAAGAGTAGGGCAGAACCATGCTGGGGCTCCTCGGCAGTTTGCATTTCCCTTTGGGCAAACAGTGAAGACTGTATTTCCAGCCTTCCTCATAGTCAGGTAGGCTCATGTGATGGGGTGCTGGCTAATGGACTGTGGGCTCCTGCAGAGGATCCAGTAGAGGCTGGCAAGGCAGCGAAGCTACGAGGTGAAGGAGCCCAGGCCCTGAACAACGGCATGTGCTCAGTTCCTGAGCAGGGCTGGACTCTGACATGAGATAGAAACAGACCTTAGGACATAAGTTGCTGAAATCTGGGGTTGTTTGTTACAGCACTTGGCTCACCCTGCCTAATACAGAAGTTTAAATGAGATGTGTATATGTAAAATACTCAGCCCATAGGACATGTGCCATGAATGCCTAAAATAGAGAAATCATTCAAGTAAGTAATATTTTTTAACAGATTTAATTATTATTTTTTTTAGATTTTATTTATTATTCATGAGAGACAGAAACAGAAGCAGAGACAGGAGAAGCAGGCTTTCCATGGGGAGCCCAATGCAGGACTTGATCCCAGGACCCCAGGACCACACCCAAGCCAAGGGCAGACACTCAACCACTGAGCCACCCAGGTACCCCAGTATTTAATTATTTTTCAAAGCAACTTCATCTCTATCGTCATTCCTACAACATGCCTGTGAGATGGATAGATTATTTTCAGACAAGGTAACTCATCTCAGATTAAGTAACTTAGCCAGGGTCCCTAGGGGCTGGTGGCAGGATGGAGATGGGCCCCCAGGCTCACATGTTCTCCCTACCCTCCAGGGGCCTCTGGACCAGTTCAATGTCTGGTCTGGTCAGGGTGACTGCCAAGCCTGAGGCACAAGAAGAGGAAGAGAGTTTGCTGACCTCATCCTGGGGCCCCAGGACCTCCTCCTTGCAGCCCTGTGGCTGATGCCCCTCGCCAGTATCTGCTGCTCCCCTCCTACCAAAGTCCAGCTCAGCAGCACAGGGCTTGGAACCCATAGGCACATCCATGCTCTCAGGTTCAAGGACTGCCTCTTCCATACCCACCAAGGAGCAGGGGTGGGGGTGGCAGCCAGAGGTGCTCATCAGCAAAGGCAGAAGTTCAGCAGGGGTGTCAGTGGGTCAGGCCAGGGACCCAGAGCCGCAGAGGTGTTCCCCACCCTGTGGTGACACCACCACACCCATGGCCCCGGGAGGCCGGTGTCACAGAGAAGAGGCGATGACAAAGTCTCACACAGTATTTCCATGCTTCTCCCTTTGGCTGAGCACCTTCTCTCCCATTAATGATTTCATTCTCAAACGCAGAAACCTGCTCTATAGGTGAGGTGAGGAAACCAAAGCTCAGAGTCACCTTCAAGGTCCCGGGCAGATCCAGAACTACAGTTCATGACCTCTGACTCGGTTCCATTCATCCTCACTCATTCATTCATTCACATTTAGGGAACAAGCAATATGTATGAGACATCCTTCTGAGGGCTTTGAATGTACTAACTAAACTAATCTCCTCAACAACCCCATGAGGCAGGGACTAACCCTCACTTCATAGATATGGAGACTAAGGCACAGACAACTTCCGTGACTTTCCCAAAGTCCCACAGTAGCACTGGGATCTGAACACAAGCAGCGTGGTTCCAGACCCCCCACTGCTGACCACCACATGCACCCATCTGTAAGTGCTGGCACACCGACACATGCTGTTCTGTCCCTTTCGGCATCTATGTGTTTCAGAGACCTTTCCGTACCAGTGCACAGAGAGCTACCCTCCTCTTCCTAACAGAAATTTTGAGTGAATATATTATAAACTGTACCCTATGAGTGGACTTTGACACTATATTCCATCATTTTTTTGTGGAAAAATATACATAACCTAACATTTACCACTTTAAGCATTTTTAAGTGGCAGTTCAGTGGCATTAAGTACATTCACATTGTTGTACAGCCATCCACCATCCACCTCCAGAACCTTTTCATATTCCCCATCTGACACTCTGTAACCAGTAAGTCCTAACACCTTATTCCTCCCTCCCCCAGCTCTGGGCCCCACCGTCCTACTCTCCATCTCTCTGAACTGACCACTCTAGGTATTTCATATAAGTGGAATCATATGGTATTTGTCCTTTGTTGACCATGCCATCTTTTACTATCATAACCATGTTCCAGTGAATTCCTCTGAACCTATCATTATTATATCATCAGTATGTAAAGAAAAAAAAGAATACAGGTAGGCAGATATCTCTGGCAGGATTCAGAAGAAACTAAAGTTTTCTCTAGGGAGAGGAACCAGCAATTAAGGAAACTTGTTTTTTTATCCTCTACTTGCTTTATATCTTTAGAAGTCTGTACATTGTTCATATGTTCCCCATTCAAAATAATTGTTAGGGCAGCTTGGGTGGCTCAGCGGTTTGGCACCGCCTTCGGCCCAGGGCGTGATCCTGGAGACCTGGGATTGAGTCCCGTGTGGGCTCCCTGCATGGAGCCTGCTTCTCTCTTTGCCTACGTCTCTGCCCCTCTCTCTCTCTTTCTGTGTCTCTCATGAATAAATAAATAAAATCTCTTTAAAAATTGTTGAAAAAATCACAAGTAACCACTAGAGAAATAGAAATACGGTGTACAACTTCTAAACTCTCTATTGACTTCTTATGGCACAGACTGTTAAGTGTCCAACAAAATCTATGTCCCCTTCTTCCAAAATAACAGAACAGTGGTGGGCAGGTGGCAGATCTAGTGCACTGCACTTCCCGGCCTCCTCTGTGGTTTGGCTCATCCAGGGGACTGAGTCCCCCAGTGGCATCTCAGGGGAAATGAAATGTGCCTCTCCCTGGCCAGCACCCACCACCCCTCAACCATGCCTTTGTCTCCTTCCTGTTAGCTGGCACAGGTATATGGCTGCAGCCCACCCTGGGCCATGCAGAGAAGACAGTCCAGGGAGATGGTGTAGAAATAGGATGGAAGGAGGCTGGGTCCCTGAATGATCCTGTGCAGCTGAGCCATCTGCCCACCTGGAACTTGAACTGTTTCATGGGAGAGAAAGAAATTTCTACCTTATTTGAGCTGGTACATTTTGAGATATTTTCTTATAACAGTTAGTATAACTCTAAGATAACCTGTTTGGGATTACAGGAAACTGCCTCCCATGATATCAGGGAGGCCTTTCCAGAGACAGAAGAAGGAATGAAAACTAAAATAGTGTTTGAGGCTCTTCTTGTGACAACTGGCAATGCTCCCACCTCAGGAGGCAGGTGAGATGGGAGGGACATCTTCATTTAAACTAAAATTCCTAGTCATGACCTGAACTTGTTTGCACTTATCCATCTCTAGGCTGCAGCAACAACAGTCAGAGTCATAGCTTTTGGTTTTGACTCAGCCACAAATTTGCAGTCTCTTGTACAAGCCATTGCATACTGTAGACTTAGATTTTTTTAAAAATTAACCAGGCAGGGGGCACCTGGGTGGCTCAGTCAGTTAAGCGTCTGGCTTTGGCTCAGGTCATGATCCCAGGGTCCCGGGATTGAGGCCCGCGTTGGGCTCCTTGCTGGGCAGGAAGCCTGTTTCTCCTTCTGCCCCTCTGCCTTCCCTTGCTCATTCTCTCTCTCTATCTCAAATAAATAAATAAAAATGTTTGAAAAAATTAATCAGGCAGGGAAGGAAGGGCCCCTTCCTGTGTGACACCAGACTCAGCCTGTAGAGAGAGCATAACAAGGACTCGGATCTGAACCCTGGGTCTGGGCTTTTCCCTGGGACCCCCCGGACCCATGAGTCAGATGCTGGAGGCAGTAATGGCAGCAGAAGCACATGCCAAGAGCTGGTTGCTAGCTTGAAGTTTCCCAAGTCAGTCCTGCAAACAGAGTACAGGCGAGGATCATCCTGGGATGTGAAGCATTTGATGAGAGGCAAAGGAGGTCCAGTGGACAGTTCAGCCACCTGAGAATCTAGGGCAGGGAGTCCTGGCATCTCTTCAGCCTGTGAAGCAGCTGCACTTTAACCAGCAAATTCCTCAACATGGCATGTCTCTTCTGGCTTAGCCCATGTCACTCTATGCCTCTGGTGGAACATAAAAATGTGTGGCCCCAATCCTCTGAAGCTTACTCGCTGCAGCAACAAACCAGTGTGGACTTTAGACTTTGGACCTTGCTTGATTTTTCAGCTTGGGCAATGAGGACAGAGTGGGGGTAGGGGAAGCAGTCTGGGTGAGAGGTTGCTGGAACAATGTGGAAGTTTGCTGCTTTCAGAAATGTCCAGTGTCTCAGCAGAGCTGCTATCTGAATATTAGAATATTAGAAGCCCAGTGGAGATGCCAGAGAGGAGTGGAGGGTGGGCAGAAGGAAAAGCCCTGCTTCTGGGGGAGGAGTAGGGCATACCCCCAGCACCCAGACCCCAGATGGAGGAGCCACCGCCCCCAGTCTGGCTCACTCCCCTTCCCCTCTGCCTCCTTCCAAGCTGCTTTTCCAAACCTCTAAAGGCAGCAAAGACAGAGCCTATTTAAAACAACCTCCAGAAGGTAATTAAACAGAGCCCGAAGGGGATCCTTCTGTAAAGCAAAGGATGCCTCCATAAAACAAACAAACAAAAAAAACTTCCTAATTTATCATTTGGGCCAATCCCATTACTCCTTACCATTAATTTTGTTGCCATGGTTACTCCCAGGTAATATGTACATATGCAAGTCTATGTGGGGTGAAGGTACCCCCCCCCCAGTCCTATAGATTCATAAAAGGAGAAAGAACATCCCCCCACCACTGGTTCAGCAGCAGTCATTTCTTCTGTATATGTGCAGCTTCCCTAAGAATACAGGCCTTGGAGTCAAACCGTGGTTTGAATTCCAGATCCCCCACCTGCTGGCCATGTGATTTGGGGCAATTTACTCAATCTTTTTTGCACCTCCGCTTCCTCATTTGCAGTATGGGGGTATGAACACTGACTTTCAAGGTTATTGCAAAGATGAAAGAAAATACATTTATTCAACAACAAATATTCCCTGAGCACCTACTATGTGCTGGGCACTACTCTGAGCACCCACAACACATCAATGAACAAAATGGACCAAAAATCCCTGCTTTTGCGGAGTTCATAGTCCACTGGCAACCGAACATAAACTAAAAATAATACAAATAAAAATAATAAGTAATTTCTCTGATATGTGAGAAGGATGGGCGCCTCAGGAAACCTGGAAGAGTGGTGCAGGGTAGGAAGGTGTGTGCGTTGGCAGTGAGAAGGAAGAGACAGGTAGTCAGGGTAGTTGTCCTTCAGGTAACACTAGAGGAAATACTTGAAGGAGAGAGTGAGTCATGCAGATATCTGGTGGGAGATTAATCTGACGGCCAGAACAGCCAGTGCAAAGGCCCTGAGGCAAAAGTGGTCCTGCTCCACATATTTAAGAGACAGCAAAGGAGGTCAGTGTGACTGGAGTGGACTGAATAAGGGGAGAGGTGTAGAAAACAAGATCACAGAGAAACTGGGTTTCTGCAGGCTGTGCTAAGGACTGTGGCTTTTACTGAGTGGAAAGCAGGGACACGATGCAGCTTTCTGAGCAGTGGTTCTTATGGGGGTTGATTTTGCACCCAGGGGACATTCAGCGATGTTTGGTTGTCACGACTTGGGAGGGGTTGCCACTGGCATCTAATTGGTAGGAGCCAGGGCTGGTGCTAAATATCCTAGTGCACAGAACAGCCCCCACAACAAAGAATTACCTGGTCTCAGATGCCAACAGCACCAAGGCTGAGAGACCCTGGAACCAAGGAGCAAGTAAAATAGTGTATGTGTTCACAGATCACTCTGGGTGCTGTCCTGGAAATGCCACAGGGGGACCCAGGTGGAATAGGGAGAGCACCAGGAGGCCACCACAGTGGTCCAGCCCAGAGATGCATCTGGAGTGCCCAGTACAACACCCAGTTCATCCTGCAAATGCTTCAGCTAGGATCGGTCACTTGCCAGGCCCAATGATAAGGGTCAAACTGTGGCCAGCCAGAGGGTGGACTCCTGACCAGGATCCCGGAAGTCTGAGGCGAAGGGTCAGGGTAAGGAAGGGGAGGTGTCAGTCAAGGCTGCCCTTCAGCTAGCTTCTGACAAACCTGCTGACACCCAGAGAAGATTTGGGGTGCAAGTATTTTTAATTCCCTGGTATTTTCTCTGCTATTTTCAGCGAAGTCCAAACACAGCTGACCCCATTTCCACTGTGCCTGAGGAAGAGACTTGCAGGATCTCTTCCATCAGCTGCCCTTTCTCTTGGTAGATTGCTGGCAGACTCCACCTTTCATGGGGCCCCTGGGTGGCCAATAGTTTATGCTAGGTATAGAGTAGGCACTTAATAAGGTGAGCCGGTCCCCAGCCCCTGGGGGTTGTGAAATGATGGGCAAGAACAACCACTCAGAAGCCAACAGGGGCTCCCAGGGACTGGCCCACCTCACTCCTGCTAACTCCAGTAGCTTCCAAGCTGGTTTCCCTAATAGCACTTACCCTCCCCAGCCATATGGCACTCAGACTGATGCTACCCCAGTACATATTCAGGTTACTCCCTTGCTCAAGAGCTGCCCATAGCTTCCCTTTGCCCCAACACATCTAGCAACTCTACTGGAGTTTCAAAAACTTTTGCAATCTGAAACTTCCCAACTGCCTCTCTAGCTTCCTCTCTCTGGTCTCATCTTCTCTCCCTGCTCCTTTCCCTCCCCTGATCCCATCTCTCTCTCTCTCTGCTCCACTCCACTTCTCTCTCGGGGCCCATTCATTGTGGTGGGTTTCTGTCTACACTCTACACCAACCCCTTGTGTCCCCTCCCTGAGTCCTTCCTCACCCTCTGCATTCTCAAGATTCTCTCCCCACTGGACTCCTACCTGCCTCCACATGAACTTCACACAGACTAGCCTCCAGCCTCGTCTCTAGTGCCCGCTTCCATGTGGTCACTTCACCTGTGCTGGGAGCTGGCAGTGTGAGGGCAGGACTAGGGTATGCTCACCTTCTGCTCAGGCCCACCTCCCAGAGCACCTACTATATCCAGGATGCTCAGCAGATGCCTGAAGCCTGCTCTCACTGTGTGAACTGCACAGGTGTGCATGGGCTGCAGACCTTCACAAATGCTAAGCTCCTCTGCCTGCCATGTTTAGACACATGAGTTCACTCCACAGAGTATCCCCTTTCCTTTCAAATCCACCTTCAAGTTCTAGGTGAAAGGTGGGCATTGGATCTAGCCGGCTATGGGACCTTGGGTAAGAAATGTAACCTCTTGGGATGCTTGGGTGGCTCAGTGATAGAGCATCTCCCTTTGGCCCAGGTCATGATCCTGGGGTCCTGGGATCGAGTCCTGTATCAGGATCTCTGCAGGGAGCCTGCTTCTCCCTCAGCCTATGTCTCTGCTTCTCTCTGTCTCTCATGAATAAAATAAATAAAATATAAAAAAAAAAAAAAAAAAAAAAAGAAATGTAACCTCTCTGAGATTCAGTTTTCTTGCCTGTAAAATGGGGTTAATACAGGCACCTACCAAATAGGGTTCCTGTGAATATCAACTGAAATATGTATAAAGTGCTAAGACTTGGTGTAATGCCTGGCACTTGGTAAACACCAAGTGAGTGGTGGCTCATTAGCACAAGGGAATCTTTCACCTTTAACCTCACCCATCTCCATGCATAACAAACTACTGCAACAACACCGTGGCATATAAAGTGAGCACAGCAGAGTCAATATCTAGAAATCTAGTCCAGCTGCCTATACTTATACTTTTGCTCTCATCTATGGCTTTGTTGTTTAACTGATAGCTCCAGTCTTTATCAGGGCTCCTCACATATCAAATTTCTACTTGTCAAGCCCAAAGGGTAAATTATGTTTACTTTTATTTTATCCTAAGGATGAATTTTTCACTGGAATAGCAACATTTTAATGAGTTAACAGTCTCTGGTGGAGAGATATAAGCTACCCACTAACAGAAGACCAAATAGAGGCCATCGGGTATGAACAATCCACTTGTGTATACCCACTGGTGAGATGTCATAACCAGAGGCCAGGTTAGATAACACACTGGTACGCAGGTTACCCAGGGCTGCCCATGACATCAAGACAGGTCTGCAGGCAATAGCAGGTAGCCAGGGGCTTCTGATCCACATGCCTAAAAAAGGATGTCAGAGCAGGCACAGAGCCCAGGGCAGATGAAGCTGTCCAGACTGAGATCACAAGCTACCCTGGGCCTGGATAAAACTTGTGAGCAGGGCCGCCTGGACCAGGAATAGGGGACTATCCTTAACTCCAGATTGCTGAGGCTTCCCCAAATCCTGGGCTTATATATCATCACCCACCCACTCAATTCCTGTCTATGAGGCCAGAAGGTGTGTGGCTTGTAGATGGGGCTCAGGGAGGGAAGCACTGTAAGAGCTGCCAGAGCCCAATCCCTGATGCCCCGGAGAGCCAGGAGGACCAGAAAGGGAAGGAGAGGGAGGATCTGCTTAGTAAAGGGGCCGAGCAGCAGGCTCCCACCTAGAGCAATGTGCTACCCTGCCACCAGATAGATACTACAGGCATCATCACCATGAGCCAGAATTGGGAAGTAGAACTAGCGCCAAGATCCCCGCAACCACCCCTCCTCCCAGCTCCCTGGAGGCACATGGGGGCTTTTAGGACAGAAAACAAAAGAGGCCCCAGGAAACAGGACAAGCAATCTAAGGCTACTGAAGGAAATAAGGGGGAAATACATGGCCACATTCCCCAAACTCTGGATGCTGGAGGGAGTCCCAAGAGGCCACCTCAGCCAGACGGAGATTGGGTTGGGAGCTGACAGAGGACAAGGAAGGTTTGGGGGGCTGAACTCACCTCTGATGGGTCCAAGAGGAACTGCAAAGGTCTGAGGACTACTCTAGCCTAAAGAGGAGCATGTCAGGTCATGCTACTCAGGCTCCTCAGTGCCTGTGCCAGAGGGAAGTACTGTGCTCAGGGATGATTTGGTCATGGCCTGTCCTTCCTAATGGCAGCACAGATGCCTGAAGATAGACCTGCCTAGCCATCACTGCCTCATCTCCCATCACCCCCCAGGGCCCTGCACAAGGATGTCTGGCCAAGGTGCTCCAATCAACTCACACATTTGCCCTCCTTTCAAGTGGCCAGGCCGCAATTGAGCACATTCATCTAGAATTCCCCTGGAGGAGCTTGCTATCTCTGCTCATGATGTGCTTCCTCACCTGGACGGCTCCTACACAGTGCTTCTCCTGGCCAGCCCCTTCTCATTCCTCAAATCCCAGCCAAGAAATCCCTTCTAGACAGTTTGTGCACATTACTCCTTCCTCTGCTCTCCTATAGTATTGTGGCTATTCATAATTGTTCCCTAGATTCTGGGGGTCCGTGAAACAAGATCCTCATCTACTTTCTTCCTTGTTCTCTCCCTCAGGCTCCAGCATCACAACTGTCCTGCAGGTGCTCCATAAAGACATATTAAATGAACTGGGTTGGGGAGAGCTGATGACTAAGCCACCTACCCCAGGAACATCCAACCAGTGTGTCATGGGCAGCCTAGAGCCTCAGCATGGGCTTTACACCTAAAGGTGTTAGAAAGCAGAGTTAATGCCTCATAAAGTTACCAAAAGAATGGAAAAGGAAACAACAGCAGAGTAGGGATAGCACTATGCTTTTGAATGGAAAACAAGTTTTAGTAACTGATCCAGTAGAGAGGAAGTAACCACCCCCTCAGTGCCTGCAGAGTGCATGCTTAAGGAGACAGTTGATTGCCCTCAAAACACCAGCAAAACTCAGGACTTGGAGAGACCAGGTACCATAGGAAAAAAAGGCTAATCATAAGCTAAACACAGGGAATTGGTTAAAAGTCTATCCTCAAAGTAATAAGATCCCAAGACCTTCACCATACAGCAAGGTGACTCTTTAAAAAAAAAAAAAAAAAAAAAGATTTTATTTATTTATTCATGAGAGACACAGAGAGGCAGAGACATAGGCAGAGGGAGAGGTAGGCTCCCTACAGGGAGCCTGATGCAGGACTCGATCCCAGGACCCCAGGATCACGAACTGAGCCAAAGGCAGGTGCTCAACCACTGAGCCACCCAGGTGCCCCACAAGATGACTCTTAACCACCATCACCTGTGTTCCCCAGATGCTGAGGGCTTATCAGCCTTCTGGAGAAACTGAATCCAAGTGATCCCAGACTTGGGAACATCCACACAGTGGAGGATGGGATTGGGTGAGATTCAAAGTAGGGAAATTAATTAAAGTCTGCAAAGCAACTATTGGGAATCCAGCCTCCTTCCCCTACTTGGCTTCCAGAATGCAGAGAAATGAGATGGTTACTGTATTTGCAAACAGGAAAAGAATTCTATTAAGAACAATTTTAAAAAGAATCAAAGAGCTCTTAGAAATTAAAATTATAGTAGCTGAAGTTAAAATTTCAATCGATATGTTGAAAATAAACTCAAGGACATTTCCTGCAAAGCCACAGAGAAGGACAAAGTGATGGAAGAGAAAAAAATATAAGTGTCAATCTAAGATGTCAAATATTTGACAAATAGGAGTCCCAGAATAAGAGGAAATTATCAAAGAAACAGTATAAGAAAATTTGCCAGAATTGAGAGTAGGAGTCTTCAGATTGAAAGGAGTTGCCAGGAACCCAAAATAATAAATTTTAAGAGAAGGCATTGTGGAATTTCAAAAATAAATATAATAGAAAACATACTAAACATTTCCAAAGAGGGAAAATGAGTTACTTACAAAGAATCAGAAATTAAATATATCAGATTTCCAACAGCTGACAATGAGAATACATTTTCCAATACTGAGAAGACAGTAAAACAAGGTCTTCAAAATTCTGAAAGAAAATGTCTGTAAGCCTAGGATTTTCTTCTCAGCCAAACTGTCAGTTAAGACTAAGTGTAGGGGCACTTGGGTAGCTCAGTTGGTTGGAATCTGGCTCTTGATTTCTGCCCAGGTCCTATCAGGGTCATGGGATCAAGCCCCACATTGGGCTCTGTGTTTGGCATGGAACCTGCTTAAGATTCTCTCTTTACCCCACCCCCTCCCCCACCAACAAAAAGCCTTAAAAAAAAAAAAAAAAGACAATGCAGAATGACAATTTTCAGACTTAAAAGAACTCAAAATTTTCTTCCCACAGGGACAGCTGGGTGGCTCAGCTATTGAGCATTTGCCTTTGGCTCAGGGCATGATCCTGGGGTTCCAGGATCAAGTCCTGCATCAGGCTCCCCACAGGGAGGCTGCTTCTCCCTCTGCCTATGTCTCTGTCTCTCTCTGTGTCTCTCATGAATAAACAAATAAATCTTAAAAAAAATTTCTTTACATTTACTTTTTTTTAGAAAGCTACTGAAAGAGGTATTCCACCAAAATGAAAGTGTACACCAACAGGAAGACCTAGAGCTGGAGGAGGGAAAATTTCAAGGGAAAAAAAATAGAACTGAAGGACAGAGGTCTTCAGATTGAAAGGAGGCACTTAAAGTATCAAAATGCTGCTAGGATGTAGTAAGAGATCAAGAAGGTATAAAGAAAACCATGCCAATGTGAAAAACTTAGGGAATCATTAATTCCAGGTAAAATATAAAATTAAACAAGAGAGAAAACAAAAAACAGTAAATCCTATTTATATCATTGTGAATACTGAATATCCACAAACCCTCAAATCCATGACAACTATTTTGGGAGAGTGATGAGGATGGGGGAGAGACATGTGGTTTTTTATGGGGGTAAATAACAAGAGAGCTGAATCCAGCTGAATACAAAAGAACAAGTTGAAAAATAGGACTATAGGTAAGCATATTAGTTTGTCATAGATTCCTATCTGAAGAAATAACTAAAAGTATTTGTTTCTAGAGAAAAGGAATGGGAATTGAAGGGGGATGGGAGCAGCATACTATTTTTCCTTCTGGTATTTTAGTACTATTTGACTTTTTGAACTATGCACATATATTACTTTGTTTTGGAGGGGTTTTTTTTAAGCCTTTATTTATTTGAGAGAGACAGAGTGAGCAAGAGAGCACAAGCAGGGGAAGTGGCAGAGAGAGAGGGAGAAACCCAACATGGGGCTCCATCCCAGGACCCTGAGATCATGACCTGAGCTGAAAGCAGATGCTAAACTGACTGAGCCACCAGGTGCCCCTGCATACATATTACTTTGAAAAAAAAAAGTGTGAAATTAATTTTTAAGATTTTGAAAAAGAAAAACTTTGACATGTTAACCGTGTGTCCCTATAATCATTAAAGTAGCCCTATAGTGCATCCCTCTACCTTTCCTCCAGCCCAAAAACAACCATTAACATTTCACTTAGCTCTAGTTCAAAGTCCTAACTGATATTTTAAAAAATAAAATCAGTGTCCTAGCCTAATCCCCACCATACTCCCTTGTCTTTCCCATCCTTATCCTGAACTTTTGAGTAGTGGTATGCTAGTAAATGTTTAAAAATTAGTTCTTTTGGGAAGAAAGTCCTGGCTTATAGCATTTGCCAATTTCCATGGTGTAAAATACTTCCACATGGCTGATTTCAAGCTACCACTCTGACATCACCGAATGTGAGTTGAGAATATATATACATATCAGCTCCAGGAAATTATGGTATTTGCGCCTCTCTTGCCTTATCAGCATCCATGCTTTCCATGAGGTTCAGGGTATGAGGGAGAGTTCAAAGTCTCCTCCAAAAAGCCGGAAGTCCACACGGCTATGTAGTAGCAGTAGAAGTGGATAATGAAGGCAAGAGAGTGGTTCTGCTACAGGGAAGGGGATGTAGCTTTGCCACCTTCCTCCCCACCCCCTACCTCTAGCAGAATTACCTGTTCATTGGTGACACCTGGGTGCAGGGTCCCATGCTTGTAGTCCTCCAGCAGCTGCACAGCTTCTCTGAGACGTCTCTACAGGAGAAAGAAAAAAGACATTGAGCGGCACAGATCCAAGACTCCTGCAACTCTCTCCTTTGCAAACAATAAGGAAGGATACAATTTAAGTGTCCTTCCATGGGGAAATGGCTACATGACAGTGTTCTGATAATAGCATGGAACATTATTAGGCAGTTTAAAAAGTGAAGTAGATCTGTATGTGATTCCATCTCCAACATATTTTTTTGAGTGAGAAAATGAATTGCAGAGCAGTATGATGCCATTCATTATACCAAACAAACAAAGCCCACACACACATAGAAAACAATATTTTCTATGAGAATATTTATATGTGTAAATCCACCAAAAAAGCTCTAGAAGGAGACCCACCAAACTAGTGACAGGAGTTACATTGGGGTAGGAGGAACAGCTCCAGATTTGACAAGGGGCGTCAGGAGGAAATTTAATCTTAATTGTAATATTGAAAGTTTTTATAAAGATAACATATTTATGTAATACTCATATAATTTCTTTTCAACATTTTTAAAACACTAGCAGAGATTTACATACTAAAGTGCATATGGCTATAGTAACTGGTGTGGAAAGAGAGAGAAAAAAAAAGAGGCTAGAATTGTATCATCTGTAAAATCTTTTTTTTTTTTTTTTCCATGAGAGATACAGAGAAAGGCAGAGACACAGGCAGAGGGAGAAGCAGGCTCCATGCAGGGAGCCTGATTCAGGACTCCATCCTAGGACCCCAGGATCATGCTCTGGGCCAAAGGCAGGTGCTAAATCGCTGAGCCACCCAGGGATCCCCTCATCTGTAAAATCTTAAAAGCTAAAGAGGGATCCCTGGGTGGCGCAGCGGTTTGGCGCCTGCCTTTGGCCCAGGGCGCAATCCTGGAGACCCGGGATCGAATCCCACGTCGGGCTCCCGGTGCATGGAGCCTGCTTCTCCCTCTGCCTATGTCTCTGCCTCTCTCTCTCTCTCTCTCTCTGTGACTATCATAAAAAAAAAAAAAAAAAGAGACAGCAAGGCAATAGAAGGCAGCCTTTGTCCACCAAAATATTTGTATAAGAATTATTCATAGCTTCACTACTCAAAAAGCCCCAAATTGCAAACAATCCAAATGTTAATACTAGAATGCACAGGTAAATTATAGTATATGTACACAATGGAAATTACACAACAATTTAAAAAGCAAACTACAAATACAGTTTACAACATGGATGAATCTCTCAGACAGAATGTGGCAAAACATATTTTCCAGAGACGGATGCTCTAATATCTTCCATGCCCCATTCTCTTCTAGAACCTTCCCACAGCCCCATTAAGAAGTAGAGTCCATGTGTCCTCCTGCTGATCCTGGGCAGAGTACAGCTGAAGTGAGGCTATGTGACCCCTGAGGCTGTGTCATAAAAATGCCCTGCACTTCCACCTTGTTCTCTTGGGATAGTCACTCGGAACTCAGCCATCATACTGTGAGGAAGGCCAAGCTGCATATGAAGAGACTCACCTGGACAGGTTTGAGGCCCTGGCTCATGGCTACAACTGAGCAGCAACTCACCCACCATGCAAGTGATCCATTTTGAAATGGACTTTCCAGTCCCCCATCAAACTGCCCCAGCAGATGCTACACAGAATAGCAATGGGCCAACCCTTCCAAGCCCTGCTCAAACTGAAGATCAGTGAGCAAAGGAATGGAGTATTGTTTTAAGCCACTACAATTTGTTATACGGCAATGAAAGGCTGATACACATAATGAAGTCTGATGCCAAAGAGTATGTATAGATTTAAAAAACAGGCAAGCTAATCTAACTAACCTGGTGTAGGTCATGACAGTGTTACTTTTGTGAGGGGGCAGGGTGCTGATTTGGAAAAGACATGAGGGAACCCTTCAAGGTAATGGAAATGTTCAATGTCTTCATCTGAGTGGTGGTTACGTGGGTATAAACAAAAGTCAGGGACACCTGGGTAGATCTGTGGTTGAGGGCCTGCCTTTGACTCAGGGTATGATCCCAATGTCCTGGGATCGAGTTCCGCATCAGGCTCACTGCATGGAGCCTGCTTCTCCCTCTGCCTGTGTCTCTGCCTCTCTCTGTGTGTGTCTCTCATAAATAAATAAATAAAATCTTAAAAAAAAACAAAACAGAAGTCAAAATGTATTAAGCCATTAACTTAGGATTTGTGCATTTTACCATATGCAGGCTATACCTCAAAAAATTAACAAGAAACAGAGAACAGTCATAGAAGCCAGCCTATGTCAAGGTGAGACAAGGGACTCAGACATCAGGGTTGTCCAGAATGGGCAAAGAAACCCAGTGAAGCTGCCGCGTCCCCATGATCTCCTCCTTTTTTTTTTTGTTCCCCTTTTAGTAGAAGGACAAGGCTAGCTGAGGATGGAAATGCAAAGACCTCAACAGAAGCCCCTTGGTCTGACTGCAGGATGCAGTACCAGGAAGGGCATCCAGTAGGGCAGCCAGGGTGTTTGCTGAGCCAGCTGATGAACAGTCCCGTAGGATGGGAAATGAACAGCCACTTCCTGTACTGCAAGAGCAGGACTCACTGCCAGTCCAGACCAGCCAGCCAGACCAGCTGACCCGTCAGGCCTGTCTGTGAAGTACCTGTGACCAACACTGGTCTAATCCAGGGCATCAAGGGCAGGGAAACTTCTCACGTAGGAGCAGCCTGACTGCTGGGAAGTACTGCCCCTCCCCTTTCAAATGTATGCATATCAACTCCAAAATTCCAGAGTCTCTCCCCAGAATCTCTTTCCAAATTGGAAATAGCTTGGTGGGATATTTGTGTGTGTTGTGGGGGGCGCGCGGGGGGGGGTGATGTAAAGAGGGCACTTAACCCATGCCGTTTAGAGAAAATGTCGGAAAAAAATAGATAAGCACAAAAGGTAATTTTAAATCACTCATAAACACACCACTGAGTTAACTACCGCAAAAGTGAGGATGGTTTAAAAAGACTGAGGATGATTTTCCTCCAGATTTAATGCATTTGTTTTTCAACAAAACGGGACCATGTTGATTGTTTGTTTTAACTTGCGTAAGGTCACATGGCTGGAAAGTGAAAAGTTTAGTGTTTGTACCCAGAATTTAGTCAGACTCTTGCTGGGTGCCCCCCACCCCTCTGAAAGCCTCCTGGGACGAGGCAAGCTCCCCACCCCAGGCCAGCTTCCTCCCACGCCGCAGCCTCTGCCACGGGACAATGAATGCTCTACTTTCCAGCGCTGAATGGTGAATGGCCGCATGTTCTCATTATTTTCCCACTCCAGGGATTCTCCCGAGTTCCTATAACAACCTGGCCAAACTCCATCTCATTTGACACAGTCATCAAAGGGAGGCCTCCTGCCACAAGAATGAGTTCCAAAGAGCTCTGATCTTGGCATGAGTTGAGGGAGAACTAAATCCAAAGTTCCTGAAGACAAGTCTGAGAAATTAGGACTGGAAGAAGCTAGAACGTGCTTTTCTGTTGCTCTGCCATCCCAATGCTCAGCCAGGCCCCTCTGTCAGAAGCTGAGGGGCTGGGGCTCAGATCCCCTGTGGGGCAGCCAAAGCCCCCAGGACACACTTGCTTTAAGAGCTCGCCCGGCCTCACTGTTCTCAGGACTGGGCTCTTCATGGCAGAGAATGGGGACATTACTGGGGAGCCCTGAGGAATGGGAGGAGGGTTTTCCCAGCTTTAAACCCTCCTCTCACCCCCATGCATTGTGATGCTTGAAAGAGGAGCCTTGGGCACTTGAGGGCTGGGGAAAGCTGGAGGTCTGTGGTCGGGTGAACTTTGCAGGAAGTCTTTTCAACTAGGAACAAAGAGGCAGCCAGGCCCTGAATGCAAAGGCAGCTAGGAGCTAGGGCCGATGAAAGGCTGCAGGCCCTTCTCTAGAGCCCTGGGCCAGGGGAAGGGTTGGCCCAGGTTGCTTCTCAGACTCCCTCATTTGGTTTGCCTGCCTCTAGCTCACCTGCTAGAGTGTCACCTTGAGGTTGTCTACTTGTATTTGACTGGGGCATGGTCTCCAGAAGGTCCTTCTGGAAACACTGGCACCTGGAAGGTCTGCTCCAGGGCAGAGAATTTGAACAGAGGAGAAATCTGGATCCAAGGGTCCTGCCCCAAAGTCCTGAGAGGTAGGAGGAAGCAGAGGGGCAGGCATGGGGTGTTAGGGTGGTGGTCAGAGAGAGCAGGACACAAAAAGGAAAGCTGGGGAAAGAGTCATCAAAAACAAAACTAATCTTTTTTGTGGGGAGAGGGGCACCATAGCCCACCCTCAAACTAAATTCAGACTGTATGGAATCCCTGCTTGGCTAAGAGAGGATGTCAAAATGATATAAAAATGTATTATAATAATATTTAATATATTAAATACATGTTGGCCATGATAGCACCTGACAGGATGAGTAGCACTCACCTCCACTTCCGGTAAGGGACCATTCCCTGTCCGGGTGGTGCCTGCAGGTTCCCACCTCCTGACCTGATTCATACTGTTCACTTTATCAGGACCCTCTTGCTCCCCAACAGTCTATGACCATCCCCATCTATCCTTCCAGGCTCAGTGCCATCTTCACGAATCTTCCAGAAATGTTCTCCTTTGCCTCTGAATAGTCAGAGTGCATTTATTTGGTTTGCATCTCTCTGAGGTTCCCAACCACTTAAGCACCTGTGTGTCCCCGTTATCTGACAGAGATTGTGCAGTGCAGTGACGGGGGTGCTGGTTTCAGGTACATCTGCGGATCCACAGGACCCATTCACCCCTGTCCATTCTTATATGGGGCTATGCATAAGAGAGATTTAACAAAAATGAGTCATTGAGGCTGTTGGGGGAGAGGTGAAGGCTATGGTCAGGGTTAGGAATCCAGGTTCCAAAGCCACAGACCAAAGTCGCTCGATGGTGATGCTCGTTGGACAGAATCCCAGAATTACAAGAGACCATGCCCTATTCACATAGGATATGGATAAGAACACCCCTTTGTATGCATCTATCATAGAACCATCTAGGCCACCCCCTCTCTGAAATAATCGGGACCAGAAAAAGGAAGGGCATTTCCATGCCCAGGGTCACAGAGGGGCAGGCAGAAGGCAACCTAGAAACCCCAAATCCCCTCAGTCCCAGTTCTGGGCCATTTCCACAAAACATCAGCATGGAAGACCTTATTATTCTCGTAACAGTAATAGAAAGAAGGGTGGTCTCCCAGTGATTTCACAGCAATGCCTACATCCCCCAGAGCTAGGGGGGCAGGGCACCTCTGGTAAGAAATGGAAGGGCCTTCTTTACTCTCATTCAAAGCCAGGCCCAGCCTGACACAGAGAAACAAGCATTCAAACATGGGCACTTCAGGCAAAAGGGAGACTTTGGGAATCTCAATGCTTGCAGAACTTTAAAAGAATAAAAATAAAAAAGGCAGCATCAGGGGCCGGGGGAATGAACTGACAATGGTGAATGCGTGAGAGAACGAAGCAGGGATGGCTGATGGAAGGCAGGGGGAGGGGAGGGCAGCAGCTGATGTCACATCATGCCTTGATTGCTCAGTACCTGTTCTCACCTGGGTCAGTCTTGCACCTGCCCAAGGCAGAACCATCATTCTCACCTTGGCCACAATGATGGCCTGAACCATTTTTATTGTGGCTCTAAACGCTAGGACTTGGGGCATGATTGACTTGGGGATGATGATTTATAGGCAGATAGACTCTCAAGCCCTTCTCTTGTCTTCCCTTAGCCTTCCCAAGCCCCTTCTTGTTTCCTCTTGGCAGTCCTGGGACCCACAGGGTTAAACATCTGTGCTGAGATTGGTCCTTGGCTCCCCATGGCCCCAGGCACCCTCAGGGAGGCCCAAGGGAAGGGGAAACCAGGGGCACCTAGGGAAAGGCTCTGCTTTCCTGTGGCTGACCTGTGGTCACTTTCAGGTGGCCCATGAGAGGTAAACAGATATAATTCTGGCAGCATAATAGAAGGTCCAACCCTTTAGAAAATAAATCTGTCTGGTTATCTCAAAAACTTTAGAAACAATCAGCCCTCCAGCCTGGGTAGCCTACTCTGGGGAATTTTTTTTTTTTTTTTAAGATTTTATTTATTTATTTTGAGAGAGAGAAGGAAAGCAAGCTGAGCAGGGAGTCTGAGGTGGGTCGTGATCCTGGGACTCCAGGATTCTGACCTGAGTGAGCCAAAGACAGACACTTAACCCATGGAGCCACCCAGGCACCCCTGGGGAATTTATTCTAGAAAATAAATGTAGCAGAAGTGAAAAGTGATAGGTCCAAGACTATTTTTCTTGGAAAAGCAAAAGATAGGAAGCCACCTATGTGTTAGATCTAAGCATCTAAGAGGGACAGTTATATAGACTTTAAATTTTGATTTTTAAAAAGTATAAAGGGGGCGCCTGGGTTCCAGAGTCCGTTAAGCATCCAGACTCTTGGTTTTGGCTCAGGTCATGATCTCAGGGTCCAGGGATAGAGCTCCACATCTGGCTCCGTGCTTAGCGAGGAGTCTTCCTAGGGATTCTCGCTCCCTTTCCCTTTCCCTCTGCCCCTCCTGCTCGTGATCTCTCTCTTTCACTCTCTAAAATAAATAAATAAATCTTTTTAAAAAATAAAAAATAAGAATAAGTAAAAAATTAAAAATTATGAAGACTTGGAAATTAATGAAAAAAAGCAAGTAAGAAATGTTCAGGGTAATAAATAGGCCAAAAAATTCATACAGATACGCAAGAGCTTAAAATGTATAAAGGTACTGACATTTGGCTATTTTTTAATTAAAAATTCCATTAAAGATTTTTAAATTAGAATATCGATGCTGTCTAGAAGGCGTTTAAATGGACATCCTCAAAGAGATTAAGAGTACATTTATCATGATGAACACTGAGTAATGTATAGAATTGTTGAATTGTTATATTGTACACCTGAAACTAATGCTGTATATTAACTATACTGAAATTCTTTTAAAGTGTAGAGAAACATTATAATTAAAAAGTATTTTAAAAAAAGTATTTAGTTGAAGGGCACCTGGGTGGCTCAGTTGGTTAAACTTCTGACTCTTTTTTTTTTTATAAGATTTAATTTATTTATTCATGAGAGATACAGAGAGAGAGAGAGAGAGAGAGAGAGAGAGGCAGAGACACAGGCAGAGGGAGAAGCAGGCTCCATGCAGGGAGCCTGATGTGGGACTTGATCCCAGGCCTCCAGGATCACGCCCTGGGCTGAAGAAGACTGCACTAAATCGCTGAGCCACCCGGGCTGCCCAGCATCTGATTCTTGATTTCAGCTCAGGTCTTGATCTCAGGGCATGAGTTTAAGCCCCACGTTGAGCTCCATGCCCAGCATGGAGCCTACTTTAAAAAAAATTTAGTTGGTGAAAAATTTAAAAATAAAAATAAATAAATGGACATCATCACTCACTATTATTGAGATTATAAACTGATATGATCTTGCTACAGGTTGGCATAATCTACAGGGCAATTTGGCAATACATATCAAAAGCCTTAAAATGTCTTATGTTCAGAAATTCTACTTCCAGGAATTTATGCAAAGAAAATAAAAAGAAATATGGGGAGATTTACGTACATGGATATTTATTGCAATATTATTTATAATGGCAAAAGACTTAAACCACCCAAGTGGGTCACAATAGAGAAAATTATTAAGTACTTTACAGAATAATCACATGATGGATTACTAGGTCATTATTAGATATATTTTGAAATAACATTTAATAACAAGGAAAAATGCTCATGATATGCTACATGGAAAAAAGAGTGTTATGCAAACATATATATCATATGATTCTCTGTACATATTCTATATAAAGAGTATACACACACACACACGTACACACACATATTATATAAATCATCCTAATTTTGCAAATATGCATACAGCAAAATGTCAATGGTGACAATTTCTGGCAGGTGGGATTATGAGTTGTTTTTATTTTCTTCTTTAGCCTTTCATGTATTCCAGTATTTAGGGATTACTGCAAGAATCATATCACATCAGAAGGCACATAATGTCAGATTTTTTCACCAGTGATGCTAAGTTTGGTCACCTGGCTAAAGTGGTGTCCTCTGAGCTCTTTACTGTAAAGGTAACTTGTCCTCTTTGCTAACTCCTCTTCAGGGTGAGACTTACTTGAGAGCATACGCATATCCCATTTCCCTACAACTCGTTGCTCTATGCAAGTAGCATCCACTGATGATTCTGGTCAGAGTCAGTGAGTTCATTGAGCGTTACACAATGGTTCTTTCCTTCTACATTTATCAGCTGACATTCTTCGATGAAGACCAGCTTTCCTCTCCCACACTTTTAGTATTACTAAAAGTTAGTAATTATTAGTATTACTACAGATTCATGGACTTCTCCTCCTCCTCCTTCATGTTATTGTTATTATTGACTTGCAGATTTATTATTATTACTATTATGATTATTTAGTGTGTTATAACCACTGTTTTCATTCTTCTTAATGTTCAAAGTTCCCCAAATGTCACGAGGGGGGGTCCCTTCAAGCCAGTTCCTGCGTCTCCATCATTTCATGAGTGCCCTCCTACTTTCTGTAGCAGCTCTCCCTGTCCCAGATGTGGATTTGGCCACCTCTCCAAGAAGCTTCAGTTTCTTTTAGTAGGTAGCGGTATTTAGAAACCAAGATCTGAGTGCTAAATGTGTTCACTGTTACCAGGTACCATTGCTTCTATGCCCTTTCAATGAGCAGAGCCAGGAAACTGGGAAATTATAAACATAAATGTGTGTGTGTGTGTGCCACGAGTTCATATTCCACACTTCCAATTCAATATAATATCATGTAATCCTTTGTCCTTTCCCCTCCTCCGGATCTATATCCTCCTAATTTCATGGTGAGAACCCTGGTTTCCAACATCAATATAATTACTTATCTAGTCTATCCTACACTGAGTTCATGTTATTAACACTAATATTCCAGGTAGTTTTCCCTGACCTTCAGGATGATAATCTGTCAACCATTCATTCCCTTAAATAATTATTGAATTTATTTATTTATTTATTTTAATTATTGAATTTAGAAGAGCAAATTCCTTTCATCTTCAGCCCATAATTAAAAGTAACTTTGATGTCAGCTGGTACAACCTTGCCCTTAGAGATCTAGATCTAATTCCATGACCTAGGTGCAAAGCCAAAGCTGGGGCTGATCCTGTACACACTGCACCATGATAGGAGACTCACAGCTCCTCAAGATCCATCCCCTAAATAGTCTACTCTTGCAGAAATTTCAAGAACCAAGCAGACTTTACTGGCAACTTCCCAGGAATGATGGTGGAGGGGAGAATGGTACAACACATCAACAACTTTCACCACCCAGTAGTCATGACCAGTCTCAAGATAGCCCCAGTCACAGGCCTCTCAGCTCATCCCAGATGCTTGCTTTCCTTCCCACTGTTTCTCCCTCTCCTTCCTTCTCTCTCCTCTCTTGGCAGGATCGAAAACCACAATTCTTCCCCCTCTGTCAAGCAGACCAACCTCCTCTTCTGACGCCTTGCTCAAGACGTTCTTATGACAAAGACAGCCTTCTTCCTAAGAGAAATTATGGTGAATAAAATTTCCTACGCCTCATTACACATACAAGGGTTGGAATCTTTTTAAAGCTTGGTCAATTATAAGTGACAAACAAATTGCTGCAAAAGTCTCTCAAGATGTGTCTATCCATCGACTCAGCAAATGCCTCTCAGAACCAGGTCACCAGATGGCTCAAGCTGCCCAGGATCTTTCTATCTCAAGAATCTCCAGTTTCCTGAACCACCTTTTCATGTCTCCACAAACCTATCCCCGTCACGGGAAAACAGGTCTGTCCAGATCTCTTCCAGCTGGGTGCCTGCCACCCCACACTCCCTCCCAGAGCACCAGCCAAGGACCCTGAGAGAGAAACAGTGCTCTGTAGATACTAGTCATGGTCTATGGACTGAGTCCAGCAGAAGAGGAACCTGACCCTCCTGGAAGTGCCACAGTTCATGGGGGACAGCCTCAGGTAACTCCCCTCTTTGCTTCTAATTTCTCATTGCTTCCCTGTAGATGGCCTTACTAAGCAACCTGCCTGGGCAAGAACCAGTGAGTAATGGACCTTCCAGAGTTTTTAGGCTTTGATGATGATCTATGGACAAAAACTTTCCAAAAGACCAGCATGTAGTGCTGGAAACAGTCCCCGACCAGGGAGCAAGGGGATGGGGGGTGTGAGTCTTTCTGAGAAGCCTAACCAAATCTTTGATGAGGGGAGGGGACGTGTGAAATTTGAAAAATATTTCAAAATTAAAGCTGTACTGTTTATTTTCTGGCCAGTAAATAGTTAAGTTGCTTTGTCATGTCAATTGCTGATAGGAGAAACAAGTCAAAAAGGGCTTAGTGATATACAGGAATATTGGGACCATTCAAAATGCAAGAAAGATGTGGCACAAGGAGAAGAGGAAATGAAATGGTCTGGGAATGAAAAGAGGATGGATTGGAGAGGAAGGAGAATATAGGCCCCTGGCACAGCTGGCATACCGCCCTATAGCTGTCCAACCATCCTCAAAACCCCTGCCTACTTGTAGTAATCTGGGGAGCCTGAAGTACCTCCTGACCTTCTGTCTTTCTCCACCATTTCTCACTGTGCCTCAAACACACCCTTAGCACCTATCCTTTGAGCTAAGCACTGGCCTCTGTGGTCTTTTCCATCAAGCAGGTGGCATTTTTGTTGGGATTTATGTTACAACTGTATCTAGTTTTGCACCATTCCAGAGCTTTCTAAAAAGACACATAACCTAGGCCAGGTAAGTAGTTTCTCTAGCTTGGTGCTTTTCCAAACTTTTATATAGTCACATTGATGACTCCTTAGGAGAATCCAGACAGAGCTCAGAGTACAGCAGCCTTGACCTTAAAAGGGGCAGGTAAAGTCAGTCAGTAAAGTACCTGAGCCCTTTGTCCATGCTGAGTTCCAGTAGTAAACCACATATCAGGGTAATTCCCACTTTTCACATTACTGGGCTACTCTCCCAGGCCCCATTGGGATTGTTCTAGGCCCAGGTGCCCAGAAGGCCTTCTGCTGCTTTCTATCATGACTTTTACCTCCCAGAGGGATCCATTCCTGGGCTGAGGCAAGCCAGTGCTCAATACAGAGAAGATGTGTGGAGAAGTGCTGCCAACACGGTAAGCCAACTCAAAGGCTCAATGTCTTTCCTTGGGATATGTGGGGACCCAGCATGAGAGCTCAGGCCCTCTGCCACCTGAGTAATCTTGGGATTGTTACCCGACCAGCATGCAAACTGGTTAAGAATAAGGGTTCTGGAAATAAGCTTACCTGGATCATACACTGGCTCCACCATTAGCCAGCACCATGTGTGTATGATTTAACTTCTGCTTCCTTATCTGTAAAATGGAACTTAGAATAATATTCACCAGGATGCCTGGGTGGCTCAGTGGTTGAGCGTCTTCCTTCGCCTCAGGGTGTGATCCTGGAGTCCCAGAATTGAGTCCCACATCGGGCTCCCTGCATGGAGCCTGCTTCTCCTCCCTCTGCCTATGTCTCTGCCTCTCTCTCTCTCTCTTTCTGTGTCTCTCATGAATAAATAAATAAAATCTTAAAAAAAGAATATCTACTTTGTAGGGTTGCTTTGAGTTAATCTTGATGAGCTAATGCATGTAAAACACTTGCAAACCTGCCTTGCTCACAGTAAGTGCTTAACAAATATTTGCTCAAGTGCTCAAAAATATTTCACATATTTTATATGTGCATGCACTGCTATACACATACAAAACCTATAAAAACATACTTCTTATGAAGGCTGAAACAAATCTGGCAATAAATTTAAATTTGACAATTCTACATCTTGGTAAGGATATAGAGCAACTGGAACATTGCAGATGTAGGGCCACTCTCAACAATGGTTTGGCAGCTTCCTATGAAGTTAAACGTACATTTACCACAGTTACCATATGAGCTAGCAGTCCCTTTCTAGTTATTTACTTAAAAGAATTTTTTTTCTTTTTCTTTCTTTTTTTTTTTTTTTTTTTGCTGCAGACATTGGTAATTTATTGTTTTAGTCCAAACATATTCAAAATGGAAACTCAAAAAAAAAAAAGGAAACTCAGATTACTTTTCTACCTGAAACAATTAAACTAGATTCTACTAAGATATAATGCTTAACACATTACAGCAATAAAGATGGTAATCCATTGTCTTCTATATCTACTAAAACCAAGATGGTAAAGCCAATTTGGTTGCAATAGTGTCATAAAGATAGAATATTAGCATCAAACAAAAATAAAATAAAATATGTCCACACAAAGAATGCTCATAGTATTTTATTTATAACAGCCCCAAACTGGAAACAGCTTCGGTGTTCGTCAACAAGTAGATGAACAAATTCTGCAAAGTCCTTTAAACGGAATACGACTCAGCAATCAGAGGTCACCAACTATTGATACATGCAGCCACATGGATGAATCTCAAAAGCATCATGCTAAGGAAAAGAAGCCAGATGTACAAAGCTACATACTGTAGGATCCCATTTATATGACATTTAAAATAGGAAAATGGTAGGGACAGAAAACAGATGAGTGGTTGCCAGAGGCTGGCAGGAGCAGGGGAGAGCAACTTTATAAATGAGCGTGCACGAACATCATAGGGTGATGGAAGTGTCTACAGTCTCATAGTGGTGGCAGATACATGATTATGTTTGTCAAAACTCAGAACGGTGCACATACAAAAGGTAAACTACACCTTAAGAAACCTAACATTAGCTGCAAGAGGAGGGAATTGGGTACTGAGAGTATATAAAGGATACTTTTCATTCCACTGTAACACACCTGTACCATCTGAACTTTGTAATGAGTGTGTCGTTCATGTACTGGGTAACAACTTTATTAGAGTTTGGAAATAATAATGATGCTGTATATCTACTTTGAAGGGATGTTGTAAGATGCAAATGGAATGAGACAATGTGTATAAAGTATACACAGAGATGACCCATGGATCTTCTACAGTGACAAAGGGCCTCCGCTGAGAGTGACACCCATGACTTACCTCAGTGACAAAGAGCGTGCGAGGATCGATGATATCCAAGAAGTGCCTGAGGCGACCATAGAACGATGTCTGGAGAAGGGGTGGGAGAAGAAAGTAGATCAGCTGCCATCAACCATCCTCCAGCCCCTAAGGACCACACCCCAGAGCTTACCCTTACCATTGGGGTCCCACAGCCCCCAGGACTCCCCACTGATGACTGCCAGTGAGGCCTCACTTCTTAGTGACTTGAGGACAGCTTTCCAAGGTCTGAAGGGTTTCTAATGTCAACTCATACAGACCATTAAGACACTGGATGACTGTCCCAGGTCCTCTTCAAAAGGTCTCCCATTTTCTCCCTTCTCCCAAATCCCTGAGATTCGCTCTAAGCCTTCTCCAGTTCCCAAGCACTAGTAAACACACAGGCTGAAGGTGAGGTCTGGGCCCAGCCCTCTCCAGTCTTTCCTGGGTACCACAGCCTCCCTACCTTGCTCTGGACCTCTCAAGTGATGCAAGTTCCCTCTCCAAGGTGCAGCCTAGGCTCCGCCCCCAGAGAAAGCTCCCCACAGGTAAAACTCAAGCATGACAGTACCCAGCTCACAGCCTTCAAGCCCTTCTTTACCCATAGGCCTGGAGCTGCTATGAAGCTCAGGACAGGGGCCTGCTTGCCCTGGCCTCGCCCCAGAGCAGGGGCCCCTGAAAAGGAGGGCTTTGTGCAAAGCAGGCCACAGACATTAGCCCACAATGAAAGGAAACCGAGCAACGAGTAACCTTGCTACTGGGCCCTCTTCCCATAGGGAAAAAGCCAAGCTCAAGGGGGTAAGAAGATGCCAAGCTGGAGGACAAAGGGGAAGCTGCAAACACTGGGGGTTCATGCCTCACTACACTCCAGGCTCTGCCCCAAATCCTCCCTGGAACCCCACAGCTCCCTCAGCACCATCCTCTGCTTGGTGAAGGAAGCAGAAGCCTCTACACTCCCTCCCTTCCCTTGCTCATTAGGACACCAGACCCTACAGCCAACTTCTGCTACTTTCTCTTCCCAATAAAAATCCTGCAATAGTCCTCTGTGCATACCACGCCCCATGCTGCCTCCACTCTCTGCTCACCCCTTGCATGGAGCACCCACCCTCTCCACCCCCTACCTCCACATTCACAGACCAGATCAAGCCTTGGCACTAGTCCTTAACTACAACAGTTGCTGCTCTAACATCTTATAACTCAAATGGCCTAAACCATTTCCCCACTTATACACAATGCTCACACTGCCATCCTAGCAAAATTTCCCCCTAAATATTTAGTCTAAGGAAACAACTAGAGATGTTCAAAGGTGTGGTCAGATGTACATGCTGACGATGCCCACCACTGCATTCTTTATAAAGATGGATGGTTCAGTAAGTAATGGTCCATTCATACAATTGATCACTATGAAGCCACCTAAAATCATATTTTCAGAATTTATGACATGAAAAAATGATTATGGTTTCATGAAATGCATACAACTAGAGTAATTCCAATTTAAAAAACAAGGAGATAAATAGAGCTAGATGGACAGTATGTGAATAGCAAAGACACAGAATGACATCCAGACCCTGTTCTACTAGAATGAATCCAGGGGTCCTTAGAGAAGTGACAGACTCCAGAGCTGGGGAAGAGAAGAGACAAGATGAAACTGGTTCATCTTTTTGTCCCAGAAAGTAATGAAACTGCCAGCCCACAGAATGATGGGGACATGTTAAAAGGACAAAAGAGGAGCAGATGGACATTATGTGGCTCTGGATGTGACACCTGGGAACTTCATGATGTCACTCAAATAGTATTCTGGAGGGACTGCATCTAATCATGAGTAGACATCTGGCCAACCCAAATTGAGGAACATTCCATAAAATAACCAGCCTTGTTCATCAAATATGTCAATGTTATGAAGACAAAAACTGAGGAATTGGTCCCCATGAAAGGAAACTAAAGAGAAAGACAACTAAATGTAATATGTGATTCTGGACTGTATCATGGGAAGATACTCTCAAGGACATTACTGAGACAATGGACAAAATTGGAATAGGGATCATTGATTAATAAAAGTGTTCTATCAATATTAGATTTCTGAATGTCATAACTATACTTGAGGTTATTCCTAGACACCAAATGTTTGTACCCCTCCCCAAATTCACATGTTCACGAATGAACACCCAATGTGATGGTATTTCAAGGTGGAACCTCTTGGAAGCAGTTAGATGAGGGCAGAGCTCTCACGAATGATATTAGTGCCCTTGTAAAAGAGACCCCAGAAGGCCCCCTGGTTCCTGTCACCGTGTAAGAACACAGAAGATTGCTGCCTGTGACATAAGAATCAAGCCATCACCAGACAACGAATCTGCTAGTGCCTCGAACTTAGACTTCCCCACCATTGTGAGAAACTCGTTTCTGTTGTTTATAAGCCACCTAGTCTATGGTATTTTTTCAAAGATTTTTTTGTTATTTATTTGTTCATGAGAGACACACAAAGAGAGGCAGAGGCAGAGCCATAGGCAGACAGAGAAGCAGGTTCCTCATGGGTAACAGGAATAGGGATGATTTTTATTTCTTTTTAAAATGAAAAAAGAATCAGCATTCTGTATAATATACAGAATATTCTTTTTTAAAAATATATATTTAATTTAAAATACTATCTAATATATTACTTGATTACAAGATCCTGAAGGAGGTAGGCTTCTGGATGTTCTTTCCATATCCTCATGCTCTGTGGCTCCTAGTTTCCTGTCTCACACCTAGAAGGGGCCTCAGCAGCATACCTGCCACAAGAATGAATAAGTGGGCAGGTGAGCAGCCTGTGGCCTGAAGGCTGTCTAGAAGGGATGGAGCCCAGGCAGGGCTTCCGAGGGAGAGACTAGGGATGGAAAGGCGCAACAGTATGGCAGTTAGTGGCCCAAGGAGGGAAGAGGAACGCAGGGCCAGAGGTGAGGGCCTGGAAGGGGAGCAGCCAGTGGGAAGCAACCTCTTGAAGATGGTCCAGGGGAGATGTCTAGCCTCTGATTGCCCTGTGGTCTGGCACTGTCTTCATCCCGTCCTAGCTCTGCTGGCCCGCTGCATCACTCTCCACCATGGCCACTGAGAGATGGTCCTGTGTCAAACACTTTGCTCCACAGATATCCTCACCTTTTTCTGAGCTGGACTCAGGATCCATCACAGTGAGCAAGTGTTCGAGAAGCCGGGTCCCTCAAGAAAAACAAAGAACTACGAAATACCATGATGAGAACTTAAATGAAGCATCAAAGGTATGGCCCAGGGCCAAACTTACAGTCTGACAAAGTCACGTCTCCTGACTCACTGCAGTGAGGGAGGCCACACAGCAGAGGAACTGTGGGACGCATCACCAAGCAAAAGGAAAAATCGAGTCAGTATAGAATTCTGGGCAAAGATGGAGTAAAAATCAAAGGACACAGTGCTTTAAATAGGCTCAAAGCAAAGCAAAGCTTTGGGGAAGGGGGTCCATCTAGGTCTGGACTGAGAAATGGACACAGGGTCTGGTTTCCTTAGAAACTATAAAATTGGAATGCCTGGATGGCTCAGTGGTTGAGTATCTGCCTTCAGCTCAGGGCATCATCCCTGGGTCCCACATCAGGTTCCCCACAGGGAGTCTGCTTTTCCCTCTGCCTGTGTCCCTGCCTCTGTGTCTCTCACAAATAAATACATAAAATCTTTAAAAAAAAAAAAAAAAGGAAACTATAAAATTAAGATAAATGTGGAATGTTGTGTCCAGAAACTGCCTATTTGAAGCACTGCCCTTGGGTTAATTCTCTGAGTCCTAGTGACTTAGACACACCTATCAAGAGGGGGATGTTTCATTCCTATTCATTATTTTAAACAGCAAAGTTGCTGGCAACCCTTAGTCTTGGGAAACGCAAATGCACGATGAGTAAGGAGGTGTGGTCACTCAAAGAAGTAAGTAACTGGGACACTTTACAGCTGCAGCAGGTCCTGGTGAGAACTGCTGATTCTTTGTAGAAGAATCAGACAGATGTCTGTCATTTCAGACTGAAAAATGGCAGAGAAGGGTCTTAGTCTCTCAGGATGAGTTCATTTTTATTTTCTTGAAAGTTTTCAGTGTCTGCTTTTTTTTTTCCTCCCCTCCAAAATTCAGCTCCCATCTTTCTCCCTATCAATCAGTGGATGTTTTTCCCTTGCCTTCTTTACCGGACCAAGGAGTCAGCCAAGTGGTTCCTTCTCTTTCCCTTCACAAGAAAGGTGAGTCAGCTTCTTCTCAGCAGGACCTGTGACATGAACAGCAGGCCTTGGGTGCAGCAGCTGAGGGCCAAGGCCTGAAGGAAACTGGCAGCCCTCCATATATACCTATACCAGACGTTGAAGTCACAGCTCTTCCAGATCAGGAGTAAAATAGGCACTAAACCTATATAGCCCAAATGCAAAAAGGCTGAGCCACCTCAGCAGTCTTTAGCCAGGCTGTGCAATGAAACACTGGGCAGCCCCAAAGGAGGTCTTCCACCCAGGGATTCAACTTCTATTGGCTGGGGTGGGTTCCAGGCATTGGTGTCCATTTAAAACCCGCCCAAGTGATTCTAATGGGCAGCAGGGATTGAGAGTCACTGGACTAGAAGATGTTGACCCTATCTGCAGCACAAACCACCTCCAGGACCAGCCTGGGAGACAGTCACTCTCCAGCCTATAGGATGTAAATGATTAAGACACATAACTACCTGCAAGGCATCATCATTCTGGAACCTGAGTTCAGGCAAACTGTATAAGAAACCTCCTTCCCACCTTCCAGTTCTCAGCCCTCACACAGCTCTCATCCTGGACATGAAGAGTGCACTTTCCTGTTCCAGCCAGATCCTCCCCCACAAGGAGCCCTGCGCAACCCACCTGCTATGCAGCCTCAGTTCATTTCTGAGTCTCCCATTCACACACAAAGCACACTCACACCCCCTGTCAGCCTAGCAGCTAAGTGACTCTCCCAAAGGAGCAAGGAAGTTGAAAAATAAAGCAAACCAAAAAATCCAACTTATTTCTGGGTAGACTAAAACACAAATGGAAAGCAGCACATGTATTTGCTCCCTGTCCTAGGACCCAGTTTGCCAAAAATGCTGTCTGGGCCCAAAGCACGTTCAGGAGAGCAAATGAGCAGGAAAAGGAAAGGAGGAAGAACACAGGTCACAGAGCTTCCTGAGGAGCTGTCCTATTGTCTTCTTCCCCTTCACTAGACAATATGGGGCAGTGGTTAAAAGCATGGACTGAGGGGCGCTTGGGTGGCTCAGTCGGTTCATTATCTAACTCTTGGTTTCGGCTCGGGTCATGAACTCAGGGTGGTGAGGGTGGACTCTGCTTAAAATTCTCCCTCTCCCTCTGCCCCTCCCCCTCCTCTCTCCCTCCCTCTCTTTCTGTCTCTCAAATAAATAAATAAATCTTAAAAAATAAAAGGCATGGCCTTTAATTTATAGGAACAACAGGGGACAGAAGAACAAGTTAAATAATACCACAGAACTGCCATTAGCCATGTTCAGCATGAGAGAAGCTCTACAAGACGGACAACACAGTTTCTTCAACAAATAGAAAAAAAGAAAGAGACAGAGAAGGAGGACCAATACATGAGTCAAATATAATGTGTGGACTTCTGGGTTTCTGATTCAAACAAACCAATTATTTAAAAAATGGTATGACAATCATGGAAATGTGAATACTGCAAAGGACCAAATGTTTGTACTGCCCCCCACACACAGACACACACAAAGTCATATGTTGAATCTTTTTTTTTAAATTTTTAAAATTTATTTATGATAGTCACACACACACAGAGAGAGAGAAAGAGAGAGAGAGAGAGAGAAAGAGGCAGAGACACAGGCAGAGGGAGAAGCAGGCTCCATGCACTGGGAGCCCGACGTGGGATTCAATCCTGGGTCTCCAGGATCGCACCCTGGGCCAAAGCCAGGCACTAAACCGCTGTGCCACCCAGGGATCCCCCCATATGTTGAATCTTAACTTCCAATATGAGTGTAAGTGATGGTATAGGTGGTGGGGCCTTTGGGAGGTGCCCTCATGAATGGGATTAGTGCCCTTATAAAAGAGACCCCAGAAAGATCTCTCCAACTTTTCTACCATGTGATGCTATAGCTAGAAGGTACAGCTGATGAACTGGAAAGCCAGCTTTCTTTCTTTTTTTTTTTTTTTTCTTTTTTAAGATTTTATTTATTTATTCATGAAAGACACAGAGAGAGAGAGAGAGAGGCAGAGACACAGGCAGAGGGAGAAGCAGGCTCCATGCAGGGAGCCCAATGTGGGACTCGATCCCAGGACTCCAGGATCACGCCTTGAGCTGAAGGCAGACGCTCAACCGCTGAGCCGCCCAGGTGTCCCAGAAAGCTGGCTTTCATCAGAGTTTGCCGGTACTTTGATCTTGAACTTCCAGCTTCCAGAACCGTGAAAAGTAAATTTCTGTTGTTTGTTGGCTACCCCATCTAAGGTATTTGTTATAGCAGCCCAAATAGACAAAGACAAATTGTGACTGGTTTTAAAATAATTATTTTAGGTGTGTTAATCGCACTGTGCTTATGTTAAAATTAATTTAAAAAAAAAACCCTCTGATACCATGTGAGAAAGAAGGCATTTCACCTCTGTGATATTCTTCCTCTAAAACTCAATCTCAGTCTAACCATGAGGGACACTAGACAAACCCAAATTGAAAGATATTTTACAAATTGCCTGACCATTACTCCTCAAAACTGTCAACGAAAAGTCTGAGAAGCTGTCACATACCAGAGGAGGCTGAGACATGACAACTAAATGTACTGTGGGATCATGGATGGGATCCTGGAACAGAAAAAGAACATTAGCATAAAAAATAGTGAAATCCAGTAAAGTCTAGAAGTATAGTTAATAGCAATGTTCCAAAGTTGGTTTCTTAGTTTTGACAACTATACCAGGGTCATATGAAATGATAGTGTTCGAGTTATACAGGAATTCTGTTATCTTTTTGTCTTCCATAAATCTAAAATTATTCTAAAGTAAAAAAAAAAATGTTTTTAAAAGAGTCCTTATTTCTTAAAGATACCTACAAGCAGGTACAACTAAATGATTGACTGGGCATTGCTTTGAAATAATTCATTGGTTGGAGGGCGTCTGGGTGGCTCAGTCAGTTAAGCAGCTGCCTTTGGCTCAGGTCATGATCTCAGAGTCCTGGAATAGAGCCCTGAGTGAGTTGGGCTCCCCACTCAGGACTCCCTGCCCAGTAGGGAGCCTGCTTCTCCCTCTCCCTCTGCCCCTTCCCCCCTGCTTGTGCGTGCTCTCTCTCCCTCTCAAGTAAATTAAATCTTTAAAAAAATAAAATAATTCATTCGTTGGGATTGGGGGCATATAGATGAAATGAGGCTAGCCTCACAGTGGCAATTGTTGATGCTGTGACGAGTGGATCATTCTTTGATGACTGTCTCCACTTTTGAATGTCTGCAAACCTTAATAAAACAAAGATCCTGGAGCCAGAATGCCTAGAAAGTGAGTTAATTTGCCTGTGTGCTGCAGGTTCCTCACCTATCATATAATGGATAATTGTATCTGACTCATAGAGTTGTTGTGAAAGTTCAATAAGTTCAATATACCAAAAAGTTGGAACAATGTTTGGCTACTATCATCATCTTATGGAGGAAAAGATGGTCAGAGACCAAAGCCCAGCAAGGCAAGCCATCTTTCTCTACCCTCTGACACTACTCAACATCCTTTCTCCCCCAGCCCTCTTGCACAGAGATCCTTGAAGGATGGAAGAAAGGCCCTGGGGTGACACTACGGGGGTAAGAAAAGACTTCTGCACCCAGGCTTGCAGAAAGCAATGAGACCAGTTGGGAACTGAGGGTGGTATCCCTGGAGTGGGCTCTGGGAATTGAACCCTGGATTATGAGCCATTCAGGGTTCTAGTGGCTGAAAGCAGCTAGTATGGTGGAAACGAAGCTTCAGGGTGGGGGTGGGGGTCTGATTTCAGGAAAAAGAGGTCACCTGGGGTGGGCCATGAGGGACTTTGGGGCCCCTTCAAAAGTGAGGTCTTTATCTCAGAAGCAGGGGGAAGCCACTAGAGAGTGTTTAAGCGTGTGGTGGGGGTGGAGGGGAAGGAGTCACCTGATCAGACCTGCATTGTTGAGACTGCCAAGTAGAAGGAGGCCTTGGAAGGGGCCCAGAGTGGAAGCAGGGAGACCTGTTAGGCTTCCACAGTGGCTCAGGACATAGATAGATAATGGTAGCTTGGTCTAGGATTCCAGCAGGGGAGACCAGTGAATTTGAGAGCTGTTTTAAGAGACGAGAAGTCTGTGCCTCTGGTTGTATTTGGAGGGTGAGGAAGAGAAAGAGAAGTATGCAGGGACTCGCAAGTTTCTTGGGAGTCAACTGGGTGGCAGTTGGGTTGCCTGCACAGCAGGGAGTGGTATGGGAGGAGCAGGGGGGTGCCAGGGAGCGGAGAGAAGTTCCTTAACATGGACAACCACCTCCACTGTGCTTTATGCAGGTCACTATGCTGGAGGAAGGGAGCTTCCAGAGCAAATACAACGAACACTTTTACTGCCCTCAAGAACTGTGCCAAAAAGAGATAGACCAACAATGGCCGAATGGAGTGATCTCAAATGTGCATTTATGGCTCTAGCAGTGATCACAGCAAAGGCCTCAGTCCAAAGCCACTGGGAAGTTCTTAACAACTGTGTGTTGTGTGACTGAATGTCCCAGAACAGGTACCAGAACAAAGACAACCCAGAAATCTTTATTCAGCACATGACCATGTGTCTAGCCCCACCTCGGGGTAAGATGGAGACAAGGAAGGGCAAGATCAGCTCCTTCTCTCAAAAGATGCACACCAGTGTTGAGGAGAACAAGTAACCACACATTAGTATTAGAGGAACACCGGACAGAGTGTCACTCAGGGTGCCCTAACAGGATCCCATTTGGGGTGGCCAAAGTGGGAAGCAGGAGAGAGTCAGTGATCTCCCACCAGGGGTAACACCACAGGAAAAAGGGAGTAAGCGTTTCCAGAGAAGGGGGCCTGCATGATCCTTGAAGAATGAGTAGAATGTGTGTGTGGAGGGCTGGGAAAGGGGGACAGCCAATGAAGGGTCGCCGGGGTCCAGGCAGAAGCACCCCTGACAGTCCGGCCCAAGGCGGCATCCTACACTGGCAGGTAGATGCCTGTCTCGCCTCGGACATCGACATGCTGAGATGGTTTTTCCTTTTTTTTTTTTTTTTAAAGGAACTAAAGTCCTGTTTTAAAAACAGTAAGGACATTCTCTCAGAAGGCTGGGGAAGCGGGGGCGGGGGCAGTTCCTTAATTATCAGCAAAGCTCGGTGCACCACTTTGCTGGAACCAGTCGCTCTCCCACACAACCACCACCATCCAAAAAAAAAAAAAAAAGCAAACACGAAACACACACAGACAAAAAACCACCACACCGACCTTTGTACAATTTCTTTCTTCCTGCAAACTTCTTTCCGTCCACCTCCGCTGCCCCCACCCCAGGCAAGCCCTGGTCGCGTCTTTCGAGCCTCTTTGCCCTCCTCCTACTAAAGTCCGCTTGGTCGGCGCTGGAGGCGGTGGAGGCCGGAGGGCGAGAGGCTGCCCGAGGCGTGGGAACGGCCCCTCCGAGCCTTCGGTCCCGGCCGCAGGTCCCGCCCGCGGGTTCGAGCCCCATCTCCGTGGCCCCGTCGGGGGCCCCCGAATAGAAGGGCCACTGTCACCCCGGTCCGCAGAGACCGGCCGGGCCGGACGGAGCCGCGCGCTCGGCGGCGCCAGGACCCGGGTGCCGAGACCCGCGGGGGAGGGGGCTCCGGGGGGGAGGGGGAGGGACCCGGGTACGCGGACTCTCGCCACAGCCCGTGGCCCCCGAGGATGACACAGCGTTTCCTCCGCACCCGCCTCTCCCCGCACATCCTCGTTCCATCCCCGCCGGCACCTGCCGACCAACTCGCTGCGTCAGCGAACCCCCGGCCGGAAGGGACAGGGGTCGCCGGGCCGCGGGGTGCCCTCGGCCGGGGGCCCTAAACCGTCGCGCACTGCGGGCCCGGCGTGGGGTCGAGGGCTGGGAGCAGGACCGCGGGGTGCACCGGGCGCTGCCCGGGGAGCTCCGCAGCGGCTCGCAAGAATGCCAGCCCCCACCCAGGGAAAGTTGGAAGGCATCTCTGTCACGCCAAGTCGTCCTCCGGGGCCGCGGCCGAACTTTCCGCCGCGAGCGGCGGGCCGCACAGCCCAAAGCGACCCTGCAGCAGCCGCTCGGACCCGGGCGCCCCCGAGCCCCGGCAGCGACCCGCAGCGGCCAATCGCCGAGCGCCTCGGGCGGGCAAGGCTGGAGCGCGCGGGCGGCCGGCGAGTGACGGCGCGGGCGGCCAATGGGGAGCCGCGGTGGGAGTCCTCGCCCCTCCCGCTCGCCAATGGGAGACGGACGGCTGTAGCCGAGGTCCCCGAGGCAGTAGCTGCCGGCTCCCCGGTGGCCGCGGGTCAGAGACCCCGGGACTAAAGGGGGTTTTGGAGAGGAGTTTGCTCGCCCTCCCTGGGCCACCCGCCGACCCTCAGACCGTAGCCCGGCCCTCACCTGCTGGAAGCGGGGTTTGCCCAGCTGGAAAGGAGGTGCATCGGTCGAGGTGTTAGCGGCACTAGCCGCTGCCGCCGATGCTGTAGTCGCTGTATCCGCCATGGCCACTGACGCCTGCAATCTCCGGCCCTTTTAAAATGTCCCTCCTCGGCCCCCGCCACAGCTGCTTCTCCCGATTGGCCATAAGCAACCGCAGCGAGCCGGAGGCGCAAGGGCTTGTGGGGAGCGTAGTTTTTCTCGTCACGGCGCTTGGCAACCCTGGACTGCGGAGAGTTGCACGGACTCAGACCCGGTCTCGGTTCCCGCCGCCGGTTCTGCAGGGCTCGGCAGTATGGGAAGAGTGTGCGTGTACGACTCTAAGGTCGGGGCTTCCCCTCGCCGGCTACCTGCCCCTGGAAGCTTGGCCGCGGAGGGCATCTCTCCTGAAGCTCTAGCCCAGAAGAGCCCTACTCAAGCGGGTCCGACCCGGGCCCCGAGGGGTAGGGTCACTCCCGGAAGGCTTTCTGCAAGGACTTGCACTGCGGAATCAATCCTCGTGCAGATTCCTCGGTCGCTACCCTGCCCCTCCCCTTGTGCTCTCCGGCCACCCTGGCACTCAGTTCCAGGAGCGTGCTCCCCGCCCCTGACCCTTGAACAATTCTGTACCCAGAAAACTCTAACTTTTTATCTTTGCCTGACTCTGGCTCTCCTGACCTCAGCCTAAACATTGCGTTTCCCGATCCGTTACCTTACTGCCACAAAACCCACTATATGCTCCTATAGTATCTGACACTTTTTTGCAGCCCGCACACTTAACAGTCATTGATGGCTTTACATATGTGTTTCCATATGTGTGGGTATAAGGTCCATGGGACAGGAGGTGTGACTTTCTGATTTACTGCTAAGTACTCAGTGCCAAGCTTAGGAGGACTCGAAAACAAGGACTCAAATATTTATTGACTATGTGAGTTAAGCAGTGGGAGCTTCAAGAGCCTCGGCATGTTCCACTTCCTTTGTCTAACTAAGGAAGATACCTCCCCAGCTTAATTCCCAAGCAGGAAGAGAACTGGGAGTGGGGAGTCGGGTTCAGTAGTGTTTATTAAACACTACAAGGACCTTAGGTAAGAGAGGGTAATCCGTATCACAGAGCAAGACACTAGCAAGGATAATGAACGCGCTTGTGCAGAACAATTTTGGTATATGTACTGCCGAAGCAAGCACTACACTTGTGCAGAACAGAGTAGAAGATTCCCAGCTGAATTACTTGGTCAGCAAGCCAGGCTGGGGGGAGGGAAGGGGAAGCTGCCTATTTTACTGTCCAAGAGGTCAGTAGAAATAATTTTGACCTTAGGGAACCCTGTTTTAGGTCCTTCATCTCATGGTGAGGTACAGTGTTGGCCCATGCCTGCTCGTCTTTCCGAACAATGCATGATCTATAGAAGTCAGTTCCTCATCCATCAACAAGGACTACCAGAAACAGACTATATTCCTAAAGCTGGAGAGAGGTGCTAAGAAGTCATGGGAAGCACATGCTCCCAACTAGACTAAGTGATCTCAGAATTAAGAACCAAGTCTTTTTCCCCCTATATTCCCCCACAGTACTCCATAAATGTGGGTATGTTGGCAAAGAAAAGACTGAATCCAAGCCACTGGGCAACACTGTGCTGCTGCCCCTGGTGTTAAGACGGAGGTGGTGACATCCCCAAAACCCCATCACCTGCCTTCTCCCCCAGGGAAGCTTCCTTTCCTTCATTAATCGCAGCAGGAACACAAGAGAGTCACCAGCAGTATATGAACTTTTTATTCTTCATAAAGTGCTCAAAACATGAAGAACAAGCTCTTTATCAACAGGAGTTACAACCAGGAAGACAAACAGCAAAGCAGAATCGTGCCTGCTCTCTGCCCACCCCACCTGCAAATCTCAAAGTTGTGGCCAGGAGCAGAGACAGCCAACCAGAATCTTGGGCTTCAACTCAAAGCCCTTTCAGAGACATCCTTGCCCCGGGCACTTTGGAGGCTCACAAAGACGAGCAGAAGATGGGGTCAGGGCTGGTAATGAGTAGATCCCAAAAGAATATGTAGTGGAAGAGTGCTCCCCTTCCCCCCAGAAGAGACACCTATGTGACCCCAAATGAACCCCCAGAAAGCATGACCCAAGACCTAGACACCTGTGGACACTTTCCTCAGCTTTGATGGGTAAATTTTAGAGTAGATAACATAGGGGCTTTCCCCTCATGTGGGGAGCTGCTCTGCTTCATCCTGGCAGAAGTAGTCACCCACAGAGCGTATCTCCTTCCAAGGCTTTCAGAGAGATCACAGAGGCCCTCTCAGGAAGAAGAGGCAGTCCTAGAGGGGCTGTCCGAAGCTTCTACCTCCTTGCTGGGCCAGAAGTATCCTCCTTCAGCACCTCCTCACCCCAAAACCTTTGCTAAAGCAGAGTACCCCAAGTCACTAAAGGTTCCCTTCAGATGCCATGGGAAGCCTGCCATGTTTTCTGCAAGCAAACCAGGGGCTGGGCCAAAGGACGGACACTTCATTTCAAGGTGCACTGCAGCCAAGCCAGGCAAGGCCATGGGGCAGGAGGGACAGGTTGGGAGAGCAGCTAGTGGATGACAGGAGCCCTTCTTAGTTGGGGCTGAGGGAGGAGGAAGAAGGTGGCAAGAAAGTTAAAGGAACAGTGGCAGCTTCGCCAAACCCTTAACAGAAATTAATTCAAGGGGAGGGGCACAGGGCACAGCAAGGCTGACCCATCCTCCTTTCCCATTTCTGGGCCCTGACAGATCTGGCCCCATGTGCTCAACAGGAAGGGAGGGGGCCACCAAGCAGAGGGAGAGGTCTACATCCAGAGGCTCTTGACCCCACCCACAAAAGGCACATTTTAATTGGTTTCCAAAAGTTCAAACCCTGCAGAATCAGAGTTTTGGCATCTGGACAGGCAACAAAAACAAAGGTGGAGGCTTGATCCCCAGCATAAGCACCCCGAAGCCCTGAGGCCCATGGAGGGGCCCACAGCTTGGAGGTGTGCAAGGAGGTGCTCTCCCCACACTTGCCCCAGCTCTCCACACATTCACACGTGACACTCATTGGGAAGATGAGAAGGAGGGGGTAGCCTGAAAGACACATCATCTCCCTCCATCCACACGGCACTCGCTCTGCAAACTGCTGGAAACACACATCATCAGGACACAGCAGACACAAGACCAGATCACATAGGCTCCTTGCTCTCACGGGAACAGACATGAGGCTCCCGTAACTGCAAAATGGGCAGCTTGGTTCCTACCACAGCCCCAGTAATCCCTCCAGGGGCTGGAGGCAGATGAGAATAAAGATTTAGCCTTGGATGAGATGACTGACCATTGTTGTGGGGTAATAAAGTGTGTCTCGGATGCCGCATCAAATTGCAGCACCCCCCTGTTCTGACTTGAGGGCTAAAGCCTTCATTCCAATTCCCTGGAACCCCCGAAACTAAGGGATACGAAAATAGGTAGGTGGGAGAGACCCAGGGCTCCCAAAGACACACACGTTGTACACGGAACCTGATGCTTCCAATCGGAGTCCAAAGGGTCCCCCTTCTGGCAACCCTCATGGAGGCAGGAGGGAGGGGAGCAAGTGACAACGGAGGACAGACAGCAGCCTGCCTAGGTAGAGTGAGTTCAGCGGGAGGGAGGGCACGCCAGTCCTGTTTGGGCAGGGATGAGGAGGGCTACTTAGGGGGGTCCGGGGGGATCTGCAGCAGTGTGGGTGAGGTCTCCATGATCCGCACCAGCAGCCGATCAATGTAGCTCTCCAGCTCCTGCACATGCTCGTCCCGCTGGCTCAGTTCCCGCTCTCGCTGCAAGAGCAGGCTGATGAGCTCGTCGTGGGTCAGGTGGTAGTACTTGGCCGACTGGTCCAGCACACCTGAGTCCTGAGGCCAGGGATGAGAGTGAATAGGGCAGCCTCGGGCCCACCAGCCCACCTGCCCACTCACACCCAGGCTTCACCCCTACAAGCCCCTCCCCACCCCCAGAGCGGCCTCTGCCTCCAGTGCAAGAGACAGCCTAGCTGGCTTCAGAGCTCTGGCATGGGTGACCAGGCCTGCTCTTCCCTCCACTCTGCCTAGCACCCCGCTCCTGCCCTCAGGACGCCTGACCTCTCTCCACAGTACCACGTGTCTGGTCTGACACCCCCAGGCACTGGGCTGGGTCTCACCTTGAGCCTCTTAGTGTCCACAGTCTGGCCAACGTGGGGGGCTGGAGCCACCGGCTGAACGCTGCCAGATGTGACTGTCTTGAGCTTCTCCAGCCCACTGCTCAGAGCTGTGCTCAGACTGGAGCGGGACTGCTTCTTGTCTGGGCTGCCCTCCAGGGAGGCGGCACTGAGCGGCTTCACAGGGTGGGGGCTGTGGAGACAGAAAGGAGATGCATGATGGGAAGGGGTAAGGCAGCACAACGAAACCATGGGGCCACATTCTCTGCCGGGCCAGCAGGCCTGCTGGACAGAAACCACCACTTGGTGGTGGCCGCCCTACATGGCCAAGGCCATGCACCCCTCTTCCTGCCTCACTGCTCTCCTCACTCACCCCACTGCCTCCCCCCTTATCCACTTTTCCTCAGAAGCCTGCTGGCCCACAGCCTTCCCTGCACCTACCGCCAGGCTTTACCAGGGCCACTTCTATACCACCCCTCCTTCTTCCATATTATAACCCTTCCCTGGGGGACTGACCAACCTTCCAGTTTCCCCATTCTCTCAGGACTGGAGATTTCCAGGCTACAGGACTGGTCCTCGACCAGCCATCCACCCTCAGCCACGTCCCATCTCCCCTTCCTCCTCACCCAGCCCCCCACCCCAAGCATGTAGACTGCATTCTGTCTCTAGAAGTTCTTACATTTCATTGATTCCTCAACCTATCCGAACAGGACATTGGCCCTGCCAGCCCATCACAAGTGTTCCTGCTCAAGTCTGCCAACCCCTCAGCCCTCAACTTACTGAGCTTTCTTCGGAGCTGACACTTGGATCACTACTTCCTTTGGCCTGCTCTCCCTCATCCCCACGCCCCCCCCCCCCAAGACTTCCATCTGGTTTTCTGACCTCTGATAGTCTCTTCTCAGTCTTAACTGCTAGCCTGCCCTTGGATCCCTCCCTTCCCCTCCACAGCTCCCATCTCCAGCCTGTACCTCAGCCCTGAGCAGTAGGCTCATATAGAGTTGGAGGCTGGCTCGCTCCACTCCGGGTCCAGCTTGGGCACCTCACACTTGCCGCCACATTTGTCCTTTCCTGTGTCCCTCTCAGTAGGTGTGTGGCTCCAGCCAGACACGTGGGAACCCGTCTCATTCCCCCACCTCTGCTCCAGGGCTAAGAAACATCCAACCCTGTTGCCTCTCACCTTCCCTCGCACCATCCCCTTCTCTCCAAGCCAGTGCTAGCTAAACTTCCTTCAGCTGCAAGTGCTAACTCACCTCCTTGGAGGGAGTCTTGCCCACCTCCAACCACTCTGTTCTGCTGTGGCTTTGATGATCTCAGCCTCTCCAACACTTAAGCGGCCTTTACTGGCTCCCTACCAGGTAAGATAACATAGTCCTTAACAGCATCCGGTCTTGCCCTTTCCTTCTGCCTTTTCTCCTCCACACAGTGCAGCAAACCAGGAAATGTGCTCTTTCTCACTTTCAGGCTCTTACAAAAACTGTCCCTCTGCAGACCACTGGCCCTTCACCTGCTGGCCTGCTAACTCAAACATGGCCGGCATGTTTCAAAGGGCAAGGCCACTTCCTCTAGGAAACTTCCCTGATTCCCCCATGCTGACTAAAGTGACCCCCCCCCAGCACCCTGTGTCCATGACAGGTATGCCAACTGCAAGCATCAGGCCCCCGAATCAATTAATCTTTCCCCAAGGGATCTCTTAAAATCTATGCTTACTTCACAGAGGAGTTGGACCATTCAGAAATAGGAAGCAAAATGGCTTAGCCCAAGGCCCTGAACTCCACTGGAGGGACAACCCAGGCCCAGAGAGGCCAGCTCTGCTACTCAGATAGGGCCCTGGATTCAGTCTCACAGCTGGGAAGGGTGGCAGAGAGGCCAGGTAGGGGGCAGACAACAGGGAAAACAATATATCTCCCCCCACCTAAGAGTCTGCATTAGAGATGGGAGCTTAAAAGCTGCTCTAATGCTACCTATGTACTGTGCCTAGGGAGGGGAGGAGTAGCCAGGTGGCATAAAGAAACCCTGAACGTCTCCTGGGCTCTCAACCTGATTGTCCCCAAACATTGGAGGGACCCTGGACCCCAAAGCTCTCAAGGACCCCATTTCCTCCTCTGAGAAATGGCAAGAGCTCTATTTGGCCCATCCACTTCATGATGGAAGGGACATGCTGAATTCAGACATGAAGCCAACTCTGAGGGCAATAAACCTTCCCAAGGTAGTGAGTATAATTACAAGTGAGGCTGGAATACAGCAGGGCCAGCTAAGGACACTGTCATCACAGCAAGGAAGCTGTAACCACCTCCTCTCCCTCACCTCTGGGAACTGCTTCTCCACCCACCACTGGAGCAGCAGCCAAGGGGAGCCCAGATTCCTTCCCTCCCACTTCTCATATATCAGCATGGGCCCCTGGCCCAGCTCTTCATGGGTGCACTTCTGTCTTCTTCACTGGATTGGGAACTGTCCAAGCCTATCTCGGGGACAGTGTCTTTCATCTCTATCCGGTGCCTGACACTTAGCGGATGCGCAGTGAATTTGGACAACTAAATGTATAAGCCTACAGGCCAGGAGCCTGTCCTGCTCCCCAAGACCCTCACCAGAAAAATTGGCCCCCTCTGTTCCTCCCACTTCTTCACACTGGGCTCCTAGGGGACTAGTGTCTTTCTGGACTTTGCTGCCCCTACAAGCCCCAAGTGACCTGTGTCTCCAGACTTCAGCTCTAGTCACCCCTCACCAGTAAACCCCGTGAGGTCATAGCCTCATAATTCTTCCCAAACAGACCAATGCCACGGTGATCACACAAGCATCCAGAGTCCACCTGGCATAGTCCTAAGCACACTGGGACCACCCCCTGAAAAGGCAGGCACAGACCCAAATCAATAAGGCACCCGATGGGGCTACAGACCCCTTCTTCTGGGGGTGGGGGCACAGTAGTTTCATTTTTCTTTTTCTTTTCTTTTCTTTCTCTAAATAGCTCTTGGGCTTTGTCTCTGACCTCAGCATTGGTCCCTCCTCTGGCTGCCTTCCACAGACCACTGCCCTGGGCCTGCTGTAGATGATGTGGCCCCCATGTAACAAGTGTCACTGCCCCCAGCACGCAGCTCCCCTTGCAGCTGAGTGCCTGAGATCTTATCCTCCTTCCCTTGCCAGCCCGCACTGGCTCAGCCCACTCCATTCCTCACTCCCTGCACCTCACCCACATCCTCCTCCAAACCCCTGGTTGGTGGGGTACTCTGCTTGTCTGAGGACCCAAAGAGCAGTTTCAGAGCTGGTGCCACAGAAAGGCTCCTTTCTTCAAAGCCTCACCTCTCCTGCCTCAGGGTAAAGGAGCCCTTCATCTGCTCCTGGACAGGCTGAGGCTGAAATGTGAACCTCAGCCCCTGGGCTGCTTTGCCCCCCTCCTCCCATCTCCTCTGGTAGAGTATTCTCAGGGTGACAGCTCACCTGGCACTGGACTGTGGCTCCTCAGCTAGTCGTGTCTCCAAGGGCAGAAGCACAAGCGGGGAGGCTGGGATAGTTGCAGCGTGGTCCTCCCCAAGTGGGGCAGGGGAGCCCCCAGGGGAGGAGGCTGGCTCCCCAAGGGTTGGGGAGGAAGAAGTCAGAGGCCGAGCTCCAGGCAGAGGAGAGCATGGAGGGCTGGGCCCCCCATGGCAGTGGCTGGCCCAGGGTGGCAGAGGGGGTGGTGGAAAGGCAGGCTCTGGGGGGGTGGGCAGCTCTTCTGGACCAGAGACGATGGAAGAGTCCCTGGACCCTGGAGGGGATGTGAATGGGAGACTGGGGGGGTCTTGGCTCCTTTGAGACAAGAAGGGATTCAAAGCATCCTCCTCTGAGGTGCAGAGGCCAGTGTGTTGGGAGCTACCTGGCAGAGACTCAAGCCCCTCTCCTACTGGTCCCTGGATCTGGGTGTCAGGACCCTCAGGGCTTTCTCCTTTCTCCGGAGCCCCCCAGATCTGCTGACTCTGAGGAGCCAAGAGCTTTGAGTAACTGGGTCTGGGGGTGGGACCCTCAGGGCAGCCAGTGGGCAGGGATAAGGAGGGCCCAGACACAGGAGGGCTGATACCCTCCACTACATCTTCCAGGCCTGGACCCCCCAACAGGGTTCCAGAAGAATGGCTGTCAGACTCTGACCCAGGTGTCTCGCCCTCCTCCTCGGCCTCCTGTGGACCAGCAACCAGTGTACTTGGAAGGTCGTCTTCTCCTCCTGTCTCTGCCCCCCTGCTTCTCAGCCCCCCTGCAGCTGCCACCACTGCCGCTGCCTCATCCTCCTCCTTCTCCTGGGAATCTGAGGGTGTGAAGAGGCGTGGTGGCTTGGGAGGTGGCCTGCTGGGTTGCGGTCCCTGGTCGGACACCTGCTCTGGTTTGGACTTTGCCTCAGGCTCCAGCTCCGGCTCCGGCTCCGGCTCCGGCTCCAGCTTCAGTGGGGGAGGCCCCTCACTCCCCCTGGGGCTCACAGGTTCTGGTGACTCTGGCTGCATCTGGGGAGGAGGCAGCTCATCGGACTCTCCCCGCAGGACCAGTGAGGACATCTCAGCTGCAGGAGAAATGGTGACCACATCCCAAGGCCACGAATCCTCGACTGTGTTGAGCTCATGCAAAAGCTGGCCTTCACCTTGAGAGGCCTCTTCCTGGCCCTCAGGGGTGTCATCTGTGCCAGGCAGCCTTTCCCACACACTGATCACTTCTGGGGAGCTAAACAGAGACGTCGCGCTGTCTGCTGGACTCTGCCCTGCTTCCCCTCCTGGGGCCGGCGGCTCCCTGTCTGCTTCAGAGTCTGAGGCTCTCAGGTGCTGCTGGGCTGACGTAGAGGGCAGAATGGGCCCTACAGACCCGAGGGGCCCTGGGTCAGCCACACTGGAGCTCTGGCAGTCCAGTCCCAAGTCCAAAGGCATCCTGGGCTCCAGTCGCACACTGCTCCCACCTCTTCCTCCTCCCCCAGGGTCCCCCCGGGGCTCAGATGCCTTCACTGTCATGACCCCACGGCCTTGCTCTTGCAGCCCAGTCACCTCCAGCCCCACTCCTCCTGCAGGGGCCAGGATCTTGCTCCTGGCCTCTGGACGCAGCCTGCTGGCAGCAAAGACGTTGAAGGTGTCTTCCCACTCAGGCGGGGCTTTCCCAGGGGAGGCCAGGGGGGTGGGGCTGGCCCTGGAGGCACTGGGGAGAGAGGGAGCAGGTGAAGGAGAGTTTAGTGCTATGTCAGCTAGGAGTTCCTCGAAGAAAGGGTTGCTCTGCATGGAGGTGAGGAACGGGTTGGTGAGACCCAAGAATCCAGATGGGGTAGCTTCGGGGGCGGCGGCAGAGGCAGCAGCAGCAGTGGCAGCAGCGGGGGAGGCGGCTGCAAAAAGGTTAGTGCTTAGCATGGGAGCAGCGGTGGGAGCAGGAGTGGGGAGGACCGGAGCACAGGGGGAGCAGGGGAGGTGGTGAGGAAGAGCAGCTGGGTCAGGTTCTACCTGAGGAGACACGTCCAGGCTGTGGAGGGAGACAAAACCATGAGCCTCCTGGTTAATGCCAAGACTGGAAACGCCCCTGCTGAACACCACGCACCTGCCAACCACCACCCCCACCCCCGCCTTGGCAGAGCTACCACATGCCACACCCACACGGGCTGGGCTCAGGCATGTGAGCCAAAGGACAAAGGGAAGACCCCAACATGTAATATTATGAGGTGCTGCCGAAGGAGGAAGATGCTGGCCAGAGCTCATTTTATCCCATCTGCAGCCAGGATCCCAGCCTCAACCAAGTGCTCTTCCACTGACCCATAGGCTGAAGATTTGACTCAACACCAGACTTATGCCCACAGAACTAATCAGAAAGTGCCTTATATCCCTTTAAGGACTAAGAGAGGAAAGAAATACTAGCTGTTTGGAGGGGATAAAAAGACCGGAGAAAGGCCAGGCCTAGAACACTGGACAAATCCAGCGCTAATCGAACCCAGCAGGGCCCCTGGAATTCCGACTGCTGGAACAGATGGGTTCTACTGGCCCCTTGCAGAAACAGGAGGTAATGATGAAGCAGGCATCAGACATGACAAAATGTCAATTAAAAAGAACCCGCCTTTCTCGTTTCTTGGAAGGGGTACCATAACCTGCTGAGAATATCTACTATCAGGCGTCCACATGGCCCAGCACCCCACAAAGGGTACCCTTCACCAAGGGACCAGCCTTGAAGGCAGCGCTGCTTGGGAGATGAAGGCTGGCATCTGGCAGAAGCAGCAACTCTGGATGTCACCAGGGGCCTCCTGGGTGCCCCCCACACACAGAGGGACCGCCTATTCCCCTGGGAAATCCATTCCATGGCAGTGGACCTACACCCTCACTGACACTAGAGAACACTGGTTAGCCTTCAGGACCCCTCCAGGGTCCTCTCCAGGAGGGAGCATCCCCTGCACTTGCACTTCACCTTTCACCTATGGTGCACAGCTGACTTGAGGGGTGTGAGCAGGAGCAGACTCTGAAACTAGAGCTCTTGGCTTCCCCTGGACAATCCCAGGAGACAGTGCAGGTAAGGGGGGCCCCACTTCCCAGTTTTAGCATTCTGACAGTGATTTGCAGCTGCCTTGCAGCTGGGCCCACCTGTCAGGCCCAGACCTGGGTGGCCTCGCCTACTGCCTGCTTCTTATCTTCCAGCCCCCCACTCTAAGGCCCAAGACCTCCATTCCATGATCCCTGTCCAGCTGAAAATGCTGGGGAACTCCTATGCCTCCATCTTCTCCACTCAAGCTGCTGCTTTTCTCATGGGGGAAACAGAGGGCAAGCCTGGGGGTAACAGAAGCCAGGCTTTACCAGCCAGCCCATAAAGAATGCAGGTTGGGGTTGGAAGGGCATCTCTAGAAGGAGGCCAGGAAGTCTGGAGCTCACCAGGATTCTTCTGGGAACCAGGGCCCAAATAGAGCAGGCCACACACAGAGCTGGGCAGAGGCAGGGCCAGCTTGTCTACAAACACCAGGGGAGAGGGGTTGGGGGCAGGTAACAGGAAGGAGTCTAGTTCAACCAGCAGCAAAGGTGGCCTTCCCAAGATAGTCTGTGCATCTGTGATCTCAGCCTCACAGGTAGGGCACAACCAGGTTCCAGACCCTGGGTTTCTCTTAAGAATCCAGCTTCCAGAGACCCTCCTGACTCTTTTGCCCTATAACTCCCCATCCCAGGATGACTTCTCAGCCTCATACTACCACCTAGAGATTGGGGGGGGGCAGTGAGGTAAGAGAGTCCCATTGACTCCCACCCCACCAGGCTTCCCAGCACAGCTTTGCCTCTGTGGTCCTGACATGGCAAAGATATTGAAAAAGGGCAAATCCTGGGCCCAGAGTCCCAACCCCACAAATGTCCCATCTCCCTTTGCTCCAAGTAGGGCCACAGACAAACCCAGGCATCGGTGCTGACCTCGGGGACCACGGAGAGCCACGTACCACTGCCATGTGGGTCCTGGCCCTGCCGCCATTCTGCCCCCCACTCCCCCATATACACTGGAGCACCCATAGCAGACACAGCCCAGACCTGCCAGCAGGACCCAGCCCCCAGAAACTGGGCTACTCTAAGCCACCTCTCTCCAGTCCCCTTCATTACAAGTGGCCAGAGGAGTGTGAAGGGAGAAGGCTCCATCAACACTAAATGGCACCTAGTTTAGCTCTGCACACTGCTCCCTCCACCCCCAGCCTTGGTCTGGCTCTACTCACCCTTGAGGTCTTACAATGATCTGGCTAGCAGTCGGAACTGCAAGGCAAGAGACCTGCAAGAGACTCTCCCTTCCACGGGCTCCCCAGAGGTACACACAAACCCGTTGGTATGGAACCAGCGAAGGGCTTTCCCTAGAGGAAGGGACTCCAGGTGCCAGGCCCAGTAGATTCCCAAGAGAGCATCCTGTCCATCCCTCCTACCCAGTAACAACCTCCCCCCCCGCCACCCACCGCCTCCCTTGCCTTGCTCCACACCAGGTACATACTCTGAACGTTCTTACTTTAAAACGTCCCCTCCCTGCCCTCCATCTGGCACAGGTCAGAGACACTTTCCTATGTGTGGTTGTCTCAGCATGTTATGCTCTGAGGGCAGCACCCATTGTGGCAGCCCAGCACAGCACCATCCCCACACCATGCAGAGAAGACTTCAATGGGTACTGACTTGTCTTCTCCTTTAGGAACAAAGTGGAGGGAAGAAATCAGAAGTCCAAATGTCTCTGCCCCTGCAACCTGAGGGAATAAAACTTCGGGGCCTACGGCAACCTGTCCCTTAATGCAGGAAGCACCTGTTCTCTCTTGACGGCCCCCTTTGCTTCAACACTGCCGTTGCTGGGCAACTTACTACATCACCGGGTGGCCTCTGTGGCTGGAGGCCAGGGTTCACTGGTGGTCAGCTCTTCCTTAGGCTCACATGAGCAGTGTGTCCTTGTTATTCTCACACACTGGTCCCAAAGGCAGCAGGTGGGTCTGCAAAGGCTCTCCACCAGACAGTCCCTCAAGATGCCCAAGCCAGCCTTGGAGGCATATGTCCCCAGCCCACATGCCCTTCAGCCATCCCTCCTAAGGCATGGTCTGGTCTCCTGCTGCCCTCCTGAAATGTGCCTGACACCCAGGAAAGGTGTCCAAGAGGCTGGACATATCCTCCCCGATCATCTGAGCACAAAGAGGTGACAGACGCCCAGGAAGCTCTAAGTAGGGACACCACATCTTTTATCTTCCATACCAGGACATTTTTAATATAGTACAAGGGCAACATTAACTGTGCCAGGAAAACAGGCACGAACAGGATGGATGACCACACTAACTTGAGGCCACTGGTCACATATCATGTCCCTCATTTACCCCACTGGGAATGCCACCAAGACTGAGCTTTCAGCAGCCACTGCACATTCCGGGCTCATCAGGACCTCAATGTCACCACTTCTGGTGAGGGGCTGGGACAGATGCACAGACCACCAAAGGCCACCACGAGACACCTGCTCCCATGTTGTACCACATTTACTCCAATTAAAAAATATTTGCATCCAACACTTGATCCCCCCCTGTACACAGGGTTTTATGGTTAGTGTGAAGAGGAAGGGGCAGGTGGGCTCTGGTGGCCTGCCCACAGGGAGCTTATACTCTGAAAGGGTCAGAGCGGGACAGACACAAAGACAACCCTGTTTGGCTCTGGTGAGTTTATCACGGTTGGTCATGACAGTCCTCAAACACACGGTAAGTGGCTGGTGCCGCAGCTCAGAATGCATGGCTCACGGCAGGGGCCCATGAGCAGGGCTGAGTCCCTTGGCCCAGATCTTAGTCTCAACTACAGCACCCCCTGTCCCGCCCAGGCACACGCAGCCATGGGATTCAGCCAGTGAGGACCAAGTCAGGACGAAAATGAGAGCCATCTTTTCGGTGCCTTATACTCCCGTTCTTTCTCTTCCAACCACTGACCGCTCCAAAAGCAGCAGCTTTTTTCTGGATACTGTGCACCCAACACATGATAGCTTCAGGCCTCTCCATGGGGCACCAGTGCCATGTGGGAGCACTAGAGGGCGCCGCTGCCCTTTCCAGTGAGGAACACCCAGCAATCCCCAATGCAGCCCGGGGGGGCACAGGCACCACGAGCCCCTGGGTCTGCGCACAGACCCTGGAGCCCCAGCAGGGAGATGCAGCTATCTTCACTCACTCCAGTTTCCTGATGTCAATGAACTCATCTCTCATTCTCTCCTCAAAAGCCCAGAGCAAACCTCCCGGGCAAGTACCAATAGTCGTTTCTTCCAGGCCACCTTCCCAGCTCTGTGAAGGCCCAGGGCCAGGGTGATGCGGACAGACTCCATGCCCAGGCCTCACACCTGTTCAGGTCAGCCCCCTGTACCCAAAGAACCTTGCCCTTGCAGCCTACGCCCTCAAATGAGCCCCAGGGATGGCAGGAATCCCTGGATGCCCTCCATCCTGCTGAGGACAACCTCAGAATTCCAGAAGGCAAAAACCTCAGCTTCCTTATGTCCATCAGTGACCCAACTTCTCTGGACTCTGAAGGGTGAATGGGAGACATGGAGACACAGGAGAAGGAAAACAGAGGCTATAAGCAGGAGTGATAACAACCCCAACATCACTTAAAGTCATGGCCTACAGGAGTCTAAGCCCAAAGCCTGGGCATGAGCATACAAATGACCTCACAAGAGGGGGGAGGGGGGGTGCTGAGATGATCCAAAGACAACAGTGCTGGGCCCGTGGTCTGTGTTCCATCTGACTCAGGCCTCCAGCTCCACCCAGAAGATGCCACCTCCCTCCATACTACCACCCACAAATATCTCTAAGTTGTCACAGGGCTACAGGCTCAGCCTGGGCTTCTGAGACAGGCCCATCCCCTTCTTCCCTATCTTCCCTCAGCTGCAGGTGGCCAGCAGTTGCCCTGAGGTCTGGTGAGCAGTGGCCGGGCAGCAGGGACAGAAGCGATGTTCCCAGCAGGGGAGGCAAAGGGCGTCATCACCCAGAGACTGATTCACCGCACCTGCCCATTTGTGAGGTGTACGGGGGTGCTGCCAGGTGGCCAGGCCTGAACCCAGAAAGGCCTGCCATTTCTCTCCCTGCCCCTCTCAGTGGACTTGAATTTCACAAGGAAAGAGAAGAACCAGGACTACAGGAGTCTTCTCCCCTCTGCTGAGGAATGGCTATAGGAGCCTCTCTCGACCCTTCCTTCGCTCCCCACCTCCGGCCCATAGACTCATCAGCAGGGAAGGGGCAGGCTCACTGAGAGCAGAAACAGCTGCCCCACCACAATGGCTGTGGCTGCCACGATGCTGCCTGTCCAGGGCCAGCTCCAGGCCCTTGGGACGCAGGGACATCGGCTCCTAGGACCTACACCTGGTGGCCCTCCCTCAACCTGCTGGACGGTGCAGCAGCCTCCCATGGTCAGACTTAGGAGAAGATAAAGAGCCAGGGTGGGGGGTCAGGGCTGGGATACTGAGATTTGTTCATCTGAATGAACAAATGTGTATTTCTCATATGTATATGGGTCTTCATCCACAGTTTCTGGCTCATAGCTCCAAAAACCCTTGGAATTTCCCAAACAATAAGAGTATCTGTTAATATTTGGTCTCTTGTTCTCATTTCTTGAAATGCTTCAGAGCCAGAAAAGTGAAATGGGCACTTTGTTATTCATAACAAGCCCCTTTCCACCACAACTGGGTTTGTGTTGATGAGGTGGCTTTTACAAAGCCCCTAAGGACCCCAGTGAACAGAGGGTGGAATCTTCAGTCCCACCCTGATTTCTGTGGAGGAGACAGGCTGGAAGTCAAATTGACCACCAATGGCCCATGATTTAATCACTTGTACCTAATCACTTATACCCATCACTTGTACCTTGTGATGAAGTCTCCATAAATGCCAAAGGATGGGGTTTGGGAGCTTCGGGGTTAATGAACAGGCAGACATGCGGAGGGAGTAGCATGCTCAGAGAGGTCATGGAAGCCCTATGCCCTTGCTCCAGACCTGGTCCTGTGCATCTCTTCCATCAGGCTGTTCCTCAGTTACATCCTTTTATAATAAACCAGTATAAGCAAAATATTTCCAAGCTCTGTGAGCCATGAATCAAACTCAAGGAAGGAGCAGGAGGGTCCCTGGAACCTCTGATCCATATAGCTGGTTGGTCAGTAGCACAGTCAACAACCTGGACTCTCAACAGGCATCTGACTTGACTAGTGGCGGTGGAGGTGGGGAGGGCCAATCCTGTAGCCCCGAATCTATGTGGAGTCTGATGCTGTCTCCAGGTCAACAATGTCAGAATTGAGTTGAATTGTAGGACATCCAGCTAGTGTCAGAGAATCTCTTGGGTGTGTGAGAAAGCAGTCCCCACACTGGAACTGGGTGCAGAATCCTAATCCTAATTATTATCAGGACCCTCTTGAGAGCTCTGCCATGGCCTGAGCTCAAGGACTCCTGTACCCCTTTTGTGGTGGGACTCAGCACATTCAGAACAGAGCAGCTGTCATGAGCACTTGCCATACCCCAAGAGCAAGAAATAACAAAGAGGACCAGAGCCCCAACAGTGTCCAAGGACAGAAGGCCGGTCATAGATTTCAAGGGAGTTATACATAGCCCCTTGCCGGGGAGGGGTAAGTGTATGAAAGGAGAGGTGGGAGCATCAATGACTTGACTGCCATCTCTCAGGGGAAAGAGGTCACAGAGCCAGCTGGGGTGGGGTAGAGGATCTGAGGTACAGGCCCCATCTCCACCTGCCAAAGCTTCCTGACCTTGAGGCCAGAGGGCAAGAGGTATAGGCTGGGAAGCAAAGAATTCACACAAAAAATGTCCTTCCCTGCTTTTCTCCCCTTTCTCCCCCTCCCTCAGGGGGTAGGCATGGCAACTCACGAAGGGAGACCCATGAGAAGGAGACTAGACACCACAATCCACAGGGCCCCCAGAACTCTGTGCCCCTGCAACTTACCTGTGTCCATGTGCCAACAACGAGCCTTGGCTTAGGGAAATGGTAACCCCCACCATTCAACCATGCAAAGCCAGAGCCCCAGCAGCCTGCCCAAGGGCCCCATCTGCTCCATCCTCCCTGCCCCAGGATCCAGGCTGCAATACCCCAGCATCCACCCCAAGGAGCAAAGCTGGTTTTGCCAAGGACATACCTAGGTTTCTGAGTTGGTTCTTTGGCTTCTCTCAAGCCAAACCAGCTACTCTTGGCCTTTTCCTCCCCGCCAGATGAATGATGGGGGGAGGCCCCCTGGGTGGGACCTCCCTTCTCCCCCAGAGAGCCACGGCGCCCCAACTCGCTCCGACTCAGCCCCTGGTGGTGATGGTGGAAGAGGCCCATCCGGGGCTTCCGCTCCTCCTTCCGGGCTCCCTCCTTCTCAGCCACAGACTCAGAGGAGGCCACCAAGGGTGTAGCAACCTGCACTGGCTTTCCCTCTGGGAGCCGGGCCCCCTCCTCCTCTCCAGAGCGGCTGGTACCAGTAGCCAGCACTTTGGCCTGAGAGCTTAGCTCCTCCTGTCCAGGCAGCATCTCTGAGCTGCTGGTGCTGCGGCTGCCTCTGCCCCCGGAGTCATCGGTGGGCCGAGACCCCTCCTCAGCAGGCCGGAAAGACACGCTATGCAGGGAGCTGGAGGGTGGAAATGGGCCCGAGATGGAGCTGCGGTGCCGCAGGGGGGCCTGGGGCTCCTCATTGTAAATGTGGCTCCCATTGACACAGAGCGAGGAGCGGGAGGCGGCGTCTAGGTGGCCCTGGAGGTCCAGAAGGGATCGGGGTGGAGCCACTCGCATCTGGCTGGCCTCATCACTGTAGGTCCTTTTGTGGGTGAGCAGCTTAGGGGACTGGGTGGAGTCCCTGCCTGAAAAGGAAGCACCCATGGAGTTAGTAGCAGGAAGAGTAGCCCGTATGCTGGCCCGGGCCTTCCCCGCCACCCTCCTCTGCCCCCCAAGCAGCAGGGCCCTCCCTCACTCACCCCCTTCAGTGGACAGCCAGCTACTGCGGCTTGGCGAGTGGGTAAGGAGCTCAGTGCCCGGGCCCTGGTAGGCCAGGCTCCCACTGGCAGAGGACAGGGTGCTGTCTGAGCCCAGCGAGGTGTTAGACTGCGTAAGGGAGGACTTTCGCAGCTTGTTGCGGAGGAAGAAGCCTTTGGCTTTGCCCATCTTGCCCAGGCTCCCTAGCTCGGGATCCTCTAGGGCACTGCTCGGGAGGATGGCGGAGGCAGATTCCAGATCGAACTTCTTCTTGCCCTTCATCTTGTCCTTGATCTTGCTGAAAGGGGACCGTGGCTTGTCCTTCATGGACAGGTCAAACATGCTGGCGCTCAAATTGTTGCGAGTGAACTGGATTGTGACTTGGATCTCCCCACGTTCCTTCTCCTTCTTGCCTGCCTTGGAGTGCAGCTTGTACCACCTGCGAGAAGGGGGGCAGGGTGGAGCTCCAGTCACAGGCACAGGGAGTCCCCCTCTACTGCTGCCAGAAACCTCACACAGCCTCTCCCCACAGGCTCCTGCCCTAACACACAAGCCCAACCTTCTGAGCCACAGGCATAGCTGAGCAACTATCTACAACTTTTCCATGATGGAGAAAACCACATCCTGAGTGGGGGAATCTCTTTAGTGCTACTGGGCAGGGCAGTAGTTACCACTCCATGCCACCCTCTCACCCCCCATTCCCTGAAGCTCAGAGATCTCCCCTCTGCCACTCCCCACTACATCTGAAACCCTGAGGCCAGAGAGGTAAGGCTGAGCGTGGAAGGGGCTCTGAACCCTCCAGGCCCCTGGGATAGACAGACCTACCCACATTTCTCCCTGTTTACATCATCTCCTCTGGCTAGTCCCAGACAAAGCTCTGCTCTGAGCCTCTGGCGAGCCCAGGAAAGAACAGCTCATCCAGAGGCCCAAAGCCAGGAACACTAGTACACATACACACACACCTCACTCACTTACTGACTCATCCAATCCACCCCCACCCCCCCGGAAACACCTATGCAAGATGGAAGAGCAGACAACAGCATTCAGGGGCCTCAAGCAAGAGACCCAGGGAAGGGCAAGAGTGTTCACATCTGCTGAGCATCTCCTGTGTGTCACGATGGACTACAAGGGTTTTCACGTCATTCCTATTCACACTTTACAACAAGCCCGGAGGGTCAGAGCCTGATTTTATACAGCAGGAGGTCAAGGCTCAGAGTAAAGTAACTCCTCCAAGAACAAGCAGCCAGAAAGGAGAGAGGAGACTGAGAGCCAGTTCTCATCAGTCCAAAGGCCATGTTCTTCCCGCTACATGCTCCTAGAGACCTCAAACACACATGTCCACTGCATAGGGTGTGCATGGAGCTCTTCCTTCCTCTGCTGCCCAAATCCTTCTCCCCGATCAGACTCATAGGAGTCTGCCTGGCCAGCAGCATCATACAGCATCTACGCGGAGCGGTTAGACACCGCCCCTACCCAGGGTCCCCTCTCATTCTGCTTGGCAGTCCACACCCCACCCATCTCCTACAGGTATGAACACAGAGATTCCACAGAGAAACTGAGCCAGAAAGCTTCTGGACGTAGGGACTCCAAGCCCAAATGATGGGCTCTGGTGCAGGGCTGAAAACATTAGTGAGTGAAAATCGGCCCCTTTCTCACACCAGCACCCAGAATGAATAACCTCCCTAGCACAGAAGAGCTTCGTATCACATTCAAAGGATGTGCTCCACATAAGTTGGAGAAAATCTCCCAGAAAGTAAAAGGGCAAAGATGAGGTGATGATTGAAGGTCAGTCCAAGGAGATTCACCACCAAGTAACTGGAGAGTCAAGAAAGAGAAAAGAGACTGCTCCCCTGTGTGAGGGGCTTGGGAGTCCTCTCTCCCATCCACAAAACAAGAGAAAAGCAGAGCAAGCTGAAAATCAACAACTCACGGGGGACTTTTAGGGCAGTAAAACTATGCTGTATGATACTCTGATGGTAAATACATGCCATTATACTTCTGGCAGTACCCACAGAATACAAAACACAAAAAGTGAACTCTAATGTAAACTACAGGCTCTAAATAAATGATGCATTGGTATCGGTTCATCAGTTGTAACAAATGTGCCACACTAATACGAGATGTTAATCAAAGAAGAATGGGGGTCAGTGGGCTGGGGGCAGCGAAAGGCAGACCAGAGTTAGGGAATATATGTGAACTCTCTGTACCTTCTATTTGTTTTTCTGTAAACTGAAAACTGTTTTAAAAAAACCCCCACTATTTACTTATCTAGTTAGTTTTTTTTTTTTTTAAGATTTTATTT